>NW_005054303.1:1698847-1737659 GCF_000277835.1 Geospiza fortis
GAAAGAGTTGTATGTTATCCTTTAGTGGTAAGTAGGTTACTGTAATGTGTTTTACTTCAGTTTTTTTTTTTGCTTGGTTATTGAATGTATGGGCCCAATTAGGCAGGCATACTCTAAGATATCATTCTCCTAAAGAAAACAGAATAATAGGTATCCAATTTATTTGGGCATTTAAGTGCTATTCTAGTAAGTGTATTTTTCAGATTCTTTTTCTCCCTACACATTTGTTTTAATTTACATTTGAAAATAGTAAAAATAAACTGAGTTTGTCATGTCCTGGTTGGAATTTCAGGTATAAAAAGATTGAGTTTGGAGTTTTCCCCCACCTATTTTACATGAGGAGAATGAATGTTATGTAAAACTTAGACTGAATTAAGAGAGAGAAAATACTGTTTGGAGTTCTGTACACTAAATTTTAAAGAGTTTGGATGATTAAAGATAAGATTGAGATGAATGGCTTCCTAGAGAAACCTTTCAATTCACTACCATTAGCCACTAGGCAATTGAATTACATTAAAGAGCTAAATTTTAAGCTGCTAAAGATTGGCCCAAGAAATCCCACTCTTTACATACATTAAATGTATGAAGATTTTCTTTGAATATGTGTATTCCAGTTATTTAGTGGGACTGTTTAATAAAAATACTTGAAGAAATACTAAGTAGAAACCATTCCATTAAAATTTCAGATTAGTGACATAGGAAATAAGCCACTATTGTCACAGGAAAAGCAGCTCATTCTGTTTACTTTCTGTGCAGTGTTTTCAACCAAAGTTCTTTGTCTAAGCTGCACCTCTGTGTTTCAGATGACTCCTTCAGGACTCATGCTGCTGGCAATAGTGGGAATGCTGCCTTCCCTTCCAGCTCTTCTCGCAACTTATTCAGCTCAGCTGACCAGAAGAGCAATGGCAATAAGGAGAGTCAGTCTCGAAAGATGAGCATGTAAGTTGTTGACAAGATATTAATCTGAGCCTAGGGGTAATGTTTTCAAAGGGAACTCAAAAGAGCCGTGTAAGAAAAATTAGGCCTGTATTTATTATACTTCTGCACACAGATTTTGAAATACTAAAATAGCAGGGTAGAAATGTGGTGTATGCAATTGTAACTGTTTCTAAGATGGCATTACCTTCTAATTAGTCTTTCACATTGTTTCTCCTGCACATTTGCATTCAGCTGGTATATAATTGAGAGGGTGGAATGGGAAAAAGTGAAGGTTAGTGCCTTTGATATGTAATAACTACAGTCATAGTGATTTAGCTGCCTGTAGTTAGAGAAATAGAAGTATTTTTAGACTACTTAGTTTCTAATTTTCCTTCTTTTTTTGGACTTATATGTTTTATCATTATGTAACAATTCCATCATGAATCTTGAGCCTTATGATGAACTACTACTGGTATTTGTTATTAATGCTGCCTTCTTTGCCTTACCATTTACAAAAAACCAAAAAATCAATGCTAGGCATCTCCCTCAGGCTGCTTTCCTTTAAACATCAGCCATTGCTGTTCAGCATTTTGCAAGAACAAAATCAAAGATGTATTTTTTGCTTCTGTGCTAAAACTGTAAATCATAGAAAATCACTGTGACACACACTTACCCAGATCTGTGTAGACTCTATCAGCAAATTCCCTGCAGATTCCTTTTACACTATAACTAAATTACTGTCATTGGACTAGCTGTAATTTTGTGGGCTCAAACTGAGACTTTTCTTTGCTAGCAGAGATTTGCATTCTTAGCCAAGGCAGAATGGAGAAAGGGAAGGAGCCAGCTGCAGCAAGAAAGGGAGTCTGGGAAAGTAGACTTCAGTGTAACACAAACTACAACTGGAAGCTAAGATAGGAAAGAGAAAACATCTTATACACTTTTGCTAGGTAGAGACAGGAAACAATAGTGATGGTCTGTTTTGGTGAATTAAATATCTGGATGAACATGTTTTTCCACTTCTGTATTTTCAGTTTCCTTTAAAAAATAAACCAAATATCTTCCCAGCTTTACTCAGGCTTTTAAGTTAATAAAATTACTAAATTGCAAAATAAAGCACTAAAAACTTTAACAAACAAAAAGAGAAATTCTCAGGACAATATTTATTTAGCTCCTTGTGTAATTGATTTTTTTTTCTGCTGGAATTTTACCGTCTTCACTTTTAAATTGTTTTCTGGAATGAACTCAAAGATAAATTGTTTTCTGGAATGAACTCAAGCTTGCATAGTGACCTGTAGTTTTTAAAACTGCTTTTATTTTGTAGAGAAGGTTGGAAGCTAAGTTGTGATTGCATATGGCGTCCGTTAAGTAAGTGGCTTCACAGGAATAGTACTTAAAGGTGCCAAATCACTTTGCCCTCTGTCCCTGTCTTTGCCAGTGTCTAATGGCTTCTCTTAATACTGCCCACAGCACTTCGGACTTTTTAAAGGTGATCATTAGGGGGTCACTTATTTCAAAGTGCACCATTTCAAAGTCAGCAGTTAGATTAGTAGACATGCTGACATTTTCAGCTATCGCTAAAGTAAATGGGGCATTTATCTTGAGAACATAAAATGTAATGGAGTGCTACATAGTTTAAAAAATTAGGTGTGCTCAAAACCTCATTTTCTTGCACCCTAATCACCGTAAGCCTCCTTTCCTCACTTTAAAACCAGAAAATTAGTTCAAATGTTGTAAATATTTTTAGCAATCTGTAGAAATTCCAATTACTTGCTGTCCCAAAAGGATTTGGGGAAAATGAATGTATTAGTATTCACGAAGCAGTGAGGCGCAAAGGTTAGTTAGACAAAATTTTTTTTATCACATAAAACATTTCCAAATTTCAAAAGTTTTTCTATCTTTCATTTAAAATAAAACTGATATCTTTTGTTTAAATACAGAGGGACAGGAAAAGGCTCACACAGAGCAGTTTGCACTTTTGTCTTCAGGCAGGAGAGTGGAATGTAAGAAACACAGTTTCAAGTCTCTATGTACCATTCCCAAACGAATACCCGAAGAGCGGAGTATTTGAAAGTAGGTATCTGATCAAACACGGTGATCTGGGTGCTTTGTCTGGTTCAGAAAGTCCCTGAACTGCATGGGGTCAGAAGCTAAAGAGGACGTATCAGGGGAAAAAAAATTTTTGGGAAAAGAACAGGAAGCTTGGGATGTCCTACATTTAGTTCTGAAAAAGAGTTTTAGTATTCTGTGTTCTTATGGGAAAAGACATCTCTCAAGTTGCTCTAATGTCTGCTGTGCTGTAGATTCAACATCTCTTTTGTAAACTGACCCAATACTTAACTGTTTTCATAACAAAATGAAGCAGCTCTATAAGGAGATATTAAGAGATTCAGATACAGGAATATCTGGTGGTAAATGCATTCAATCACAGCCATGTTTAGTTGTACTTTTTTCTTTCTTTTACTCAGGAAGTCAGGCCTGGTGCTAAATATATGCACACTTAAATTAAAAAAAAACAACAACAAACTAGCAAAAATGTCAGTTTCAAGGAAGCATTATTTTCTAAGTTTAATTAATGGAAAAATTTGATATCCAAATATATAAGCAGCTGACAAAAATCACCCTGTGAGAAGAATTTGACAACTGTACAGTGAGAGATGCAGTTGAATAGGTATTGAATAGATGCTCATCAGTGAGCACCACCTTTGGTGGACTGACTAAGGCCGAAAACTCACTAAGGTGAGAAAATATTATTTGGGTGTTTTTTAGACTGTATCATCATGCAGATTCATGTATGTGCTGGATAAAATTTGCACTGACCATCTCAATTCTGGCAAGACCTAACTTTTAGTTTCCTGGCTCTGCAGCTTGAGTAGGGTAACTTCTAATATGTTTCTTTTTCAAAGTAAATATATGGGCAGTAACACAATAATTAAAGTATAAGCAGGTAAAATTAATGATTCTTAGTTTGAAGTGGTATATGTTTGGATAAAGTACTGTTTATTGCTTAAGCCTAATATTTCCCATAAAATTGCTCTACAGAATATTGGCAAGTGTTCACTTTTGACAATATAGTGCAGTTTGCAGGGATGAAGAATTTCTGATTTCATATATGATAGTGCTCCAGGAATCTTTCAAAACTCAGAGTTACTTTGTTGGAGACCTGAAGTATTTTCTTACCACACTCATGCATTCAAACATTGAGTTTGAAGTAATTCATAAGTATGTGCCAATTAAAGTTTTATCTCTTTTTGAAAATAATACAGCTGCAAGGAAAAAAATAGTAAATCATGATCCAGTGCTCACAAGCAGGTGACAAGTATTGTTTTAGTGTAGGGGTCAGTTGATAAGTCTTTGGTAATACTTAGGCCATAGAAAATGCCAGAATTATGCTAAAGCAGCACCCATATAACTTAAAGAGGGAATCACAAAAGAGAAAAATACCTGCTTCAAGTACCTGATGGAATAGGAAAGAATCAGAAAAAGCACTGGTTGAGTACTTTGTCCCACAAGAGATCCTGCTTAATATGCAGAGGAGAGAAGTTTTTCCGACTTCCTGTTGAAGAGTTGCCAGTTAGATCATGAATCATCCTAGTGCAGACATTGACATAAATCATGAACACTGTGTTCTATCAAGCAGTCTGATCTTCTATCATTAGGCTATGTAGCTATATTATATTCTTTTGAATGTTTTCAGCTTCATGAGATTGTTAGCTATAAGATGTTTTGCTTGAGTTTGTATTGCTGTAATATGACTGCAAATGTTCAACATGCAATTGTTTAAAACTATTTAGAAACTGTATAGATTTGTCAATGAATAGATCCACTTCATAGATAGCATTTAAGTATTTTGCATCTTGCCTATAGACATACAAATATTGGCTGATATTATTTGACTTTTAATCAGAACTTTCTTTAAGGATGTGTGGTACAGGTTTTCCGTCTTTTAAAAAGAGGGAGTAGATTCATTGTTGGATAAAAAATATTTTTCTAATTTATTATTATAAAATTCCATTTTATTATTAGTTAATTTTTATGCAACAATAAATCTAAATAAATATCAGTATTTTATAAGATGCCCACAACTGACCTATAAGACATCCAGTTTGGTGCATGTACCAGTTATATGTTTAAGTTAAGTATCTTAAACTAATGTCTTTCATCTAGTCATATAATTGCTTAGAAAGTTAAGCACAAGATTAAATAGTTCTGCCACTGATCTGCTACATTTGGAGTAGGTTGCTTACAGCTTTTAATCATGTTTTCATCATGACATTTAAGATGCTGCAAGTTCCCAGTTCCAGTGGGACTGGCTTATGGTTTTTGTCCCATTTCTATGATGAAGCTAATAGGTATCCTGACTGATGCTGATATCATATCATATATGCAGTTTTAAAATATTCAGCAATTTTAAAACAGTGAAACAGAACAATATATTGTGTTATTTGTAAATGATAGTGTAAAATATTGATGCAAATTAGTTTTTCCAAGAGTTCTAAAAGTTACACCCATCTTGGAAATATTTCTGTCTGATACAAATTGTTTTTAATTGACATCTACAAGTCTTTGAAACTGAAAACCAGTATATCTAAAGATTAAAAAATTTAGGCATGAAAAGTCCAGAAATTATCCAGATGACCTTGTGGTCAACAGAACAGCTAGAAATCACAGTGCAATGTGCTAGACTTTTGGCATAGCCAAAAGCAGCCATGAATAGACTGCTTGTGCCAGCTTAATCATCTCACTCAGATGCATCTCTACAAGAACTTCTCTAGACACCTGAATGGAGAACTTCACCCTTCTTGAGAAGAATGCTCTCAGAATATATCCATTTGGCTTTTTCACTGGGTGCAATAGAACAGCTCATAATTTTTAAAGTACAGCAGCTAAGAGTTATGTTAAAATGTTCTGCACAATAGCAGTTTAATATGTTATGCAATTTAGTAATATAGTAACAACATATTATGTGTGTTTCTTCTTTTATATGAAGAAAAAACAGAAAATCAAACTCCTAGATCACCTGACAGAAAAATGAGGGAACCAGAGATTGGAGGAAGCAACGTTCTGGTGGGATAAGGTGGGAGCTGCAGATGGGACTCTCTAATGCCTGAACTGAATAGAATGCATCCTGCAATGTTAAAAATTTAAAATAAATATTTTACATAAAATTCCAAGCTGTAAAATATGTTCTGATAAACAATGTAATGGTTGCAGAATTCTAACATCGTAGTGAAATGATAGGAACTATAACTTCAGCTACGTGCTCTACCTGCTGCAGCTAAGGAGAAGATTTTGTTTTCTTCAGTTATGCCTTTATAGTTTGAAGCCTTGGATTTAGAATGCACATACTTATTATTTAATTGGCTTATTTACAATCTTAGCAACCCCTAGCTCCCATATTTTAAGGAAGAAATAGAAGGAATTGTTATGAATATGAAAAAGGAATCCCACATTTTAAAGAATCTGCAAACCTAATTTAAAACCAAAGTCCAGAACCATTATAAAAAAAAACATAGACTTTTGAAGCATTGTGCTGTGAATTTGGAATTAATGTTTTTACAAGTACTAAGTTCATAAAAATCCTGTGTATGTTTCACAGCAATCGAAAAGCAAATGTCTCTAGATGATGTAAAAAAAAGTTGTATTTCATAAGTTTTGTTGTATAAATACTTGTTTTAATTTTAGTATTTCAAATTGTATTTTCACTTTAATAATTTATAACAATCAATCTAGTTTTTAATCAGCTGCTATTGCAAGCTGTCATGGTTCAGTGATGTCGTCTGCATTTGTTTGTATTAATGCTAATGTTTCTATCAAAATTTATGTGGAAAAACATGCAGTCATATTTTGAAAAGTTCTATTTATGCCAATACTTGAGAGAGATTATGAAGCTATTGTCAGCTTCTCTTTCAAAATGGAGGCAGCATAAATATATTGATATCAGAAATATATGGTTTTTAAAATTTTTTGGTGTATGATAAAGATGATGTGGTCTGTGTATGCATATGTGAGTGTGGTTACTTTTTATAATGTAAAAACATGAATGATGATCTACTCAAAATAAAACCTAGGACAATGCTGTACATGCATGTTCTTGAAAGAAAAATTCTCAGGGCATCTTTTATAATTAAAATAAATAAAAGCACTTACCTATGGAGGGTATTTATTTAAAATACTAATAATGCTGAATGTATGCTCTCTTGTGTGAAGTACAGAATGTTTCTTTGGATTAAGCACTGTCTGAATGCTTAAGCTTCCTACACCTCAGTTAGATTTAGCAGTATTCTCTGTCTTAAGTCACAAGCATTGTTTGGGTTCTGTGGAAATACTTAATTTTTCAGTTTATTCTGCAGCCTAGCATAGGATCTTGTAAATCACAGATTTCTTTAAAAGGTTCTTTGAGTTGTATGATGTTTAACATTCAGTATTGATAGAGGTGTACAGATGACGTGGGCTGGCTCCTCCTGGGTTCTGCATTGATGCAAGCAGATACCCCCAGTTCCCCAGGCACAGCTGACCCAGGTGCTCAGCTGCTCACCCGTGGGCCACAGGAGACCCAGGCTGTTCTTAGTCTGACCTTTGGCAGGACCAAACTCAGATCATCATGAGCCAGCTGCAGAGTAGGTCTCAGAACTGTGCTTGCCCTTTTGATGCCTTGCAGAGCAATGCAGAACAACCAGTAAGTTCAGAAAATTGAAGCTCTTTCTCCCTTTAATAAGCAGGTAATGAGTTCTGTAAACAGTCTGTCTTTTGTTCCTTCTTGGCTGTCACTGTCTGTCATTTTAAACTGATCAATTTATTTAATGCTGATAACACGTGCTCTACTCAATAACCTGAAATTCCTTCAATGTAATCTTGAAATGCTCTGTTTAGACATTTTTGGACTGGTCATTTTCCTTGTGCAATACCTCTGGTGTCTTATGCATACTTTCATCACTCCTTTGCACTACAGACCTCCATCCAAGCAGTCTTTTTAGGGGCCACTTACTTCTGGGTTAGTTCTGTTAAACAGCACCAATGCATTTGAACCCTTCAGAGCACTGTCTATACCTGGTGGTCAGCTGTAACTCTGGAATAACAGCTGAAGGTCAACTGTGCAGTGGCATTTGTTGGTTTTCATATAGACCAGTGGTAGAATGAGTGAGTCTCTTTCTGGAGACATTTGTAATGCAGTCTGGAGCTAGGTTAGATGCACCTTCATAGTCCAGTCAGATAGCAGAGCCTGCCTCAAAGTCCTTTGGTGAGTGGCGTACATCAGTGTCTGGGCTCTTGTGGGCAGACACCAAATGGTGACTGAGGTGAGTTTTAGAGATTTGCCAGCTTTATCCTATACTGTATCTTTTGTATCTTCTCTAGCAGAGGTATCTTGTGTTTACTGATAGACACCTGTGAAGTTCTTTGCCAAATGATTTTGAAAGGCCTTCTGCTCCTTTTTGGGCAATTATTTTGTGAAGGTTGTATGAGGAAGCAGAATTATGCTGACATCTGTTAGTTACATAAACCTAGAAGTGGCTTTTTGCATTGTTTTGTACTTTATAGATAGGACTCTGCTAATTAAAATCTATTAAATGTTAAGATCTTGTCATTCTGTTGGATGCACTGCTCTACTCAAATAAAGGAAATTGTTAGATCATGGAAATATTTTTCTGAAAATATTTCTGAAATATTTTTCTGAAACATCATGGCAACACCTTTGGATTTTAGGATCAACTCTGTGAATAGATTTATTACACTTTAATGGAGGTGTGTTTTTTCCTACCAAAGTCTACCTTATTTCAGTTATAGAGTCCTGTTACAAAGTTCACCCTGGTGTCTAGATGATATTACAGGCAGAAATTCTGGGGTTAGGAGAAGGCTAGCTTTGTGCTGTGAAACAATATAGGCCAGATTTTTAAAAATCAGAATACCTAAGTTATTCTGCAGAACTAATTTTTTTTAAATTCAAAGAATATTTTTAATGCACATCATGTACTCTGAGAAAATGAGGTGATTTGCTAGTCTGCATAAATGTTTTGAAAGAGGTCACACTCACAAGGCAGACTTCATGGTAGACTTATTTTCTACAGTAATAAAATAAAGATCTCTAGACAAAGGTGGTAAATTCTCTTTTAGGGCTTGATACTGCTTCTGATTTTATAACTGGCAAAATTCTGCTAGCATTGAGGTCACTGGGCCCTTCAGTCTCTTTGTAACAGAAGATAACATTGAGGAATCTGCAGTGTTTGGCAATGAGCTTCCTGAATATTCTGGCATTTGAATGGGGCTTTTTATTCAGATTTATCACTAAAATACTGGTTTTAGAAATTTCACTTCTGTGGTTGTTGGGTTTTCTTTTACCAAAGGTAGATTTTACAAGTCACATTTTTGTTGCTTTGAGCCTTAATGAAGTTAGCTTGTTGTGTGGCATTAATAAAATATTGCTAGGATGACCTGGTGCTAGCTAGGAGAGACAGAACAGATTTTCACATTTCACATTTCATTGTCTTTTTATTATAAAATAAATTATTAAAAATAAAGCCTCTTACATACCAAAGAATAGAAAGTATTACCTTTATTTACATTTCTGTTGGATCAACCACCCTGCCAATGAACAGTAATGTTTTAAAAGTTTCTTCAAAAATCATGAAAAGGAATGGCCGGTCCACTTTGATCACCCGAGGCAATGTGAATGCAATTATTTCTGAGCCACTTGCTGCTGCAGCCTCAGTTCCTTCTTCATCCACTTCAATAACTGCATTTTGGACAACCTGAAGTGCAAGGCAGAAATAAGTATGTGACAGAAGTAAATACTAACATGAAGAGTATTTTTCCAGCTGAAGGCATTCAGTTGAAGTAGGCTTCTGTTAAGCACTAAAATGAGCAGTTCAGTGCAATCTACCTCTGTCATACTGGTGGAGGAGTCAGCACAGCCACTATGCCCACAATGCTCACAGTGTGGATGCCAGTTCAGGAGTCATTGCACTTTTCCACATTTCTGAGCACAGACCTCACTAAGAGATTGGAGGTTTTGCATGAAACAGACTTTGCATTTTTTTGGTGTAGAGTGCTCCTCTTCGACACCTAACTGTGCAAAGGAGTTTCTCAGTTGTAGGAAATGTGTTTTCATCAGTCACAAACACTGACTGGCTGGATATGTCATTCACAGCTGATTTTGTGAGAGCTTAGGGAAATGCACCAATCTTTGTTTTTTCCCCTGCATATTTCTAATTTGTACATTTGGTAGCACCGACTAAATATGTAGAGCAGTGAGGTACAGTCCTGGATTGGTTTGAATATTTTCCACTCCCACTGAAATTGCAGCCTGGCAGAATCTGATTTTTCATTTTTTCATCTTTTCCATTTTGTTCTTTCAGCCTGCTTATACCTGTGAGTGCTTCTGCTGGGTTAGTGTCTGTACTGGGGAACTGCCTGGTCATCTAGTGGATTTATAGCTCCTAAACTCCTAATTCTAGGAATTATTTATGTGAAAACAGTTGAAGGACTTCACCAGTGTTGAGGTTTCTGCTACATATTTTTAAATAATATTTTTTGTCTTTCACAATTCCCAGGGACAGGATGCTCCTCTGGCAGTTCGTAGCTGATGCACATATTGCTTCTAATATCAGTTAGCAGTTCCTGTTAAAGTGTGATTTTTTGATAACACAATAGTTAACTGCTGAGAATCAGCATGAAAGTTACATGATCAAGAGGAAGGGAGAAAACTGCTGCAGATTGCCATTATATTTCCCAACAGTGAAATAGTTCATACCAAACTGAAAATCTCTGCAATTTTATCCATTAAATATTTATTCTTAGGATGTTAGATATTCTCAGAAAGGTTTTTTTTCAAGCCACTGCAATTTTGAAAACCTTTAGATCAAGCATGAGAGTTTTTGAAACTTGTATAGAAGTGTTTATTATCCCATCCTGTTAATTGGCTAAGCACAAAGGCTTCTATAAGGATTTGGTGTAGGGAGACTTGTAAGAGCAGCACCTGAAGGATTCTTTCTCATAGGGTACAAATACCCAAGGGGAGGGTGCAAAGGAAGTGGAGCCAGGCTTGTCAGTGGTGCCCAGTGACAGGACCAGAGGCAGTGGGCACCAAGTGAAACACAGGAGGTTTGAACAGAGGAGATTCCCTCTGAACACTGGGAAATGCTTTTTCATGTGAGGCTGACTGAGTACTGGCACACTGTGGATTCTTCGTCTTTGGAGATATTCAAAAGCTGTCTGGACATGGACCTCAGCAACTTGCTTGAGGTGACCTTGCCTGAGAAGAGGACTTGGACCAGGTGACCTCCAGAGGCTCCTTCCAACCTTAAATATTCTGTGATTCTGGGAAGCCTCTCCTGGAATTGTGGTCCTGGATTGTCTCTGCCATGCAACCCTCCACAACCACGAGCAGTTGCATGCTATAATTTTCTTACATAAGTTTATAAAGCTACATTTTTAAATCCTGTGCCAGAGTAATTTTATTTGGATCTTGTTTATAATTCATCTTGTTTCAGTAATTTTTTTTAACTTTTACTGTAATGTATGAATTTGTATTTAGAATTCATTGTTTTTCATCTCATTCCACACACTCCATTCTTGTGGGCACAAGTATCTCTGTGTTTTGTCTTTCATCTCCTTTCTTTGACCATGCATTTTAATTTTCTATTATCAGCAAGTTGTCCTTTTTATAGACTATTCAAAAGATATCTCTGGTCACATAGACCTATTCCTTCTTGATATTGATGTGATTGACAAGTCCTTTGTCTTGCATTCTCTTCTGCTTCTCGTTCTGCCTCTGTTTTCCATCAGTCTTTTGAATTTCATCTGTGCTCTCCCTTAAACAGTGGCACAAAGTATCTCTTCCTGCTCCTCTTTTTCCATGGGGCTGTGTTCTGTCTTCTTGGTCATTCACTGCCCTTGCCCTTACCTGTTTAAAGGTTCTTTGAAAGTTTCAGCATACAAAGTGGAACATCTGTATGGGTTGGAGTGCCATTCCTTGTGCCAATCCTTTCCTGTGAGATTCTGGTATTTTCTTCCATGGTATATAGAGGGGGAAAACAGGAGTGCTTTTGACTTCTCTTCCTCACTGTTACCTTTTTGAGATTTTATTATTTAAACTTTCTAAGGTTCTTTATTTTTTGAGAAGTATAGCTGGAATGTGTATGAGGAGTTCTTTCCTTGAATTTCCTTCCTTGCCCTGGATTTTACCATTTGACTGTCATTTACATTGTTTTTCTTTTTCACCGTTTTTGGGAAATTGTGCTCATTCTCTGCCAACCATATTCCTCTTGAGGCAGAGCTTTTCTCCTGTGATGGGTTAGCTCTGGGAGGTGTTGAGCACCTATGAGATGTCACTGCCCCTTTCCCCTACACACCTCATACTTGAAGTGGGATCCATCCTGATTAAGATGTGTAGATTGCACATACCTGGCAGATGAGGTACTTTGCTATTAGTGTCCCTATAAATTTATATGACCATCTTGGCTGGGGCCATTTATATATTATTATAAGCCAAGCAACAAATAATTTTAGTGGGCTTACCTGTGAAACTGCTACATATTCGTGATCTGTCAGATGACTAAGATCTGCTGAATGTGTAAAGAGCTTTTTAATTCCAAGACCTTGAAGCAGTTTCTTCATTTTGTATTTTTGCTCTAGTTTAAACTTTGGAAATGAAATATCCACTTTTCTGTTAAAAAAAAAATAATGCAAACAATCACTTGACTGCTGAAATGCACACTACTCAGGAATTAAGCTTTACACAGAAAAAGAAGGGACAAAAACTGGAGAGTCTCTGCTGGCATTTAGGTTGGCGGAAAATAATTTCTAACCTGTTGGCTGCCAGTGATGCTACAAATAATTTCCTTCTCTGTATAAATACTTCCACCAGCAGTCACAGTGCCATGATACCAGGGCAACACACTAATTTATTGACTGGTGAAAAGAATTTTCACTTCAGGAACTACATTTCACAGGAATCATTTGGGTTTACCCTTTTATATTCAAATTTATCAAATCCTCTAGGTTTCCCCAGGTAGGAAATGTTTAATAAATGTCTAGATTTATAGTGGGTTTTGCTTGGCAGTACTAAATTTAAAGAGAGAGGAGACCTAAGGAAGCATATGGAAAGACTCATGCCTTCTCTCACAGACAGAGACATTTTTAACTGAGATGAGCTGAAGTTTTGTTGCCTCTGAGTCAAAACTTTCACATGCCACTTGGGCTGTGGATAGGCCATTAAAGAACCTCTACTCTGTAGATAGCTCTTGCCACAGACAGAGATGCTACCATGGGAAAAGGCTTAAGAAGACCAGCTAATCTTTGCTGGGCTTTGTTGCTTTTCTACAGTGGACATCAAAGACATTAGGGCCCCATGGGTGTCAAAGCAATACCTGGTTTCCATGTTTCCAAGCCAGGATTCCACAAGCTCTGTAGTCAAATGGTCTTCAATTGAAATGTAGTCTCCCTCTTTTTCTGGGATAACAATCAGCATGTGGGCATTCCCTTTGTAAGGTATCTTTATCACAGTGCATCTTAAGTTCTCATCAAAAGTGGAATTAATTTTATCTGACTTGAACATCATGGGTACCTGTACGCTCCTGTATTTGTTTATGTGGAAAGTCTCAATTTCCGTGAATTTGGAATTAAATGGATAGACCCACTTGCCTGAGGAAAGAAAGAAATTAAATAATTATGTGTGTTTAGATTTGTTCAGAAAATGTTCTAAAAAGTTTAAAAAACCATTGGATATTTTCTGTATCTTGTTGAAGTGGCTGTCAATTGTGTCTGGGATAAGTGGATGACAATTTCATTATATTTTATGTTCATTGTATATAAATTTTTTTACAGAAAAAACCGCAAAGTAATCCACAAAATAAACTGCTTCATTTGCACAGAAAGAAGGGAAATATTTTTTTAAGGTTGGTTAGTTGCCACTCAAGTTCAGAATTTATGTTATCTTTGTTTTATCAATGCCTGGTGAGCATCTGACCTTTTGTAACATGTAACCTTCTCTAAAATTCTCTGCCAGCTCTTCAGTGTCCTGTATTTAATTTAATTAGTATTTGGGATGGGGATTCACTGACTTTTCCATGGACTGGTTTCTGACCATCACTGTTATTTCTCTCCCTCCCCCTGTGAGGTAATATAATGGGGTACTTGGGTTCCTCTGGGGCAGATGATTCTTGATGGAAATAGATAAATTATTTTTGTTTCAATGATTTTGTGTACTATGTTAAATCAGTGCATTTTATGCCCAGTATTCAGCTTCTAAGACTATTATGATTAAGACTTTTTCTTTTTAATGGGTGAATTAAAACATTGTTTCCTGTCATAAAGAGGGATAATTTGGAGATGGACTGAGATAGTTTGACACAGGGCTTTTTGTTCTCTTTGAGACTCTATTTTATGGAAGACAGCATAGAAGAATTGTGGTTTCCTGTAATGAAAAATAATTTCCCATTATATGAGCTGAATAGAAAAAAGAAATCTTAGATAAAGACATAGAGAAATCAGGACATGTAAATTCATTTAAACTCCCCCTAATGTAGCTGAAGTTAAGAGTCTTGATTCTCCTAATAAATAATTATTCTGCAAAATAAAACCAGCAATTACCTTTAAAGAAAATGTAGTCCACAAGCACCAGTTTGTTATGGCGGTCCAGCTCTTCAAAAAGTCTTGGGATTTTTCCTTTGGTCATTTTGTTAATGTTTTGATTGATGAAAAGTTTTGCTTGTGTTAAGTTTTCAAAGTCCACTTTCAGGAATTCCATATCAAAGTACTGCTTAGATAAATTCAGGAAAGACTCCTTGAGTTTGAAGTCCTTTTGAATAAAAGAAAGAACACCTTGCATGAGGAGAAATTCTTCATTCATTGTGATGTTACCTGTCAGTTGTTTAAACAAAGCTGGTAAATGCTGGCGATCTACTCTGTCCTTCACAGCATGGAGGTTTAGACCTTTTACAATTTGTCTGTGCGTTTCTCCTTTGGTTGCCATCATATAGACACTCATGAGAGCTGACACAGAAAATGGAGAGATGATTACATTGTTATCATGTGTCATAGCAATTTTTCTGTAGAGGTTAAATCCAAAATTTGTGGTCTTTTCAGTGAAGTTGTGAAGAGTGAAGTCTTCAAGACCTTGGTCTTCAAAACCTTGGTGTTCAAAAGGCTTAGAGATATTTTTGGGATGATACCACTCTTTGGAAATACTGATGTTATTTCTTTCCAAGAAATTACTCTCTTTTTCCTCTGTTGGAAATTTAGGTTTAATATCAGCCTGGATGAATTCAAAACATATTTCACTTAAGAGAAGTATGTAGATTCCTGCTTTCATGTTGACATCCAATAATGAACTATTTAGAGTTGGTTTTTTTTCCTAGAAAAAAGAAAGGCAACAAAATGACTTTTTAGTTTGTTCTTCCATTCACAATGCAAAAGGTAAAAGATGTAGTGGTCTTTCTGCACCTTCAGGGTATATAATCCAAACCTGGCCAACAAAATGTTCAGAGAAGACCAGGCAGATCTTACAGGACACCTAAGGCAAACCTTAGCATCAAACATTGTGTAAATTTGCAAATGAAATGCACTATGCATATAGTGCAAATATGATTATCATCCATCTTTCCATAAAGCAATATATGAATTCTCTCCCATACAGCAGTGTTGAATTGCACCTCATGGAAAAATTTTGAATGGCTACAATCTTTGGAGATGCATTTTCGCATTATAAGTTAAACGGAATGTTCAAGACCACCAAACCTGCACAGATTCCTTTTGTATAGCAGTGGGCAAAGTGATAAATGAGATTAAAAGATGGATTATATGGCCCATCATTAAAGTAGTAAATGATTCAACAGTCTAGAATCACGTGGCAATTGTTAACTACTCCTTTTAAGCTAAGGATCTGTAACAGCAAATTACGGTCATTGTATAATTTGTGATTTGGCATATGGGAAAGCTGGTTTTATCCGGTTTATTCAGAGTTCAGCTGAATTTCACAGTTGGCTGATTCAGGCTGTGGGAGTTAGTCCTGAAAAGGTATGTTGATGTGAGTACTGAGACATTTGGGTGCCAAGTCACGAGGTGCTTTTGGCAGTCAGGTGGTGTGCTATTTTCTTTGGAGATAATAGGTCACGTTCTGTACTTGCTGCAGCACAGATGGGCTGTCATGACTTAATTGGGAGGCAACGAATTCGATGAATGTTATGCCTGCTCTCAAATGCATGGCAGACAGAGAACAGAGCAAAATATGCAGCAAATATGTTGTGATTTTTTAAAATTTATTTTTCTTTCCCATTAACCCTTGATTTATTTTTAATGAGATTCCCAGTGTCTGGATTTTTCAGGACTGGAGTAGGGAAGGGGATAACTTGACTTCAGCTCCTGCCTTGCTGGTCAAGTGGTGGCTGCGACATCTGGAGTTCTGGGACACTCACTGTCCCCTGGCAGGCTGAAGCAGTGCAGTTCAGAGCTAGTGCAGTAACTGCTGAGCATTCCCTCTGCTTGTGTAGTGACCCACTTCTGTGGGAAGTAGCACAGGCACAGGGGTCCTGTTCCTGCTGCAGTGCTGCACCTGCCCTGGCAGCAAAGAAGGAGGTTCTTTCCTCTGGGAGTCATCCCTACTTTGAAGAAGCATCCTTGGACACTGCAGAGTCAGCTCTAGCAAAGAGGCAGGGACTGGAAAATTTTGCTTTTGATCATATTCAATCACTGCAGCAGCAGTTCCTCCCACTAAATGCAGTTAGCATCAGGCCTAGCATCAGGCAGGGTGCAATTCCTGCACACAGTGTTGCATCTGGCAGACATCACTGTTGCTTCTCTCTGGGAGGTCTGGGACAGGACTTGGCTCAAGTGGCCACCAGCTTCCACCAGGAGATGTGAAGGGACTGGCTGGGCAAAGTGCTGCTGCCTCCCAGAGGGCTCTGCCTTCCCAACACAGAGAGGTTTTGCACAGAAAGGGCAGGACAAATAAAAAAGCTGTTGTTTACAGGTTTATCCCAAACTATTCAACACTCAAGATTCCTGAATCCTCAGGCAAACACATACACATCTGCTGCTGATTTGGGTGCAATGAACACGGGAATAAAAACCTTGCAGTTGCACTAAGTAATCACTGCAAATCTGAGATTGCAAACATTTAAAGTTAACATTAAAGCAGCTGCATCATTCACCTTTACTGGTTAGAAATAGAGCATGTCCTCTAGAACTAGGAAAAACAGTTATGGGAACAATAAAGTAGAATTTATGTACATTATAGACTCGTATTTTTAGACCTGAGTGAAGCTTACTGCTAATTTTAGACAACTCACTTTATTTGTAGACCAGATAGTTCATTAATAAAAGTGTGTTAGAGCAAAGTGAACATTATTTCAATTTAAAGAAATATTTATTTCTAGTAATATCAATATCAAAGACAGAATCTTCTTGTGCAAATGCCTTTTTCTTCCGAAGGCATTAGAGCAAGAGAAAAATCCATTAGGAGCTAATTAACGTCTACAACCATTTAAAACATTTAGAGAATCACTGATAAATATATAAAATTGCATTTTATATATATATAAAAGATATAATAATCTTTCCTTTGAAATCTAAATGCTTCATATAAATCTTATCTTACCTACTAGGTAGCTCTTCTGTTACGTTTCTCAATCAGTTATGTTTAAAAATGAGATGAAGATGTCTGTTGCATTTAGAAGTTTTTGAACAAATATTTGCTCTTCAAAGACAGATAATCTGGTTTTGTCTGTTATAAATTAACTGATTTATAAACACTGAATGTGTGTTTCCTATAAATGGCATAATAAGGGAGGGTTATATTCCAGTAAATATATTCTGTCTTTCATGAGAAACAAGAGAACCATAAATTCTTTGCATTTAGCCCTTCAGCACCCTATCAGGATGTGGCCCCCCACATCCAATAGCCCATGAGAATTATTTTTCAGGCAGGCTCTGAGCTACTCAGTAGAGTATCCAATCCTGTTTAAATTATCCCCTTACATAAAAGAATATGTCAATATTCACTAAGGCGGGCGGAGCATGAGGGAGAAGGTCCAGAACATTGGTAGGGGTGTTACCAGTATCCTTGCCCTGCAATTTGGCTGTGCTTTGAGAGGAGAGGCCAGGGCTCCACTCCCTCTTTGAAGAGTGTGCCAGGTATTCGGTGATGTATCACTCTACCAACATCAATGCCTGATAACCACTGAGGGATGTTCACCCATAAAATACAAAGTGGGCCAAGCTGATATCCCTGCAAAAGTTATGCAGAGCTATGGTAGGCATTAATAAATTTTTAATTTTCAGTTGGTCTTGCTTGAACAGATTCGGGTCTTGAGCCTTATTAGTTGAGCAAGGCACATTCTTTAAGACAGATAGTCCATTCAACAATTTCTCTAGAGTGGGATGGTCTAAACTCTTCACTATTTTGATCATTGGCCTAATTCCAGATAAAACATACACATGGAATTCCCTATCATCCCCTCATGGTCCTAAATTGTTTTCAAAAATACTCCCAAATGAAATAGAACACTTAATTTTGATTTGGATTGTAAAAGAAAAATAATTTGGCTTTAGAATGTGAGATAAGGGTACTAGTCTCTAATTTTCCACTGAACTGAAAAAAATAAATATTATATGCAGTCTAAATGGATGTATTAGACATTTTAGAAAGCCCATTAAGAATCAGGGCATCCAGGACTCAATTTTAAAAAGGCTTTTTTTGTTGCTAATGAGTATTGCTTCTATAAGAGTGTTTGCTTACAAGATACAAGATTTCATTAGGAAGGGCTTAAGAACTGAATGTAGCCCCTCTGTTGTTTAAGCAGATTTGTATCCTTGTTGCAAGGATACCATACTGGAGGGCAGTTGTGGGGTTTATGCTCTTGAGGAGTTCAACAGAGAGGCCACAGGCTCTAGCTTCTTAAATTCCATTTTGTTTAAATTAATTTAAAATATTCTTCCTTTTAGAAGCAATCCCAATCATAATAGGCCCCCAGCGTAGGCCTATTGTATTACAGAATATGGGAAAATAAGATGGGGTTACAAGCTGAAGGCCCTGTAATGTCAGGCAGTCTAGTCCTTAAACATGAAAAAGCTCTACTGTGGATGCCCCAGTGACTTCATAACTTCTGTTCTCTGTCCATGTGACTGGACTTTTTTTCCCTACTTCCTAGTCTATATGTATTTGTGGTTAATTCTGTTGGATTTGAAATTCAAATGTCCTCTCATCGCATGGAAGAAATTTGCATCTGATATGGTTGAACAAAGCTGCATTACTGTGGTGTGCCTCTGAATTTGTGTGTCTTCTGGAGACTGTGGTCCTGTGGTTGTGGCCCAAAAAGAAATACAAGGAAAACCTGATGCACACAGATCCTGGCTTTTGTGCTCAGCAAAATCAGCAGTTATTTGCAATGAGAGTAGCTCTTCCTCCTTGCACCAGGATGCTGACACACGTGGTCACTGCTGGAAGCTAAGAGACTCAATACTGATGTTTAATATTCAAAAGATTAAGATTGTTTATAGGTGGTACTCAAAAGAGGGGCTTGAAGAAATCTTAAATTCTTTGAATCTCTAGGCTAAATCTTTGCTGGACCACAAAGCCCATATCAATCCAGTTTTACCCAGAGGAAAAAGGAGGCTGTTATGAGATGTATTGGCTGTGTACAGAGATCTGAGAAAACTGTCTTCCTCTCTAGTTACTCACAAAGCCCTAGCTAGTTTTTTATCCCAGGTAACACCTTGCTAATGTATCCACCATGCACTATCAGGAGTAACGTATTCCTCCCACCAACTCCTATTTATATTGTCAGTTGCCCTTTGGATTCAACAGAGCTTTCTGAGCAGTTAAACTCCACATAACATATGGGTAACACTCTGCCAAACTATACATGTTCAGAGTGATTTACTGGGAGAGGATTGCCAGTGTGTGACTCTGGCAGAATTGCCCTTTTCCACAGTTCATCAGGACAGAACCACCTCTAAAACCAGAACAAGCAAGACCAATAGAGGTGCACTGCTGCCCAGTTGTGTCTCTGCTGGGAGCTTGTGCCAGTGCTGAGGCTCGGCAGCAGTTGAGCTAAAGACGGTCTGTTCTCTAATAGACAACTGTTTTTGGATGCATATGCAACTCTGAAAAACTTGGCAGTGATTATGTAGTCCAGGTTCTCACCAATCTGTTTGACATAGCCCTGTGACTCCTGAGTACCTGGGGGTAGATACTGCAGAGGCAGATTCAGCTGCTTGTTCCAAATAGTCAGAGAGTCTCTGTTATAAGACAGAATTCTTCCTTTTGCAGTTTTTATGGGACTGGCAGCACCTCTATTTCAATGGCTGCTTTTCCTCTTACTTAATTTCCTCAGTCAGTTTTAGGAAACCTTCTGTGACCATGAAGAAACCAGTCATCCTAATATTGGGGGTTTGGGGGCTTAGGTTCCCTGTGCTGAGTCTGATTCCTCCCAGTTATGATCTCCTTGGAGCAGCAATAGTTCTTGACTAAGTAATGCCTCTGTTCCACATTCCATGACCCATTTCTGCAGTTTGTAACTCGACCACAGCTGAGATTCAAAGTGGGCTATGAGATATGGTGGGCATGATTGCACTACTGAGAGCAGGTTCCAGGAAGGAGACGGGTGGTTTAATTACTTGTATCTGTACCAGTTTCCCAGTGAGAGATTTTTGGAACTGAATTTCTTGCCTTGCTCAATCAAGGTAGTAACTAAACAGATACATTTCTGTCAAGACCCTGCAAATTTCTGTCCCCAGCTAATGGCTACACATTTTGTTCTCAAGGGCAGACACAGGGCATTTACAACTGTCTTGAGGGATCTAGGTGAAATCAGTCAGAAATACTGACCATACTGGAGAGTGATGAGAAAGTAAAAAGTGTCAATTCAGGAAAATATTTAGGCTGAATGTGATCTAACCTCTTCCACGTTTCTTAGACTCAACAAAATCCCAGGAATAGTGCAGGGAATGGATGGTGTGCAGGGATCTGTACTTCTTCTGAAGTCTCACTGTGAAATTACTCATAACACATAAACTAACATGCTCCAACAGTTATAAAACAGCTCCTTATACAGTCTTCTGAACATACTTAGTTTGTCAACGAGCTGATTCATCAAGGTGACTGCTGCTTCTCCCACTCCAAGAACGCACAATAATAATTGAAATCATCAGAATGCAATTGTGGCTCCTACACTGTTCATAAGCTTGACCCCTTTTGTACAACTGTGCCACTGTTCATGTGACAGGACTGCTGTAGTGAAAGCCTCTTTGGAAGGCACCTATTCCTGCATGTCACCTGGGGTGGGATGGGTGTACTACTGTACAAGCTGGACAAAGCAGCAAAGCTGCAGTAGCTCATAAATAGGGCAGAAGTATCTCCATTATGCTTTCAGCTTCACAGTCAAGGGCTGTCTAACTGTCCTTGAACACACAAATGAAAGTATAATTGCCTGTTAATAACACATCTTACTGTGGAATCTTTTATAGGAAATGCAAAAATGATGAAACACTGTAACACTGTGTCCAGAGAGGTACTATCAATTTTCAGTAAGAGGCAAAACAATCATTCATGATGTGTGATGGAAGTAGCACAAATCCTGTTTTTTTTCCAGGAAACTGAGTAAATGACCTTTTAAAGTTAGCCTAGCCTTCTTTCCTGTGATTTTCTGGCTTGCAGCAATGAAAAATTTTAATTCACCATTATTTATTTATCCTCCATTTTTACCTGCAAGTATTGAAGAGCTCTAGAAGGGGCTGGCTGGTGTTTGCCGAGTCCCCATGGAGCCAGCAGGTGTCATCACAACCTTTAGTTCTCAGATGGGAAGAAGGATAATTTTGTGTGTTTGGACAGCTGCCCTTCTCTGTGCCTTACTCAGTTTGTCATGAGACAGGACTTGAGCAGGCAGGAGACACAAACTCAAGAAAATGGCACTGGTAGATATTTCTGTTCTCCAGGGAGGGCATTTCAAAGTTTCTCCAGGAGATGCGAAATGCAAGTGCATTTCTATTTTAAATTCCTGGAAAAAATCAACTCAAAAGGCAGGAATGACAAAGTGTGTAAGAGATTGGCATGTCTAAGGGGAACAAACCTTTTTTTACACTTCAGAATGGCAGAAAATTTTACAATCAATAACCTCTGATGACCTGAACTTGAAAAATTACATATTTGCCCACTATTTCTTATCCAAATTCTATATTTACATGCACTGCACATGCATCTCCTTACTGCTGTGATAATCAATCTAAGTCCCTGGGACTTGCAGTGTTTGACTGTCTGGCCTGAAGCGATTACCTGATGTAATGAAGAAATCTCTGCACTGTGGCCTCTGTAGCAGGCATGCAAAAGGTGCCCTCTGGCACCTGTGAAATGTGCTGAGGATTACTAAGTACCAAGTGAGTGCAAGTTAGTGCAGAGCTCTGCATTGTGGGGTTGGGTACTTGTGCTTCTTAGGGGTTTTTCGATTTGAACAGAATTATTAATGCAGTAACCAGTGCAGGCCTTGTACTGAGTGTGCTCTTCCTGTTGGAGGATGCATGGATTGGATATTCAAAAGCAACATTCCTTCCTCAAGAAAGTTTGTATCTCCCTGGCTGTGCTCTCATGGAGTATTTAAGCAGGAATTATTTTTCATACAGGACCTAGTGTCTTTGTTTAAGCTGCTCCAGCACTTTCCATTACCTGTTCTTCCATCAGACATGTCTATGCCTCTCTGATTCTGCTCATTTCTACATGCTGGTCTGTGACCAGGCCCTTCCTCAGGTTTTTAAAGACAGTATCTCTGTTGTGATATATGTATCTATATTCTGAAGACAGTATCTACAGTATCTACATTTCCATTTTTTTTTCTCATTAGGAAAATTATTAAAACAGCGAAATAATTAAGTGGACAGCAACCTCTATGAGCTGTGTAGGTACTCAAATGTGGCTTTCTTTATGTTTCATGAGAATATTGCATTTAATATGTGGGCAGTGCCAGATGTGAGGTGTTAATTTTTTACTTCCTTGATTTAGGCACTCATGTCACTTAGCAACCTTACTCATCTTTGAAATGGAACTTTTTAAGGATGCACATACATTGCTAGTGAGAAGATAATTTGTATTGGAAAAAAATTTGGCAAATGGAGCAAATGCATGAACCGCTTTCAGTCCTGATGGAAACCAGGTGCTAAGTTTAAAGCTCTTTTGAGAGGTTTCTTTTAGACTGCTACTCCTCCCAGAACTTCTCTTCCCAGTTCCTGATATTTTCTAGTTATAAAATGCCATCCAACTCTGAACTTTGAGTCAATAAATTTTCTGCTTGGGTTTTTTGAGATTTAGGTTATATTTTCTTTATCTCATTCTCTCTCTCTTGCCTTCTCTCAATTGCATTTTATGTATTTTGAAAGTATTCTTTTTGCATCCACCATGACAAAATGATAAAGGTGTGAAATATACCAAGCTCATGAAGCTGAATGACCTGAACCAGGGCAGACATTTTTACAGCCTGTATTGTGGGAGGAAGTGGTGAGCTCATTCTTGTCAGACATCAGATAATCCACACCAGAGAAATTATGGAAACCAGGTTTCACTGAATCTGCAGGCCAGATAACCCTTTGTATGTACCAAAAAAGTGCAAATACATTTGCTTTCAGATACTTATTTTTATGCTGGTAAATTAATCCCATCAATGTGTCAGAGGCAGATAAAATCTTAATATTCACTTCTGGGATAACAAAGAGTGAGATATGTTCATGATTAACAGTTTTTGTATAAGTATCCATTCCTATAGGGTGATAGGACAGTTGGAAGGAGGAGAGAAGAAAATGATGACAATCAAGGCTGCAGAAAGCTGAGACTTTATCAAACAGAGCTCAGAAAAAGTAACCTTGTAGGCACTCAAAGCGCAGCCCAAGATTCCATCAATCCATGAAACATAACTGGCTGTTCAAGGTCTGTTCCTTGGCTAGTACCAGCACATTCCCAAGAGGTTGGCATGGACAATGCAGTCTTTCAGGGAACTCTCTGGGTCACTTGGAGTAGAAAGTTGTGTTCCCATGGGATGGGGACCATGGGTCAGCTCAAAGCACCTTCACTGTCAGGACCCTGGTGGCAATTCAGCTGTAGGTTAGTCTTGCTTTTCTGTGCTATAGTCATAACTACAGTATCAGCACTGTTCTTTAAGCCTTTTCTTTGGAAAGATTCCTAGCCTCCTACAGTCAGGATTTTGTGCCAAACTGAAGCATTTAAAAGCCTATAATACACTGTATTATATATTCCTTTAAAGAGAGCGGTATCTCTAGTGTGGGAGCAGTCTTACTTCAGACACTTCCTGGGGCTGTGGCCAGATCAAAATAAGTGCCTGAACACATCCAAGCCATCCTTCTTACCTCCCAGAAGGTCTCATCTAGCATCTTTACTTGTTCCTTCTTAGGCATTTTTGATTGAAAGCACCTATTTTGCTCCCTATATAATGAAACAATTTTTGGATCCCACTGAAGTCACTCTATAGTAAATGATAGTAACCTTGGTCAGCATGTGATTATAGAATGAATGCAAGATTTCTGCATCATATAATTTGCTTTTGATGGAGGTATTCATTTTTCTTTTTGGCATTGTAATGAGCATGGAAGCATTTGCATTGACAGGAGGCTTAAATTACAAGCCACCACCCATTCTTCTTCAGTGAGCAGTGGTGTCTTCAAGTTCCAGTCACTGTCCTTCTAAAGGACAGCCAGTCCTGTGGTCAGACTTCTTGTCAGCCAACATTTCTGTTCAGTAGAAGATAAGCGTGGGGTGAATATGATATTTCAGCTACATTTTATTGAGCAATTTAATCTATATTTAACAAGACTTTGCTCTCTCTGACCAAAAAGCAAACAAGTGCTCTTGTGAACACACAGTGCAGTAATAGCAAAGAATTGAGGACTCTATCAAGAGACTGTAAGAGAACAGACTTTTAAAAATCATGGTTCATATACTTGCCACCCAAACCTGTATCTTCTGCTTGACTGTAGTTATCTTACAGCTTAGACACAAGGTAGCCATGGTAGGCGTTGCAAGATCTAAGCCTGGACACAAAGATGCTCCCATTCTAAAGGCAGAATACAGTCATTGCATTGTACTGTGGTGCTTGTGGGAGGTCAGACCCAATGATAATCCACCCTGCCACTCCATATAGATTGGTCTGGCAAACATCTTTGCTTTTAACCTGCTGCAGACATCCTGTCTCAATTCCTTCTTAATCTTGTGTGCCAGCAATGTGGATCTTGTGTGACATTGTGCTCAGATGCTCAGCCTCCTGCTGCTGTGTACCAGATCAAATTGCTCCTCCCAGGTAAGTGTAACACCATGGGCTGCAGCAGATCAGGAGCACGAAACAGAAGATCAAAACTAGAGAACTGAAGTTCTTCATATGAAAAAGAAACATACAAGATACAGATGGTTCCAACAGTAAGGGGACAAAAACTACCAGTGCCTTCTCTGTGGATGTTTCATTGTTACTTCAGTAAATTTTAACTGACATAGGGCTGTTTGCCTGAGGAAATAATGCAGTGGAACTGTAATGGGAAAGTGTTACTATCCTAAATCCTTGTGTGAACTTCTGTTCTAGCATGAGCAACTTCTTGGGTGAGCTTAAACTCGCAAACTCTTCAGCAGATGACAAATAAAAAAAGATTTCTTATGTCAGAACAAAAGTTTCTGTACAGAACTTTTTAAATTTAGAACTATATTATTTTAAACCAATCCTTTAGATCATAGCAGAACCTTGGTTTTGTGTGCATCTAGTGTAATGGAAGATAGAATGATTCAGCACATCACTGAAAATAATTTTGGGAAATTGATTTAACTCTTTCTGCCTTTTTGACCAAAATTCAGCATGTGAAGCCTTGTCAAACTCACAGCTTCCACTGCTAGCTAGCACCACAGGATTAGGTCTTGATGTCCCTCTGTGGCTGTGTGACTTCCATACTCAGCCGACTTGCACAGCAGCTCTTACTCTTGGCATGCCCAGACCTGCCATGGTGTTTTGAGTTCTCCCTGAGAGCTGAGCCAGGGGGAGACTCCCTGTAGGAGCAATTACACCACTACAGCTGTGCCTGCAGCAGTGCAGCTCAGCAGCTCAGGGAGGTGACATAAACAGTCTCCCTATGAAACAGTGATATAATGACATAACTCCATCACTCCACTGAGCAGGCTGTGGGTTTAACTGCCCTTGCTCAGGCAAGGACCATTTCAGTAATTAATTATGCACATGCTGCAGTTTATGTTGGTAACAGCATGTCTAGTTCAAGAAGTTGTGATAGATTCAGCTGCTGAGGCCAGTCCACAGCGTGACACTGAAAGCCTGCAAGCAAACAAGCTCTAACAGATGAGGCTGCAAAGGCAAGAGTTGAAGCCAGGCTAGAAATTTTGTCCTAAGTACATATGAAATGCAAATGCCTCATCTCTTTTCAGCTCTGCTGAAAAGAAAAATGAGCTGTGCAATGGAGTCTTCGCCCAGAGTTTTATCTCCTAGTTTAAAATCAAGCAATAGGGAGTCGGGGTGGAAGAACAATGCAATGTCAGCATGCTCACTGCAAAGCAAACATGAGCCTTATCTTAAATTTGCCCTGAGAGAGCAGAAAACAAAGGTATAAGCTAGCAAAGCATTTTCTCATGGAACTTCCTCTGTGCACTGAGTGCCTTAGCCACCATCTCCTTTAGAGTAATTTGATATTTAGTGGTGGTTAACACTTTGATGTCCGCAAACCATAAGTAAAGTGTGTGCCAGTGTAACTGTGTGTGGGTGCATCTGTAGGAAAGAAATAGGACACTGAGCCTGAGTGCCAGGACTTTAGCAAACAGATGCAGAGCTGGGAGGACCTGGGCTGTGTCTCTCTGTCCATTAGCCAGGGTTTGCTTAGGAATGATGGCAAATTCACCCTGAGAGCAGATCTTGGGAAGGAATCTGAGAAGACAGCATGCCTTGCTGGAGCACAGCCCACATGGGGAGCCCTGCTGGCATGTCAAGCAGCCCCAGCACTGCTCAGTGGTGTAGGGAAACAGCCAGGAGGGAGCAGAGTCCTAAACCCCACTGTTGCTTTTATCATCTCAACAGTGATGCATTTGAGCTGGGGAGAAATCTGTATTATAAAGTGCTGTCATCACAATCTCCCAGTAATTTCAAAAATGTCCAGATTTTGTGCCATCTTGATGTGCCATCACTTCCCCAGCTGCATGACGTCTGAGACTCATCTGTTCTTGATGCACTTTGGGAGGCGTGGAGATATGCCTGTGCTGGTAAATGTGACCTGCAAGGGTTACAATATGATATACATGGTAGGGAGAGCTGAGCTGAAACAAAATGCACTGGCTGTCTTCAAGTGTCTGTTCTTGACTCTGCAGTGATAAGGTAATCTCAGCTGTCATACCCTAAAAATTGTGGGGTTTGCTTGTGTCATGTTAAAGGGCACATTTGGAAATTGGTGTTTTTTTCTACAGGGGAGATCATGCCTACAAATATGGCAGCAGAAACACATTCCTGACTTCAGACTTCCAGCTTCATGGAAATCTTTCCTTTCCCCTCATGTGCTTGTGTGTGTTATCCAAGGAAGGACAGCACACTCAGGGACACCCCACGGATGGCACTGGGATTCTGTATCATGATCAGTGGCTCTCTGCCTGGCAGTGAGGCTGAGAGCTACAAACCCTAGGCTCCTTTCACCTCAACTCCTGCTTATCATCAGCCCCCCTGGAGGGATTCCCCCATTTTCTCTGCCCAAGTGGCCTCATGCGTGGCCAGGCAGAGCCCCAGCACTGCCAATTCTGGGGGCCATGGGCAGAAGCAGAGTGAGATGACCTCCTGTGCTATCCAAAGAGGCTGAGCTTTTCTGCAGCCACCAGCTTAAACACATCCTTGAACTTTGCATTTGTATTTTACTAAAGTCTGGAATCATTAGGAAGTTTTTCTTCTGCTTTCTTCAAAGAATGCAAGCTTGACAAAGAAACATGCATACAAAATCTGCCTATTTGGGAACACTGCTGATTCAGACAGGTTTTCTTGGCTGATGCTGCTGGGCTCTGTGGGATGGCATCACCCTCACTGGCCAGCATGACAGGCTGAGCTCATTTCCACTGCAGAGCCACTCCAGTAGCAGATCTTTTCCCCATGACTGTATAAGGGATTGAGGACATATTTTGAGAGTATTGAAAGTTAAATCGACCAAGAAATAAGATAAAATAAAACAAAATAAATCCCCCAAGCTTTTGTTGAAGTTTTAAATGTTATACAATTATTAAGTAATGCTAGACTTTTACCTGTGGCCAAACATGTTAAATTGATTAAACAGTTATTTCCTGTGCTTTGAAGCCAGCTATTTCAACACAGCAGGTAGTCTGATAATCTCTCAGCTGCACCATTAACCAGGCAAATATTTTCTCTGTGTAAATTAACATAGCAAAACCAGGGATATAAAATAATGGATAGAACTAGATCAAGCTGTAATCTAAGTGCTTCAAATTATACCCAGATATCCTAGGGAGCGATGACAAACAAAACCAGACTCTCATGCTTGTCTCCTACAACCAATAACCTGCACAACCACATTCACCTGTGGCCTACAACAAGGCGCCCTTAAAAATGCTGGCTGTTTTCAGTGCCCCAACACCAACAACACTGGATGTTTCAGTTCTGGTCAGAGGCTGGGAACTCTGACACATGTGAATGAGCACACAGGGGTTTTGCCACAGAAGCTTCTCTGTTGCTGTCACAGGACTGACAGTCATTTACAGCTGTGAAGCTTTGTTTTAAAATAGTTTTTCTCTGTAACCATGAAGAAAGCCTTTGATTTCACCTCTTCTCAGTGAGTTCTTCTCCTTTGTCATTGAGTAGAGCCATGCTTGTGCCTTCCAGTAATCTTTAGCTGACTGGCTCAGCTCCTGAAGATAAGACAGAATAAATAATGATGACATCTTATTTCTTGTAGCTATCCAGGGGGAAAAAAAAAGGTGCTTTGGTCAAGTTGCTAAACATCTAGTGACTGAATAACAGAGTATCAGCATAATAGATAAGGAGGCACAGCAAAAGGAGTCCTACTGATGCCTATTGATGCTCTCTTCGGTTTCTGGACTAACAAAGAAAGCAGTGTGAAATTCTGTCTGTGGGACAGATCTCAACAGAGCTCTGTGCCTGTTAGCCCCAGAGTGGTCACCCAGAAGGTCCTTGGGCTGCAGATCACAGCCTCCTGCCTGGGGGTGTCCCCTTGCCCCTCTGCCAGCCCTCATCACGGTCTTGCTGCCCAGCTCTGAGTGTCCTATGGCCTCACACTCAGCAGCAGGCTTGGTGGGAGGGCAGGTCAGGGGAGGGTCTTTGGGAGAGGATCGGGATTGCCACCCAGGGCTGGCTCCTTGCCTCTGATTCCTCCTCCCCCAGTTGCACCAATTTTTGCCTTTTGTCCAACATTGATCCACAAGGTTTGAAGCACTTGGCAGAGCTCACCGACTGACTACAAAGGGGTGTTTTGGGGGGGATGCTTTCTTTCTAAAACATCAGTTTTTCACCTACCATCAACCTCAGGAAAGGGATGGCCACATCCTTGCCAGGAGGAGTACAAGGGGCAGATGTAACCTCTGTCCTCTGGGGTCTGCTTGGGATCACTGTTACACATTTGCTCACCTGTTCTTCCCCTTGCTTTTCTTCAATGTTTCACAGGTTCACAGTACACTTGGACACAGTACCTGGGCTGTGTTTCACTTACACTGTGTACTCAATTTCTGTTCTCATAGTTCCTAGTTATTCCTAGTTAAACAGCCTCAAACTGTTTTCACCCAGCTCCCAGGTCTGTAAAGCTTTGATGACCACTGATTGACCACTGGTGAGATGCTTTCAGCTCTGTGGTATCCAGCATCATCCTCTGCTTGTACTCTCCAGTCCCCTGCTATCATTCTACCATGTCTGTATACCTTCATTTTTCATTCTAGGGCCACAGGCACTTCATTCTGTGCAGAACTCCTTGCTCTTAGTATCTCCTGGTTACACAAGTATCTGTATACAATCATCCAAAGCTAAGGGAAAATTTAAACAAAGTGGGTTGTAGCACCTAATTGCTGGATAGTTTCTGTTACACAAAAAGCTAAAACACAATCCCAAGCAGGCCTGGGCAGGTCCAAGCGCAGCCGGGCAGGGCCAAGCACAGCCTGGCAAGTGCAAAGAATCAAGGCCTGTGCTGTTAGTTTAAGAAAAGCAGGCCACTGGGTTACAAGAAACAACAACACGGCTGTATTTGCAAAGTTAGAGGTTTTACTGACGTGTATCTTTCCTCCTGCTGAGCAAGAGCTATCAGCTCACACCTGCCTGAAGCGTAAATAGGGCGTCTTTCCCTTGACTCCTCTTTGGAGGGAGGCTGAACGGTGTGGGGTGGGAAGCGAGGGCATTTTTGGCTCCCTTCCTGGAGGTACAGCCTCAGTGATGGTGAGGGAAAAGCAAACCCCTGAGTGCCTGCTTCAACAAGCAGTGTGTGAGCCCAGGAGGCTGTGGCAGCCTCGGGATGGGCCGTTCGCAGCACCTGGAGGCTGCTGCCGATGGCATCGCCGGGGTGCAGCCACTGAAACAGGGCTGACACCTGGCCAAGAGACAGGCAGGTCACCCAAACGTGGGATGACCACAAGCACATCCTTACACGCTATAGCTGTGTCAGCTGTTTCAATGGCTAATGAACCTGGTCACTAATTGTCCCTGAGATGTGTCTCTGGCTCATTTATATTCCCACACTGCCCATCACAGCAAATAGCAATAGCCGAGTGACCTGAAGCCCTGTCTTCCTCACTGTGCTGTAAGTGCCCTGGAGATGTTTTGTGGAAGGCAGGGGACCCTGCTTCTTCCTGCCCTCCATTTTTTGGGCAGGAGGGAGGAGGGCCTGCTGGCGGAGCCGGCGCCACAGCTGAGGCGGCAGCATTCCCTCCCGCGTGAACAAACGGCGCCGGCGAGTGGGAGGGACGAAATGTTAGCCTGCAGGAGGGAGAGTGGGAGGCTGCGAAAAGGAGCTAGTCCGGAGAGGAAATGAGACGAGTGAGTGTAATGAGGAAAACCTGTTTTGTTGCTTGCAGCGACGAGAGCAGGATTAAGAGAGTAGGACTTGGTGGATGGAGGGAGAGATGAGAAGGGGCCACATAACCAGCAGCGCAGTATGGATGTAGGCAGGGAGTAAGCTGTCTGCTGCTCTTTTGTGCTAAGTGTGGTGCCTGCCTCTTCTCAGCACCGTCTCTGGCAAATCCGCAGTGGAAAATCACAGCATGATGTCAGTACAGCAGGAGCTATTGCCTGATGAAGCGAGTCTAGCAGACGGCTCCTGGACACCGAGTGATGGACAGGAAATGCCCTGTGGGAGCGGCAGGCGCCCCTCCGCACCGCCACCTTGTCCTCCCACGGCTGGCACTGCTCTGTGTCCCCCTAACCTCCCCACACATTTACAGACACGCAGAGATCGGGTAAGAAAGAGATGCAGTGAGAGGAGAAGGACAAACTGAGAAGTGCCGGCTCTTTGCAGCAGCGCAGCTGCTCCTGTGCCTCCCTCCTGCTGCCCCGTGGGCTCTGCTCCCTGGAGTATGTGAGGGAAACACAAGTCCAGCATTCTGCTTGCGAAGGGGGCACGTCTGTGAGGGCGCCGAGGCACTAACGGTAGGAAGGGAAGGAATCTCCTTCCAAAAATAAGGATTAACAGCCTGCAAAAGCTGATTGAGCTTAGGTGAGAAATTCTCTTCAATTTTCTCACAGAACTACATGGGGACAACTTTCCTCCTACTATGCTGTATTTCTATGTTTATGTCTTCAACCCCTTAAGTGGTTTAAAAGGAGCAAGGAATATTTAATTCATCTGTGGCCTCTGTTTCTTCCACACTTCTTGATGTCAACTGAGAATCACCCTACTAAAATCAATTGTTTCTATTTTTTAACTGCAGCTCTAGGGAATTAAATTCATAAGTAAGAATCTTGCCTCTTTGAGCTCTCTACCCCCTAAAGGTTTTACTGTGGCGTTACTGGATGCCCGTTGTTTGGCAGCAGTTAACAGTAGGAGTGATAACAGCTGAAACTGATCCCACTGAGGCTGTGCTCTGCAACTGAATTTAAGGGAGATGAGAAGCCTGCAGTCAGGTGGGGGGCCTTGTAAATTACTGCTGTGTGGGCAGTGGGCTACAAAGGCACCCAAACAGATAGAGGAGTATGCAGGAATGTGCCAGAAAAGTACATGGATTTCTGTCACTGTGAGTCTTGCCTTTGATGCTATGAGTTGTTGATATATTCATCTATACTGAGAGTATATTTAGTCAAAAAATACCTTCAGGCATCCTGTTAACAGAGGGTATTTACTAGGAACACAGAGCAGAGAGGGAGACTGCGACAGGGGAGACAATGCTTTGCACCACACTAGTAACACCCAAGAACTTGCTGAGGTTGTGTTGGCTTCCCTAGCCTTTGGCTCCTCCCAGCATCATTGGCAATGGTATGACGCCCCATAACTTTAGGGAAAACAGAGCCAATTGTACTCCTTCTGATAGCAGTTGCCAAGGCAAGTCCATTGAAGGCGGTTCCCAGCCAGCCTTCAAGCTGCCCTATGTTCTACCTAGGCACCCCAACCTGGGTCAGATGATTTGCCTATTGCATGCTCCTGGCTTACATCTTTGGCTGTAAAAGGACAAAAGCATTTGAAAGATCTCTAATTTTCCAGAGTCTCCTTTTAGGTTTTCCACAAATCTCTGCTGACAGTATGCTTGAGTAATTGCCATCCAAATACCTCACCTTCCCATTCAGCTACACCCTCCTCCTCACCACTGATGGATACATATGTGAGGAGTCAGTAACTGCATGTAAATCTGTCAAATTGATAACACGTGGTGAAAATCAGATTCAAGGCAGATTTGATCCTCCAGCTCTCTTTTAAGCTGCAGAAACTCTGGAAGATTTGCTGCTAGATTGATACTAAGAATGATAAAGGTTTCTGGTACAGCAAGCTGTTGAAGGCAGCTTTTCACATTCCCAGTGCTGTCTCTATTAGGAGCTTCAGGTTTCTGTACCCTGCAATGTTGATCCGACTGTTCCCATCTCAGATTTACTTATGGTAAATTGCAACCACTTCTGCGTTATTTGCAAGAAAGTTCATAATTTTACCTCTGACTACCTTGTATTTAGCAGGAGTCTTCCATTATAATATAAACATTTATTTCCAAGTGCTGGCAAAGCTTAGGTCTTTCCTTGTCTCTCAGGTAAAAAAGGCATTATTTTCTAGCTGAATTTAAAACTATTTCTTCCTTCCTCTTCAGCAAGTGTCATCATCAATACCAAGTTTTTGATGATGACATAAAATAAAAACTGTTACTAACAAAGAACCATATATGAGCTGGTACAAATGGAAATCATGTCATGCATTTTCATATCTTTAATTAGCAGTAGCAAACAAAATTCATTTGTCACTTCAACTAGCTGGGTTAACTATTTTTCCTATGAAGAGTGTACTGTTTGTATCTCTGTCAAAAATCAGCATGAGGAAGGGATGGCTGAATTCAATGGTTGGAGGAAGAGACATTGGCATTATTTCAACGGCAGTTGCTGCTGCTGCCTCAGTACCTTTCTCATCAACATCCAGAGAAGCCTTGTGGACAGCCTAGGAAAAAAGAAAATAGAGTCACTCTCGGCAGTCAACAGCCTCTTGAGAAATTAATCAGAGTCCTTTTAAAGCAGCCCTGCTTTGAGGGGTCCACTGAAGTGACTAGAGGCAGAAGAGCTCTATTGTTGTGGTCATGGCTGCTTAAATAAGGGTTAGGATGGGGCTATGGACATCTCCTAAAAAAAAACCAAAATACTTTTTGAGGAAGGATAGAGGCTCCACCTGTAATTGTGTGTCTGTGCCTCCAAAACTGAGTCTCCAGGGTGAGAAGGACAGGTTGTGCTGTGCCTGGGAGCATTAGTGGTTTTCCTTGAGGAGTCAGGGATTGATGCTCCTCTCATGTTTCAGATACTGCCCAAAAAAATTTGGCCAATACCATTCTTGGTAAAAAACAGACATGTAGCAATCTAATCTGATCTCCAGTGTCACCAAGGGCCAATCCCCTTTTATAAGCTTGCAGGCTGAGGCCTGGGTGACCCAGCTGCAGGCAAGTTGGGAAGCTGGGAGCTGTATATGCCTGGTGTTTCTGGATTTTACCATTGATGGCTTTTCCTGCATGAATGGAAAACACTTACTTTGGAAACCTTCAGATCTGGGGTGCCAGTGATGCCAGAGAGATCTGCTTGGTTGGTGAACACATCCACAATTCCCATCTTCCTAAGGGTGTTACTTATTTCATAGCTCCCAGAAATAGAAAATTTGGGGAAGTAGAGGTTCATAGAGCTGTTAGGTAGAAGAGAAACACAAAGGGTAGTGAGAAGGATTTTTCAGCAATATAAACAATGGTGAGAAATCTGTTTAATTCCCATGAGCATCGAATCCCAGGGGTTTGAACCCTGAATGTGAACACCAATTCAATTGCTGGTGCTTCTCATGGTGATACAAGCACTGTCATTCTTAATAATAAAAATAGCAATCATAATAGTATTTATGTCTGGTGTTTTGTTTCAGGAAATCTGAAAGTACTCTGCTAAGTAGAACAGTACCAAGAGCCCCTCTTTACAAGCAGAGACAAAGGATAGCCCATGCTGCTCAGGAAGATGGAGAGCTGAAGAGAAGTCCTGACAAAGTCTGCCTGGGGAGAAGTGTGGCAAATCCCAGCATTTCAAATCAAACAAGTATTTTTGGCATAACTGGGGCATTTGGCATGGCCCCAGGAAAGGTCTGCTCCCTGCTGCCTGCACATTTGGATTCCATGTCCTCTAATTGTCTTCCTCCTCTGGGCTGGCCATGATCAAGTTTGCCTTTGACTGTGAGCTGTCTGCAGGCAGCTCCTGCTCAGTGTGATTTCTGTTGGGTTTCTTTTCCTGCCCTGTCCAGGGGTCCTCAGTCACCCACAGCAGTGATTACCCTTTAGGTAGCACAAGTCTTCTGCTGCCTTGCAACAAAACAGTAGAACAGAAATTGGCATTTGCTTCTCACAGTTTCACCCATGAAGAACTTATTCCTATATTGATCTTCAATGACCTTGCACCACTAATTCATTTAGATAAGTATTTTCCTGATATTGCAGCTGAGAATGATACATTTTAATTTTGATATTTGAGGTATCACATTATTAGCTCATATTCAGTTTGCTACCCATTATGTTTTTACTAACTGTGCTGGTATTTCTGTGATGATGCACTGAGATATATGGGTGTGAACTGCACAGCCTTATTAATTGTGAATTAGGGCAGAGCTTGGTAAATTAAGCATGTATTAACTTGATATTACTCATCTACTGTTGCTAAGATCTCTCCCAGACAAACAAGGTTGTAAAATGCATTAGCTGATGTTGGTGTCAATGGTTGAAGCTAACAGAAACTCATTAGATATTTATAGTTTCAAAACAAAATGCCAGAAAATCAGGACATCCACAATTAACCACTTGCCTGTTCTAACAACAACTGAATGCTGCAGGATAATTGTGTAGGACATATCATGCCTGTAAGCATTGCTACAAACTGTGTAAGTTATGGTTTATTTAGGGTTCAGACTTGTGCCTGAGTCACAGTGTATCAGTGACATAAGAGAGGAAAAACACACTAGCTGAAATCTCAGTATAGAAGATTCGGCTTAAAATTGCAACCATTCCTTTCAGTCGATGGAGTATTTTAGAAACACCAGTCTAGGCTTGCTGTTCCTTAGAGAGGAATAGGATGGTCTCTGCTCTGACTGGGAGAGCAGCAAGTCACTCATCCACCAACAAAAGAATAGTTAAATACCAACCAGCTGCAAGATTTTTACAACTAGGGCACACGAGCCAAAAATAACCCACTCAGTTCCCAGAATCGCCACAATCACAGTGTTTGCATTCCCCCAAAAGAAAAAATACTATAAATTAGGTGCCACTGCAGCTGCCTGGCAGAAGATTACCTCTGGAAGAGATGGTCTGACCATTTCTGGATGGTTTCCTTGTCCAGAGTTTGCTCTAACTGCTTCATTTCCCCTTTTGCTGGCAGAACCAGAAATGCAGTAGCACTGCCATTATAATGCAGCCGTACCACAGTGCATGACAGCTCCTCATCAAAGTAGAAGTCAAATCTGCCCATCTGGTACATCATAGGGACTTTCACAGTTGTTTCAGCATCCACAAAGAACTCCCTTTCTTCAGTATGCTCTGCTTTAAAAGGCTTTTCCCAGCTGCCTGATACAGAGAAGGAGAATTTAACTGAATATCCAGTGTTTTATCTCATCGTAGTCTAAACTTTTTGTAGCTAGTAATAATATTCACCTGTTTCTCCATGCATTAAATACTGAATTTTCAAATGTGACACTTTAGAATGTGTATCATAGTAATACAAGGATTTTTTCACCTGTTTAAAAGAGTGCATTGTATTCCACTTTCAATTTATGTTTCAGATGCCGGTAATGAAATAATTAAGTGGGGTTTTTTTGTACCTCCCACAGCTTTTCTGTTCAGGAGATCTATGTGGGCTTTCTGTAAACATCATCTGTGTACTCATATATTGCATGCAATTAATTTCTATTGACTTTAATCATATTTGTAGATAAAATATTGTAGGATCTCATATCTGACTGGTGTTATGTCAGGCTTAAGGGCACATCTAACCCACATCAGAAATGCACATTGTTTCTGCTTTGTTCCTTAAAATGTTCCCCCCTATTTATCACTAGCTTCTCCCGTATATAAATGTTAGTGTGCATGTATAAAGGACTCTGATGGGGGGGAAAAAAAAGAGTATGTAGCAAATTAGGCTATTGAATCATGCATAATTTAAAAAGAGGCATGAGGTCATATATAAGTCTCAGTGCCTTCACTGAGAATGAGAAGAATATGGGACAATTGGAGTTACAGTTAAACCCAGCTTGGAAGGCTGTGGCTTGGAACAGAGCTCCTGGAGCTGTCACAAAGAGAAACAAGACTGCGTGGCCTCCAGCTGCCTGCCCATTACCTGCCTCCTGTTACCCCTCCACCACCTCCACTGTGCCATTAGGGGATCTTCTGGCCTTCAGCAAGGAGCACTGGAAATTTTCCCCAGACCAGTTTTCAGTTGAGGTAGGTGACATTAGGGTTGTTGATAAGAATGAATAGTGAGAATGTGAACCCTAGAGGAGACTTACCTTTAAAGAAAACAAAGCTAGCCAGAAGCATTACAGTTTGTGGGTCCATGTCCTTGACCAAATTAGCAATTTTCCCATGTGTTTTCTTCTCTATATAGTCATTGATCTGCTTTTCAGCTTCTGTGGGTTTGTTAAAGTCAGTTGTAAAAGCATCCAGCTGATACAGAGCCTTGGCATCGTCTGAAAACTTTTTAAGGAGTTTCAGCTTCTCTGTTACAAAGATGGCATTCCCCATGTTGAGCTGGACTCCACCCTCAGGATAGTTCAGCATGTGGATTAGGTTGTGGAAGCCTTCATGTATCTCTTTCTCCTGAATCTCTGTAAGGTTGAAGGCAAGTCCTTCTAGGATCTGAGACTTTGTGGCTGATCCAGCCCCAAGGGCCAGCATTGCAAAGGCAGTGGAGATGCTCACAGGAGAGAAGAAAATGTTCTTATTTGGTGCCTCCTGTGCAACCTCCCTAAAAAACTGGAATGCAAAGTCAGCATTGTTTGGCACAAGTCTGAGGCAAGCCATCGCTTCACCTCCATGATGTATGTGGTGTTTAGGGTCATTTGGGTCATGTCCATTGTGATCACTGGGTGGGAGCTGACTGTGGGCAACAGTGTGAAACCCAGCCAGCAGCAAACTTAGGTAGAATGTGGTCTTCATGTTCTTGTATTAAAATCCTACAGAAAAAAAAAGGACATGATGTTACTGAGGTAAGTAATTAATTAAGTAGAAAGAGTTATTCTCTCTTTACCACTGAATCAAAAAGTCTTATCTCTTTCTTTTGTCCTCAGTTTCCATGATCTCCAATTCTTGCCAGAATATTTTTTTAATTTTCCCAGGCCTCCTGGCAAGTCTCTGCCAACTCTTTCTGCCACCCCCACCCTAAATACCTGCAAAGACAAAATTCAGCATGGATTAGTTGAATACACAGCACCCTCAGCAGGCTGGAGAATGGAGCATATCCCATCACTAAACACCTCTTGGCTAATTGCTGAAAGGCTGTGGTGCAACTCTGCTTTTGACATTAATGATCTGAATAAGTCCTTAAAATTTCATCATAGAAGAAGTCTGGTGTCTTGTGAGTTAGGGGAGAAAGAGGAAATTCATGCGAGTGAGCAGCAATCAGTAGCTACATGGAAACAGAATCTGAGCAAACAGGCAGGCAGATCGTTAAATAAACTTTTGGTCAGGTTGATAAGGTGTCCTATTTAAAGAAAGGACAAATAATGGGGGCTGTTTTTCAGTAGCAAACCAGATGTAAGCACCTACCTCTCAAGAATAGGTGGGGTTTTTTTCAGAATAGAAATAATGTAATGTTTTAAATAAGAACCTGAAATAATGTGCTGTCTCTTTTGGAGTGGATTCATTTTCAGCACAGCAGAAGCAGTCAATGCCATTAACAAGGAACAAGGCCTTATTTTATCAGCTGCTCCACTGGTCAAAGGGTGAAGGGTTCATCAATGTGTTACACTTGGCTGTGGTAGCCACGTTTCATTGCAGAGCTGACACTCTGTACTCTATAAGCTCTTAAAAAGAGACCTTGGAAATGGGCTATGAGTGTCCCAATAGGCCTCATTTCTGAGGAGGAATCTAGGCCAAAGAAATGATGCAAGAGTTGCACAGGGTTTGAGGAGATAATGAACCAGATTTGCTAAAATTGTGCACAGAGAGACATATTACACCAATTGCACCTTTCATCTCTGGCATGACTCAACTTGAGAGCCTCATCAAAAAGTGCTATGCTTATGT
>NW_005054303.1:1737671-1738912 GCF_000277835.1 Geospiza fortis
CCACTTACAGATAGACTCATGAGAACAACAAAACATTTTCAAGATACAATCAAATATTCAAACATTTACATGTTTGTTATAAGTAATTTTAAAAAGCAGGCCTATTTGCAATAACAGCATTACTGATAAGTATAAGAACTGTAATGGTTGGGTTCTTGGTAGCTACATTTTCAATTACTGTACACAGTAGTTTTAAGTTATAGTTTGGTCTCTTCTGATTTTGACATTGAAATAATTCTTGATGTATCTAGATACTTGTAACTCAACACAAGAGCTCCAGTTCTGAATTTTAAGAACTATTATCAGTGAGCCAGTGTATTAGTCAGACTTTGAAGACAAATCAACTCCCAAACAAAAGCATCAGAGCTAAGCCTAATCTATTTCCACATATCCAGCGGGCTGATTCAGAAGCTGCCTGTGGATAAATTATTTACTATGCACTATTTACTCAGCTGCAGTCATAATTTATTAAGAAGAACATGAATAGAAAAAAATAGAAACATTTCATTTTAAACATAAGTTGCCACCTGTTCTCTATCTCATCACATTTAATATTTATTACAAACTATGACACCTGATAGTTTGGCTTTTCTATATGCCTCAAAATGCCAGTTCTATTTATTTGGAATGCAAAGCAGAAAGGGATTTTAACTGGCTTGACCTCAAAATTATGGTGAAAGGATATAGAATGGTTTTGCTGTAAGGATTCTGTAAAATATTAATTACAATTTTCTGAAGGCAATTTTCTTTATCCTGATATTTTTTTCTCTATGTAGTTACAACATGATCACATTTTGTGGTTAATTTATGTACTTTCATGGAATTAATTTCATTTTATTACAGTTCTGAATTCACAGATAATTAAATACAATCTGAATCATCCATCTGTTACTCAGTACTGGCCAATCACAAACAGTCAAGACTCATGAGTCAGACCTCACAAAAATCTTGATAATGGTTAGTTTTAAAGGCATAAGATTATAAAAGACTTAGCAGCTGTGATTTGTAGAGGTATTTTTTTTGTTGTTTAAGCTTTCAAGATACAAGTGGTCCTCTTCATTAGTCCCTGCTTTGAAACCTAAAGGTACTTTTATAATAAGATTTGCACCCTCTCAACCTTCAGAATATGATTGTGGATTTTTATTTCATATTTGATACTTACTATTTCATTTCATGTTATTGTGGCTTCTGGGTTAGCAAGTGATTAACCACTGCCAAATTGACAACAGACACCATTTCAG
>NW_005054303.1:1738922-1794953 GCF_000277835.1 Geospiza fortis
GAAAAAGAAGATGCAGATTCTCATATGGTCTTAAAGACTGATGGATTTTCCTATGGAGCATAGTTGCTAATGATTTATTAAAAAGCAAAGGGCTGAGAACCTGTGCTGGAAAGCTTTTAGGAAATTTTCAGACTGGATGAGTTAAGTTTGCAGAAAGCTCTTTAAGACCTTTACTTCTATAATTTCCAGAAAAAAACCAGTTTATCCATCAACATGGCAGTAGGAGTGAAAAGCACTTCAATTCTAGTTCCATATCTAGTCTGACTTGTTGAATAGCCTGGAAGGAAACATATTAACCTCTGCCTCTTTGTGTGTGTTACACAAGGACAGTTTATTTGTGGTGTTCAAGAATAGGTGTCTTTGAAGAAGAGCTTTCAATCAAACCAGACGATACAAGAGCATGCCAGCACTTGGAAGACAGTGTTTGCAGCAATTTATCTGTAATAGACTTGGTGATAACATTTGCTGAATATATTACTTCTTCCCTAGCACAATATGCCCTACCATGCAACTGAGAAACAAAATGGAGAACACTGGGAATAGCTAAAGTTACCTTAGAATAATTCCACCAGAAAACCTGAGAATGGACTGGACTGAATTTTCTGACTGACAGAACTGGCTTCTTTATGGATATAGGTATTTTGTCCATTTTAGGGCTGATTTCTTTCTCTGTGATTGAAGAGATTCTGGAGACAACTTTCTGCCTTTAGAGTCCCATGTAATATTCCAGGAAATGAGTATTCATCCCATACTACTCCCATAAGGGGTCCTCACTGATAATCTCATTTCAGGCAACATGAAAATTTGCACTACTCAAAAACATATGAAGGCATAAATAGAAAAGCTGTTTGCTCACCAGATGGTGCTGCTTCCCTCCTGATTGTTTCTGAAGAAAGAAATCTGAGAAATTTGTTTCCTGAAAGCACTGTGGGGGCACCAGGCACATAAAGTTGCAGCACCACAACCACCAGAGGTGTCTGCTGAACTAAATATCAGCTATGTAGAGACTTGTAAAAAGAATCACCCAAGCACAAAAAAAACCAAAAAAACAAAAAAACCAAAAAAACAGCACAAAAAAAATCACTTTACTAGCCATACCTGGGTGTGAGAACATGACCTCAGAAGCCTGGCCAGGCTTCTGAGGTGATGAAGCTTTATAGGTCCAGGACCACCTATTCAAAGGAGCACCACAAACTCACCTGTGCCTTCCTGTCTGGCCAGAAAGCTCTGCTTGTTTAATCATATGCACCTGAACAGGTTCAGGGCCTGTTCCAGATGATCATCTAGACATTCACTTCTCTTCACATTCAGAGTTTTGATACCTCTATGCCTGAGCCCCTGAGGAGATTGCAAACACAAGCCAAGGCCATTGGGCTGTTCAGAGAATCCAACCACTGTGAATATTTCATTAAAAGTAATTCCTTTTGCAGCAGAAATGTGGAAACCTAGTTGACTAGTTTACATTATCCTTTAGAAATGCATGTGACTGTTCATTCACACGGCTGTTTTATGTTTTTTCTGTCTTCTATGAGCCAGCTTAGCATTGGAGAACTCACCCAGGAAGTGGCATCACTCACCTCCAAGACTCCTTTTACCTGGAAACAGGTGAACATGAGCTCTCACTCTTCTACCAGGCCACCATGAGTGTTTGCTGTTGAACCAGAGTTACTGCACACACTCAGGGATGAAGCATCACTGACATTAAGAGAATAAAAAAAGCAGACAAAAAAGAATGAGTGCAGTGGTAAGGATAGAGGGGATTTTCTTCTCTCTGCAAGAACAGATCAGACCAGGTTCTCAGTCTCTACATTCCAGTGTACACCTAACCACAGGCTGGTTTCTGGCTCATTAAATGTTGACCTCCCTGTGATCTTCTGAACATGTGAAAATCACCAATTTATCCACTTCCCTCTCAATGGGCCTGATGATTACCTCAATGATGTCTCATCTAAAACAGAAGTAGACATTAGATACACCATTCCCTAAGCACTGGTATTTCTTGTAGACCTCAGTATAAAAATCACCAGAATTACTTAAAAATAAGGACCAATATATTAAAAAAAGTTCTAAGCACCCATCTTCAGACTTTTAATGAATCAGGGCTTATTTCTAGCAGGAGGTACATCATGGAAAGTCCCCCTTTTAGGATTTCTTGGCTCCAGAGACCATCTTGCTTTCTGACAAGACACTCTGCTCTGCTTTTAGATTCTCAATCCTTCCTCCAATGACCTGACAATGTGTGGGCAACTCATTCCCTCAGTTGTGATGCCTATGTTCTTTATATCCAAGTGCCACAGAAAAAATCTCATTATATAGGACAGATTTCAATATCCCTAGAAAAGATTTAAAATTGATTGCCTTCAACAAGAGGAGACACTTTTAAAGTCTCTACAGGAAGCAAAAAAAAATCGCTACTTACAGCAGCTCCCTAGGATCCTGCTGTCTCCACCAGGACTACTCTGCAGCTCCCTCTCTTATTTATACAGTTGCATAGCATTATGAAAGCAAAGCGTCCTCTAGAAAACATTAACCAGGACAGACAAGTGTTATTACTTTAGGAATGGTGCAGAGTAAACAGTGAAGACAATTTTTCTGGGCAGGCACCTGATTTTTGCTGTATATGCATGGCCAGACCTGGCCTTTTCTTAGAACAGTCCTAAGAGTTGCCTGCATTTCTACACATCCTCCTAATGGGAATCTAACTACTCACTCTGGGAAATGCTTCACATGCATCATTAACTTCTGTAAACTGCATGAGTTCATTCAGTAGAAGTAACTGAAGTGAGTGAAATGAAACATATACCTAATACTAGACATGAGCCTAAGGAAAAGACAGCTGTGGATGCATGCTGCAGCCAGATCTCAATTTAGTATTTTTCAATGAGGTATTTTGCTTCCTCTGTACCAGACTTTTAATAGTTTTTATTTGGCATATTTGTTTTAAATTATACACTATTTCTTAATTACCTACATTGCCATTAATAGGGGCCGATTTCTGGGGACATCCCTTTTAAAGTTAAAGCTGCAGCACTGATGTTTGTAGTGGCTGGGGGTTGCTGTAGGGATGGCAGGATGGTGGCAGAGATGTGCATCCAGGACCCCGTGGCACTCAGCACACCTCAGCCGCAGTGGTGTCACCTGATGCTTCATGCAGCAATGGATTGAAGGACAAACTGTTGCCTTGTACTCACAGTGTGGGCTGGCACAAAGTGCAAGCACTGCCAAAAGGCCGACAGGGAAGGGCAGGCAGGACACCAGAGCCTGCTCTCACACAGAGCTGGACCCTATGGTCAGGCCACCCGTGTTTTACATGACCCCCTGTGAGGGTGTGCTCCTGCAGCACCCACAGGGGCTGTGCTAATGTGGGTATGACTGAGGGCTTGGAAAACTCACAGGTCAATGTCCCAGTGAACACCCTCCAGCCAGGAGGATCATCCCCTTGGGAGGTAGGGGATTCAAGGAGGAAAGGTGCTATACATCATGGAATCATTTAGGTTGATAAATAAATCCAAGACCATCAAGTCCAACCATTAACCCAGCATGGAGAACTCCATACTAAACCTTGTAGTTAAGGACCAGATGTACACGTCTGTTAAATACCTCCAAGAATGGTAATGCCACCACTTCACTGGGCAGCCTGTTCCAGTGTTCATAATCCTTTTGGTGAAGAAATTTTTTTGAATATTCAATATGAACGTGTCTTGGCACAACTTGAGGCCATTGTCTGTTTTTCTGTCACTTGTTACTTGAGAAAAGAGGCCAGCACCTGTCGCCGGTTGGACACAAGGTTTTCGGGGTGAAGGAAGAGACGAGATGGGCTCCATGATCAGAAGGCTTGATTTATTATGTTATGATATATACATCTATTATAACTATACTAAAAAGAAAAAGAAAAGGAGAGTTTCCAGAAGCTGCTAGCTACCTAACAATAGAAAGTAAAGAATGAATAACAAACCTTGCTCTCTCGGACTGTGTCCGAGAGAGCTCAGTTCCGGATTGGCCATTACCTCCAAACACTCAATCTGGGCCAATCCAGAACTGACCTGCTGCATTCCACAGAAGCAGATAACCTATTGTTTATGTCTGGCTGCTGAACTTCTCAGGTTCAGTAGGAAAATCCTAAGAGAGGATTTTTCATAAAAGAAATGTCTGTGACAAGCACCCACCTTGATGCAACTTCCTTTCAGGTAGTTCTGGAGTGTGATTAGATTCTTCCCTGAGCCTCCTTTTCCCCAGCATAAACAACCCTAGCTCCTCCAGCTGCTTCTCCTAAAACTTGTGCTCCAGACCCTTTACCAGCTCTGTTGAGCTGAAGCACCTCAATGTCCTTGTAAAGAAAATGCCTTTTCTTGTAGTGCATGTTAAAGAAGGAATCTTTCAGAAGGAAAAGCTTTACAATTACAGGATAAATATTTTGGAAGGATTTTCCTCTGGGCCATTCCTCAGGGGTTAGCAATGGATGGAAGCATTTCTTCTCCTCTCTTTTCCAGCCTGTATCCCTGCACATGTGAAACTACCAGTAGGTACAGCATGGAAGGTTCTGCGCATTTAGGGCTCTTGGAGCTTCTGCCAATCCTTTCCTTCCTGGCTTCCTTTCCTATCTCTTACCTGTGCAAAGGTTAGCACAATAGTTCAGTAGAAATTTTGATCCAGACTGCTAGCAAATGTGTTTGAATTGTTTACAGACTGAAAAAAGCAGCTAGGCACATGCAGCCTGTTTTTCTGTAAACAATTGAACAATAGCCTCTCAGTTTACAGAAGCTACCTAAAACATATTCAGACTGAAGATGAGTAACACACGGAGAGAAAAATGAGAGCACAAAAGTTCAGCTATGAGTAAAGTTACCAAAAAAAAAAAAGTGAAGGAAAAACCAATCAACTTAACATGGCTTTATTTAAGAGAATTTATTCTTGCAACTGGAAGTGCCACTCACCTCCTGAAATTTGTATGGGAGTGCAAGAGGGAAAATGAAGTAAATAAAACCTAATCTATATCAATCTCCAATGTTATAGCCAATGTGATACCTATTTTCTTTTTCCTCATTGATATAACAGTTTCATCCAATCATGTAAGCCATCCATTGGTCCTCTTGGTCTGCAATATTAGGTGTCTTATTACTTTGAACCCCAAATTTCTCTGGAGTTTAAAAAGTATTATAATTATAATTAATTATAATTATAATTATTATTATATCTTAATAATACTGTTTATTTTTTTAGTGAATTGACAGCATTAACAGGAGTCATCCAGTATGAATTTCCTTGAAATCAGGTTGACTGTAGTCCAAAAAGAATTAATTATGTAAATTAGAAGAACTGTATGCTTGCTTCTCTAGTAGAGAAACACTTTCATAATTTTAAAATATTTGACTAATTTCCGTAAAAACCATTTAAAAACGCAATGGGTTGTTGCTGTTCTGCTGATGCCCTCTGGAGTACAGAGAGCACAGAGTCCCTCCTACAAGAGTTCTGAGAGTAAATGTCAGCCTGGAGCTGGTGAAAGCTGCATCCCACTCTGCCCTGCCGGGCTAGATTTAATTTGTGGAGCTCTGTTTCAGGAGGAAAGGCACTTGTAGTCGTTACATGAAACAGGACAGTAGTAACCTACTGGAACTGGTGCCAATACAGATCAGGTGCAGTTGTGTCAAGTGCCTTCTCCACTGCTTCCAAGTGAGAATACAGCAGACCTTCACCTTCAAATTCCTCCTTCTTTGCTTTCATGCTGTGCATTGGTCTTGCCCCCACAGAGTAGTTCTGGGCTCACTCCAAGGGGGAATGTCTAGTTCAGACAAGAATTCCAGCTCCAGTGAGGGAAGGCACATGTGATACTGTCCCCTGAGCCCCTGCAGTGAGTCCCTTCCCTTATTGCCAGTCCAGCATCAGTTCCTTTCTGCAATGCAGTCAAGACCTTCTGGGTCCTGAGGAGTTATGTTCTGTCACTTCCAAAATCCAGCTTGGATTCTCTTAGGCTGGGGTGCACAGTTGCTTTAACGTGACCAAAGTACAGGATGCTGCTGCCAGAGATGTCTCATCCCCCTGCATCCGTGCCATCTCTCCAGGATGGCTGATGGTCTCTGGGAGCTGGAGCTCAGGACAAGTGGGGAGAGGCTGGAGGAACATATCTTTTTCAGCCTGGAGAAGGGGAGGCCAAGGGAGAGAGTGCACTTGCTGTCCTCTCCCACAAAATTGGCTATGCTAGAGAGCAGATGGAGCCAGAGGTGCTCAGTGGTAGCGAACAAGGCATGGGATGCAAGCTGTAGCAAGGGAAGCACCAATGAGACCTATGGAAAGGAGTGTTCACAGGGAGGTGAAATACAAGGGCACATCTCTGTGTGAGGCCATGAAACTGCTGTCCTTGAAGATATCCAAAACCTGGCTGGACATGGCCCTGAGCAACCTGAACTAGATTCCAGGCTGGTGCTGCTGTGAGCAGGTGGTGGGATTGGATGACCTTCCAACATTGGAGGTGCCTTCCAACATAAATCGTTCTACCTTTCTAACAAAAATGACTCTGAAACCATGGTCTAAGGAGTCCCTGTCTCCACTTACACTGCAGGTTTTAATTTCATCCTGCAGGGAAACTCCTCTCTGCTTCTCACCACATGAGTCCAGAGGCTTTTCCCTGAAACACTCAGCCCTTGGGAAGGTGTCATCTCCCTGGTCCTCAGGCATGCCCCAGCAGAGCCAGCACAAGGGAAGCAGGCAGGCTCCTTCCTGGCTGCCCAGACACAGGCTCTGCCAGAGCAAGGCACACAAAATGCACACTGAGAACAAACAAATCTGCTGGGCCATCTGCCATGCTCCCAGCAAGCCACAGCTATGGCAGGTGGCTCACACCCCTCCATGGTGCTGCCATGTGCTCAAACGTGCAGCACTGCACAGGACTGTGCTCTTCTCCTCAGAGACTTTGACAGCTCCCAGTCCTGACTGAATCTCAGTAGGAATCTATGTAGCTGCCTTGATTTCCCTGGTCCTGCCTGTAATTCAGGCCTGCTAATGATACACTTTCTGTAGCCTACAAGGTGGAGAGATGAAAACTGGTGAACCTTGGAACAGGTGAGCTTGAATGGACTACTTTAAAAAGTTGATACGAAAGAAATATTTGATATGGCCATTTTCTTTCACATATGTCTGTTAAGATGGTAAGTTTTCAGATGTGTCCTTAGTGTGGGGCTCAAGAAGTTGGGATTTAATTCCATTTACTTTCTAAGGGTGCAGAAAGCTTAACTGCAAGTGTCTCAACAAGTCCAATTGTTTGGTGTCTTCTCTTAGGACAAGCTAAAGCATCTCCCAAGATGAAGTTGTGTGATTGCAGTGGGGAGAGCTATCTCTGATAAAATCCTTTAGCACAGGAGAACAGAGTTTGGAAAATGTTCAAGTACACATTAATTTGTCTTGCACATATAAATTTATTATTGAGTAGATTTATGTTCTTCTTTCTTGAGCCATGAATAGAAAATATATGTAAGTTGGTCCAAGAACAAATGTTGACAGTTCTTTACCTTTCATGTGGACAAATCTCCTTCCTCTCTGTGTCTGTTTGCAATGGCTCCCTATGGAGAACAATAGCAAAGAGGAAGATTCAGTGATCCTGTTGTTTCTATGTTCTAAAGCGATGTGGTCTGAAAATACTCAGTGTAAGATCTTTATTTTAGTAATGGTTCCTTCTTTCACCAAAGAAAGGTCCTAGGTTTCTGCAGGTTTAAAATGTCTGCATACCTCTTGCCCTGAGCTGTGAGATGTGGTCCATAAGAGATTTAAACTCTGGAAGCTGCTCAGGGGTTATCAACTTCTATACATGTCCTGTGGAAACGCTTACTGCTTTCAAATCTCTCCTTCAAAAGCATATCACCTCTGCTCAGATACCTGTAGATTTCTCTGAAATGGCTAAGAAATTGGAGATTTACAGAAATTGGAGACACACAAATACCCAGCAGATGGAAAACTAGCTCATTGTTATTTAGCTTGATTTTAAACCCCATAAGTCTATCATCTCTTGTGTGTTAGACTGGTTGCTCCAGCATTTGCACTTTCTCTTATCCCCAGAATCTTATTTTTTGGTCTCATCTTCCATATGTAGTGATTATTAGGTGCTTAGACACCTCAGAAATGGGATACTGCAGGTGATAAAACCTGGAACTCTTGGCAGGGCTGTCACATGGCAGGTCCCTCAGGGGGACACGTTAACTGCAAACTCCTGCAGTTAGGAAAGGCCAGGATGAAGGTGGCTGTGCTCTGCTTTTTGGTGAAGGATGGGACTGGTGGAGTCCTGCTCCACTGACAGTGATTTGACATGATATTTCTCCAGAGGTGAAACTCTGAGGCCTCAGTGTTACTTCCAAGGACAGATATTCATATACTTGAAAGAAGCAATATCCTGCATTTTTTTCAACAAGGTGCTTTTCCCGAAGGAAAATATAAAGATATCTGTGCAGAGGGTCTTCAGATGTATTTGCAGTGCCACATGAATTTCTGTATTTCCTAATACTTAAACAGACAGTTGTGCAAATTCAGCACTGATTTAGCACAGTTTTTAGCTGATATTGAGTATACTTTGCAACTATTTACAGGATGGTGATCATGGACATGTGGCAAACACACCCAGCTAGTCTTGACCAACACCACAAGTAACCTGGGCATATACGGATACATCTGACACAATCTGGGCAAATAGTGCACTGATAATAGCAGACAGGAGTTACCCTGTGTCTTTTGATGAAGAAAAATGACTTGAAATATCTCTTACACAGTAAAAATGCATTTTCGTGCCAAATTTCATTGCTAGTCTTTCTTTGCTTATAATGAGAAGACTTGTATGGTTTTATTTTTACTTCTACCTTCTTTATTACTCCTCAGAAACTCACATGGCTTTTGGGAGATGGTAGCCATGGAGGTGACTGGAGATGGCAAGCTAAGAGGAAAAGCCAGGGTTTGGGGCTCTGAATTTTTAGTTTGTGAAAGATCTGATGCTCAGTAGCTGTTTCTAAATATGGCTGTTTTTTGGAGATATTTATTCCTGCTCTAGACAATTATCTCCAAAGCACAGAGTCTGTCCTGTCTTCATATTCTTTCAGCTGTTGAACAGTGTTATAAACCCAGACTCTATCATAAACATTAACCAGATCAGGGACAGATAATCATTCCTGAGGAACAGCAAATAATGTAGATATTGCCTGTGTTTCTTTTTTCACAAAAGCCAAGAGAATTTCTAGTTAGAGGAAGGTCAGCTGCCTGGTGAAGAGGGAAGAGCCTCTGACAGGGTGAAATACTCCTGTCAAAACTCATCTTCATCCAGACATGTTGTGTCAGGTTGCCCAGAGCAACTTCTGAGACTTTTGCTGATTCTGCTGAATAGTTTCTTCCCAAATACTTTTTAGATGAAAACCTAAAGCATTTAATTTTGATAGTTTCTGAACTGGAACAGTATTTTAGAAGCTTCTTTAAAATGTTGTCTGACTCTTACAATACCTCCTTCAGCTCAGTAATTTGCTGCTTTTCAGCTGGGGTCAGACAAAACCTGCTGATCTCTTGGAGAAACTTTCAGCTCATTTACTCAGAAAATGAAAAGTGGTTTTCTGACAATGTTTTTCATCCAAAGGGCAAATCTGAAACTAGTTGTTAGAACTGCTTTGGCATGATGTTTCATTCTCTCAGGAGCAGATCTGGGGATGAGACCAGTGGGAATTAGGGAAGGGTGTGGAGGACTGTGTACAGGCACCAGCCTGCCTCCAAGGGGAAAGGCTCCCATCCCACACACACTCACTTCAGCAGAGCTGAGTCCTGCTTCTGGGCACTGAAACTCATGAATGCCATGGAAGTACGAGGAATAGTTGACACAATTGATGCATGTAATATTGTAGTAATCAATTGCTATGAAATATTTTTAGTAGTGTCTTGTGAAACCCATTTGCATTTTGGGTTTTTTTCCATTATATTCAGGTGTGTTTAAGCAGAACAATATTGATGGGTGTGAGAGAGCAGCTGGTCCCAGCTATGAGATGGAAATCAATCACCTCAATCAGACAGAGGAGGCCCCATGTCTTTTGGACTCAGGCAATAGAAGCAGAGGCAGGTGATCTACTAATGTGAAATGTGCAGTTGTTTGCTCAATAAATTAAATTCACATTTGGAAAAAAACAGTGCAGGAAGAAAGCTGTGTTTCTGGTTAGGATCAAGAAGGGAAATTTCCAGTAAAACTGAAATGGAAGAAAGCCAACAAGAAACCAGAGATAGCCTGTAAGATGGTGGACTGCAGCGTAGAACCTGTAGGTATCTAAAGCAAATAATTTTTATCCTTTGTTGCCCTTAGACATGAAACATAACACTTTTTTATAGTCCCCTCTGATCCCTGGCAATAACCAGCTGGTAGTGCTCCTACAGTTGGTTGTGAGCAAAGAGAAAGGGAAGGACCAGTGGAACTGTAATTCATGCAGTGCTGCCTTGCCAGTGTAGTAAAAGCATGTTGGACCCCTTGAGCCTTCTTACCTGGCAACCTTCTGACCTGTCAGCTACAAACCCCTCTTTCTCCTGTAGCTGTTGTTTGCTCACCAGGACTCTATTCCCCACCAGAATCACAAGATGTAAGGAATAATTGCAAAGTGCAACATTCTAGCATTATTTACAGGTATTGAGGATATCACAAAGTCAACCTTTTCACCTTGAACTCCATCAGGAATTTCCATGTGTTTGTTCTGGCTTGTTGTGATGCCAGTGAGGGTTCCCTCTGTTCTTTTCTATTTTCTCTCTATTCTTTAATATTTGCAGATCAGCTGTCTAGATATTCCATGTTTTGACCAGTCAGCGCACTACACCACAGGTGTTGGGAATAGGAGCTTCTTTAGGCAAAGGTGATTGTAAAGGACTCTGGGTCAAATGCAGATAGCTATTCCTGCAGGAGAAGGGTTTTGAGGAGTTGCACAAAATGGGAAGCTACCTACAGGTGTTCAGATAGCAACAGTAGAGGAAGCAGCTACCAGTAGTGTTCCCACGCAAGAATCATGGAATCTGTCAAGACTTTTGTCTTGGTAGTGCCCTATGTGCATCATGAGTTTATATACAGCCAGGAATGCCATATGCTCTCAATTCTTCTCAGCTTGTGATCTGAAATTCAGATGATATATGATGAAAGAAATTGAGAGTGGAAAGTGGATATTTGTGTACATCATTCTTCCAGAAAAATGCAGTTATTGCTAAGCAGCTTTTCTTTTCCATCCTGAAGAGGATGGGGCTTTAGGATGGGCACTTCTGAGCTGGGCCTAAGAAGGGGGCTGGGAGATGTGGTCAGAAAGAAGATTGATTTAGCTGGTGGGTCTGAACCCAAAGAAGAAGTATTAAGAAGAGCAGTGGGAGCATCTGTGTGTGTGACTTCAGGCAGATAGGCAGAGGTTGAAAGCTGCACTGTGGCAGGAGTCTTTAGCTGCAGCAGAAACCTTAGGAAGATATCCCAGGAGAAGAAACTCTCTTCTCCCTTACCTGAGCTAAACCTGCAGTGTCAGATGGTCTTTCTGGGAAGGGTTAAATGGGCCCAGAAGTGGCAAAGCATCTTTATCCCTTAAACATTTCCATCTTCCCCCCACCCCTCCTTTTCCTCCCCACTTCTCAATCATCTTCGCAGAAAAGGCCCTGATCATAATTTTCCACATTGGCACATATTCTTTCATGCCCCTCAGACCCCTGCACCCTGACCCCAAACCAGCCAGAGGTAGGATGCCCATTCATTGGAAACTGCAGATTTGCTTTTGAGTTTCCTGATTCTCCCTTCAAGTTTTCTGATATGAGACTTCCTGGATCTTTTTCATGCTACATGAATGCCTCTGTTCTGACCAGCTGAAGTCTGTGGAAGCCATTTGGGTACCAAAGAAGTAGATACCCTAGTTATCTACTAATGATGGGAATTAGACCGTCCCAAAAATACTATATCTTTCTACAATTTGTGCTCAGTGATCCATATTTGCCTTATTGCTTTCTTTAAAAGTTTAACTTAAAAATCATCTTCATGGTAGTGAAAATGTCATCTGCCTTCTTAGCTGGATAAAGAAGAGCTTTGTACAGAGTAGATTGTCATTGCCCTAATGAGCTTCAGCTGGTCATGAATTAATTAAATGAGTGAGTTGATCTATGACACAGGTCGCTAATGTGAGTTTAATGTCCTTAGCTACTAAAACCTAATGGTATCTGTGGCAATTTCAGAAGGACCCCATCACATTCATCTGACCTTTATTGCTTTCTGTGCTGTCTTTGTATTGTTTGAACAGGCTTACACAGTGAACACACTGTTATACATTAAACAGCAAATAAAGTTTGTACAGTAGCTGTAGAGCAAGCAGTGACATTGCTCTTGTGGGCACAGCTGCATGCCAGCACAAGAGAGCAAAAATAACACTGAGTGCTCCTGGGTCCCCATGGCTCTGCTGTTTGTTGCTGTCTCCTAAGGTTCATGCCAGAAATGAAGGGGGTGGAGGGATTTTCACAGAGCTTCTCCAGCAAAACGCTGGTAGGATGTAGCAAATTCTCTCCTTCCCCTGCTTTTCTGATTCAAAGTCCTTCAGAGAAAAGCCAACAGCAGCATGGCTCCAAATTCAGACATATCAAATAAAGTTGTTTTCTTCATAAATCCTGACAAGCTATAGTGCTAGTTGCATGTTACAGATGCAATATTTCTTCTTGAGACATCTTTTCTAAATTGCATTTCATGCTTGAAAAATCAACATCTCCTTTGAAGCTCTGTCACTTTTATTCTCTTCCCCATGTCTGATTACTAGTATGAGAATATTTCAGTCAGTTACATTTCCAAATATAAATAAATTAATTAATTAGGATTAATTAAAATAATAATTACAAAGTTGAAGCCATACTTTATGTGGTATTTTGAATTAACTTAATGACAGACACAAACCTGATCACAAATAACAAATCAAGCCTATTTTATTTTCTATTTCAGTGTTGAACAACTTACTAGTTTGTGGTTTTAAGATTAATTAGGCCGTTAGGCCAAAGGTGTCATGATGAGAGGCTCTTCAGTTAAGGCTAAATAGGAAGCCTCTAAGTGGTATGTTGATAAATGAAGATGTTCAGTACAGTGAATATTGCTAGAGTTACTTAGTCTGACTATGCCCACTCTAAAACGCCCCTAAGAATTTTGCTTCCTGTATCCCAAAGGGCTCAGCATGATGAAGACTACAAGGAAACAGTCCAGAGTTCCCAGAGAGGAAAACTATGTGCAGGGTATGGTAAAAGCTCTTGGAGACTAGCTGGGGAAGACCAGCCCAGAGGAGCAGGCAGGGTAACTGCTGGCCAGGATGGTAAGAGCACAGTGCAATGTAAAGAGCTTCATATCAGATACTCTGTTAGGAGATCACAGAGTGGTTAATTAGAGTGACCCAGTATGTGACTGGAAAACCTGGGTGTCCATGTGCAGGAATAATTGTGAGTTCAGCTGTCTGAACAGCGTGGTCTGGCACACACAGCTGTGTGTTCCCAGTCCTGACCCCCATGGGAGGATGCTCGCTGCTTTGGTGACCTCTGTGTCAGTGCCAGCCCCTCTGGAGCCCAGGCTGCCACTGCCTCTGGGAGGAGCGCCCAGGCTGTTGTGAAAATGACTAAATCAACAGAATGTGAGGGGCACATGTTTTTTGCCTGGGCTTCAGAAATACATTTTTACCCCTTCAGACCCAAGGGTTTTTTTCACCCTTTGAAGATTTCACTGGCTTTTCTTTGTGATTACTGCACTGGTGACTGCTTCTTTTTGTTTCCAAACTCTGACTTTTCTATTGTCTCCTATTTGGTATGAAGAAATCAACTCCCACTTTTATTCACCTATTATGATAATTTCAGTTTATACTGCCAGACAACTACTTTATTTTTCACCCCTTATTCACTAATTCACAAACTTATTTTAAGATAATCTCTCTAATTATTCTTTCAAAATCTCTCTTGAACTCAATCCCCCACACACTACTATTTCACAATTAAACTACTCCTTAGAGTGTTGAAAGAGTTAAGTAGGGAGATTTATAGTTTTCCATAGTGGAGTAGGAATTATGAGGCTCTGTTCTGGTAAGAGGAAAGGGAAATTGTCTTATTTCAGTTGGGGTATAATGGCTCCTTAAACATGACCACTCTGGGGAAAATGCTGAAAGGATGATTCACCCTGCTCCTTCCCACCAATTCTGCGACATGCTGAAGTTACCGCCTTTGAGGGAATTGTAAACCTAGATGTCACAGCACAAGGGGAGAAATACCCCAGAAGAAAAAGCTTACATTCTGTATAGGGCATTCAGTAGTTGTATGCCATTTACTTGAAGTAAAACTAGGGAAGAAGAGCTTCTTCCTTTCAGAGTAGACCTTTAGAGGCAAAAGGGCTTTTTTCAAGAAGAGTGAGTGATGTGTTGCCTTTGTAGTATTGTATGAAAAACAAGAGACCAGACTACATTTATATTGCCAAGGCATTTGTCCTCTTCTGGCCTCTAGTGTATGTAAACATAGCAACCAATAAAAATTTGTATTCCAATGAATTTTTTCTGGGTTTTATAGCATGTAATTCCAAAGGGCCTTCTATTCCTCCTACATTTCATTTCTGTAAGATAAACAAGAGATTTACTATGTCTATGGGATTTCACCACCCAGGCAGGCAGCCACTCAGTGCTTATGAGGCTAACTATAATATTTACTTAGTTTGGTCTTCATTTGAGCTTTAACTGATATTTTGCCATGATCCTGGGTAATTTTATAATGAAATTCTTTGTTCATGAGACCTTTGAGAAACAGAGGAAAATGAAGCTAAACGAAGAAAGAGAGGAATCATTAGGAAATATTCAACGAACCTCTGTTTAGCTAGGTTTGTTTTAGGGTTTTCTTGACCACAGAAATCTTATTTCTGCAATGGCTTATTTATCCTGTAACCAGATGGTTGGATTCACCAAGCAGTACTCATAATTACTGGTGCTCTGAAAGTTTTACTAGCTAATAATATTTCTGGTGAAAGGCACGGAAAATGATTTTCTATAAGTCTGCAGTTTTAGGAAAGCAAGTTTTCTAAATTGTTTTTCTGGTTGTTTCTGTAATTTTGCTGAGGCCCTTGCATGAGTTTCAGATCAGTTCCAGATCAAGCTGTCTCATTTTTGGAAACCTGTAGAAACTAATAAAGACCTTCCTTTTCTTGGTACAATGGAGAATTCTTCCCCTGAATCCTTACAACATGTGGTTCAGTGGCTGAGTCAGAGAGTTGGCTCATGTTTAGATTTTATCTAATTTACTTTCCTTCTGTAATACCACAGGGAGTGCAAGAGATAGGGACGTAGATGGGAAAGTGACAGTGCTCAGAATTTTATTTAAGATAAGTGGTTGGGTTTTTTTAGTTTGGAATTGTTGATATCATCCAACTAATTTAAAAGTTATGAGAGGACATTTACACAACCCACTCCCCACCTACAACCCTTACAGGCTACCAAAAATTCTCACACCAAACAGTCTGCAAGATGGGAAATTAAATTGTTCAAAATTGATGCTGTCAGAGAGAAGGAATCCTGATACTGCTTTCTCACTTTCACATCCATATGCACATGTGGGCCTCAGCAAGGAAATCTGGATCTCAATCTTGAACCAAAGCCATCTGCTCTTCAGGGACCTGGTTCTTCCATATGAACTGCTCTATTACGGTCAGCTTGACCACTTTCTGGACTTCCACAACACTTCCACAGCACTTCAGATATTGATTTTTCAGGTCTGAAGGTGAATGTGCAGGGCTGCAGAGGGTCCCTCACAGAAGAGATAGTGCTCAGTTTTGTGCATTTCATTCTTGAATAAGAGTTGAACAAAGGGTGGTGTAAATGCACTGTACGTGAATGAGTGCCACAGACCCTGCAGAGATTTGGAAAAACAGCTGTATTCCTAAATTAGACAGAAGTTGTGGTTTTCTGTTTCCTTTTTCAGTGCCATACTTAAATGCTAAAGTCAATCCTACCTGCAGTACACACAATCAATACAGCTGGCTGCAGCTCCCGTTGACATCCACACAGCATGCGGGCATGCAAAATTTTGATGTAAATGTGATGTACTTGCCTAATCACAGATTTACAAACGAGGACTAACAATTTTCATGGAAAACATTAACAGAGCTAGCAAGACTTAACAGCCTTAAAAGACTAAAAACCTGGTGTGCCCCTTTAGTACTGCCTGTACTGGCACATCTTCAAAGAAATATAGCTGGCAAGAATATCCACGTGATTGTGCATGTAATAGATATTGGCTAAGCTAGCAGCTCTCCCAAAGGCTCATGAGAAATTCTTTGCTTGAATTCTCAGTCATCAAGGAGCTCCAGATTTACTAAAATAATGCATGCCAAATGAGGTGGTAGTACCTGGTTCTCTAACCAAGGAAGTCAAGGGCATTGGCCTTCTCCACAGTCTCTCCACAGTGGAATTCCTTTAATGCACAGACCTGAGATCCCCAGATGCATTTCCTTCCTTGCAAGGCAGTTGCAAAAGTGATACTTCAGTAAACTGGAAGGCACTTCCACCCTACCAAAAAAAAAGAAAAAAAAAAAGAAAAAAAAAAGGGGGGGGCTTGAAGAGACTTAGAGCAGAAAAAGAATCCAACATAACAAGCTGTTGTAGTACATTTGTACATTTTTAATTTTTTAATATATGATTTTATGTTAGCCAAGGACAAATTGTAGTGATTTTACTTCAGACTTTTTCTGATTTGGTGGCTATTTATGGTTCTTATATCAATACGTGCATTTCAGACAAATCAAGACAGTTCACAATAACTTTATAACTTTGAAGTGCAATATGTTACTTTTCAAATATGACAGCTTGCTGCCTACAACATTCCCTATTGCTTCTCAAAAGCCTTAATTTTGCTGAATGTCAGGTCAGGCTATTCAGAAATACAAAACAAAAGCACTGCTCAGATAATCTCCGTCTCCACTTAGGGATGATTGTGGGGGGTTTTAGGTCAGGACTCCTATGACTTCAGTTACAGTACTGCTGTCTCTAAACACTTCAGAAATGCATTTTTTCTCAAGTAGGGCGTTGATACCAAAAAACATCAGAGACAGATGACTAATGAAAGCACAGAGAGACCTGCTGTGCAAAATGAAGGTCAAACATTGCAAAGTCAATGCATTCTAGTTTTACCCCTCATTGTGTATCCTGTATGCCCGATATTCCTGTATGCCCAATATTCCTGTATGGTAGGGGTAGATGCTACTTTTTTAGTTAACAAGGGAAGTATCAAGGATCAAAATGCATATCCTTGAGATTTTAACCAGTTACCTTTAGGTGCTATGCTGGTGGAGGTTGAGGTGAAGCTAGTTATCCCTGTTAACACCAGGCCACAACACATGGGCAGCCCACTCCATGTGCTGGCACCACATTTCCTCTCCTGTGGGTCAGTGCGTCTGAAATATGGCATTGGTATGTTGAAATGTGGCCAAAGGTTCCTTGTACTCTTCAGAAAGATTTTACTCTCCTGCTTCTCTTCTTTCCATGGTGCTCCTGAAAACATGAAGTTTTTCAGTCTGCTGGAGTTATCTTGGCTCAGGGTGATATGTTTTCCTCTTGGTAGCATTTCAGTTTCAGCTAGAGCTGATTCAGGAAATCTACAGCTGGGCAAATGTGCTGCCTTTGGTTTTAAGGCAGAATTTCTGAACATCTGTAAAGCTTTCACTTTTCCTGATAAATCATCATGTTCTTGCTATATTCCTCCTAGCTCCACCATGGAGCTAAAATAACTGAGCAAATCAGCTCAACACTCCTGTTCTCTTCCAAATCTTTAAGCTCCTTTCTGAAATCCATCTACATTTCCAACAAAGTCTTTGAACTTAAGTGCTTATTTGAGAAATCACTGGTCTGCCTTTTAAAATTTTTTTTAATTGTTCTTATTTGCAGTTGCAGGGAAGTTACAAAAGCATAGCTTGGAACTGCCTCTCAGCTGAAATAATTTTTCCACCCTCAAAAAAATGCATTTAACCTATTAGACACCAAGTGATCTTGCACTATTTTCCATAGGAAAATCTCACAGTTCTAATAAGTGGATAATTAAGAATTTTTACAAATGTTTTTATTTCTTTTATCTAGTATTTACTAGTAAACAATAAAACTGGGGTTGTTCCTGGGTTTCATTTTGCAGAATTGGGCAGAGGGGAAGGGAAGAAATGAGCCAATATGAACAGTTTCCTGTTTATTTTCTTTCGTGCCTTTTCTTTAATGTGTCTTAAGTAGTGCACAGTTAACTGCTGCCTAAAACCTCAGCACTCCCAAAGCAGGGGAGCAATGACTGAGCAAGTTGTATTAGTAGCTGTGGATGAAGAGACTTGTAGCTTGGCAGCCCTGTGCAAAGCTGAAATCCTTGGCTTGTCTCCAACAGCAGACGTTTGCCCCTTCAAGCAATGCTGAAATGATTTTATTTTCCCGAGAGAGAAAATGCGTTAGACAGGTATGGCTGACTCAGATTTTCCATGGAGCATTGCTAGTTTTCTTTCTTTAAAATCTGGAGATGGGGGATATAAGGGGATGATTATAGAGAAAATATTTTGCATTAAGCAAGTCTAGGTCTGTGTGAATAGGTTGGCTAGAGGTTCCTTGTTTTTTTTTTCCCACAGGACTGTGGAAAGGTCTGTGCTTGCTCACATGAAAGGCTTTATTATCTCTCACTGCAAAAATGCACACTATGGTTTTGTCTCCACCACATGACCTGCCAGGGCTCTCCCAAACTCAACCACAATGCAGAAGCATTTAGCAGCTCTGACCCAGCCTAGACAGAAGCTGAAGCCCTCCAGCAGTGTCAGGGAGCCCCAGGCCCCTTCAGTGGACTCTTTGATTCCAGCTCCTCCTAAGGAGGAGGGCAGAGCTGAGGCTGGAAACCCAGTGCAGTGTCCTGAGCTGTCCTGAGGCTCAGCTCAGGCTGTATTGGAGAAGTGCCCTCCAGCTGTTGATGCTGAGGGGACACTGTGAAGGAGCTCGTGGCAGTTCAATAGCACCATCAAAGTGTTCTACCCATCCATTAAATGTCATTACCCAGTCTGAACCCCAGCTGAGGACTGGGTTCTGTGTATCTGGTGGTTGTGCAGAGGTGCTGGCGGAGAGGGCTGCAGGGCAGCCTCTGTAAGGAGAGGTCAGGGCTGTCCTGTGCTGGACATGACCAGTTCCAGCCCATTCCAGAGAGCTCCAACAGACCCACCACACAACACAGCTGAGCCCTGCAGCCAAGATGGTGGCACCTCTGGGGAATGCATTTGAGAAAAAGGAAAACACAGCAGCTGTGAGAGGGAGGACTAAAATAACAAATGAGAGAAGCAGCCCCACAGACATCCGGATCAATGCAGGAGAAGGGGCAGGAGGTGCTTCAGACTCTAGAGCAGAGATTTCCCTGTAGCCCCCGGAGAAGCCCCTGGAGAAGCCCCTGGTGAGGCAGCTGTGCCCCTAGGGCAGCCCATGCAGGACTGGAGGTGGAGCAGAAGCCCACACTGCCTGAGGGCTCCATTCCAGAGCAAGTGGATGTGGCCAAGAAGAAGTTGCAGCTTGTGGAGAGCTTGCCCTGGAGCAGGGTCCTGGCAGGACCTGCAACCCCGTGGAGAGAAGACCACACTGTGAGACATAAAGTTTAAGGCATTTAGAGATTTTAGAGGAGCTAAGATTTTAATTAGAGATAAGCTTTATTGGGGTTAATTAAAATAAATGGGTAGGCCTTTTTGATGGTGTTCACAGGGGTTCCTGGATTGGGGAAGAGACAAAGATCTGACTCCATGTTTCAGAAGGCTTGATTTATTATTTTATTATATATATTACATTAAAACTATACTAAAAGAATAGAAGAAAAGGTTCTCATCAGAAGGCTAGCTAAGAATAGAAAGGAATGGTAAAAGCTTCTGTCTCAGACAGAGAGTTTAAGCTAGCTGACTGTGATTGGCCATTAACTAGAAATAACTCTATGAGACTAATCACAGATTTGCCTGTTGCATTCTACAGCAGCAGATAACCATTGTTTACATTTTGTTCTTGAGGCCTCTCAGCTTCTCAGGAGGAAAAATCCTAAGGAAAGGATTTTTCATAAAAGTTGTCTGTGACAGGCCTTGATGTAGTTACGAGTTAGTAGTTAACTAATAATTGATTGCTTGTCAGCACAATGTTTGTTAGCTGGGTTTATAATGAAGAATATAGAAACTGATAAATAGCTTTTAGGAACATAAGACAATTGCAGGCCTCCTCTGTTCTGAAACCAATTGAAGACAAGGAATGGGAGTTCTACCAAGGGTTCATTTGTCATATTTGCATTGAAAAGGTACAAAGGTCAGAACGAGGAAGACTTCATTTACTTCCTCATTTTGGGACCCCTCCCCATAAAAGGGACCACGGACCCATTTCAAGGAACAAACTATGCATGCTTAATAGCTTTTGAACTAATTACCATACGAAGCGGGGAATGGGATATACCAAAGTTATGAATATGTATTTGTATTTTGGGTATTCTATACTTGTATAGATAAAAGGGCTCTGTAATCACTTGTAAATTGTGCTGTGTATTTGGGAGCTATCCTGCATGCTGCCCGGTGTCACAATAAACATTCACTTTCTAACTTTAAACTGTTAGAGAGTTTTTGTCAATCACAGCTGGATATCAGTACTAGATCAATATCCATATTTTTTTTTTAATAAATCATCCTGTGCTGGACATGACCAGTTCCAGCCCATTCCAACAGACCCACCACACAACACAGCTGAGCCCTGCAGCCAAGACAGTGGCACCTCTGGGGAATGCATTTGAGAAAAAGGAAAACACATTAAAATAACAAATGGAGAAGCAGCCCCACAGATATTCAGATCAATGCAGGAGAAGGGGCAGGAGGTGCTTCAGACTCTGGAGCAGAGATTTCCCTGCAGCCCCTGGAGAAGCCCCTGGTGAGGCAACTGTGCCCCTAGGGCAGCCCATGGAGGACTGTGGTGGAGCAGAAGCCCACACTGCTTGAGGATTCAATGCCAGAGCAAGTGGATGTGGCTGAGAAGAAGTTGCAGCTCGTGGAGAGCCTGCCCTGGAGCAGGGTCCTGGCAGGACCTGCAACCCCGTGGAGAAAAGACCACAGTGGAGCAGTCTGTTCCTGATGGATTGGATCCTGCAGGAAAGACCCATGCCAGAGCAGTTCCTGAAGCACTGTCAACTATCATCATGCTGGAGCATGATGGAAGATCATGCTCCAGCATGATGGAAGATCAAAGGAAGATCAGGAATAGGAAGGAGTGGCAGAGATGAAGCATTATAAACTGACCTCAACTCCTCTGGCCCTGTGTCTGCTCTCCTGCACCACTCAGAGAGAGGAGTAGAAGAGTTGGGAGTGAAATTGAGCCTGGGAGAAGGAAGGGGTTGGGGGGAAGGTGTTTTCTACTATGCCTTTACTACTATCCTACTCTATTTTTAATTGCCAGTTAATGAAATTAACCTGCTACAGCACGACTTGCCCTTCATGTGGCGCTGTTGGTAATGTTGGCTTCTGCCTACTCAGTACTCAGGAAGGTGCCCAAGTCACCTTTCTGCAGCCTGAACATCGGCTAAATGGAGAGAATCCTCTTGGAGGCACTCAGCAGCCTGAGCTTGCTGAAGCAAGTAAAGCTCAATATGATCAACTGGCATGTGGGCAACAGAGACGTGACCTCCAGATGCAGTCACCAGTTTCTGGAACCAGAGGATGGGTTTTGCCACATCTGGTTCTCCTAGGGATCCCATGCGTTACTGTGCATGCACAAGACCATTAAAGATATAATTTATGCAATGATGTGCAGCTTTCACTGACACAAAAGGTAAATTCTTGCCTTGCCAGAAATGTTGGGCCCCTTATTCTGGAGCAAGCAGTGAGAAGTGCAGAAGGGAGCAAGGTTTGAACCTGGTAGAAGGCAGCTGTCAAGCTAGAAGGAAAAGGATTATTCTTCATCAAGGAGCATCCACCACGTAGGAGAGGAAAGGTATAAAAGCTCTATGTCTTTGTTTCCTTTCCCATGGAAGGACTTCAAAGAGGAAGGAGACTTCTCCTGGGATTCATGGTGGAATGAGAGGGAGAGAGAGAAGTGTTCCCCAACTGAAAGGGACAGAGGTTGTGAGGCGAGGACTGGAAAAGGGAGGCACAGGAAGTTGTATCTGCATACAAAAAACCCTGACACCATGATAACTACACAGAAAATGTATATCTGTTCAAGATCCCATGGCTGCCTACTTGGGCTGAGTAATTTTGTAAAAATAATGTTTGCACCCAAATGTCTGTTTTAAAGTAAACAAGAACTTGACAGAAGATTTATTTTTTTATTTGTCAATTATGCATCAGATCGGGTCTAGTCCTACTTTGCAAAGAAATTCCTGGGATGTGCACAAGCTCTCCTCTCTGCACTGGAGAGTTTAAGTACTCTGGCCTAGTCTTCCTTAGCTGTTGGGTTGACAATTTTCCCCAAGAAGAGCAGGCCATCAGTGATTTTGTCAATAATCATAATCAGGAAGGGCCTGTTGAAGGTGATGTGAGGAGGAGGAGGAAATGGTAGACTCAGTGGTACTATTTCTATCATAGTCACCGCAGCAGCCTCTGTGCCATTCTCTCTGACATCCACTGTGGCCTTGTGAATTGCCTGCAAGGAAACAGAGATTATAATTTATACACAGAAGAGAGAGAAGCAGCTGGGGGAAAATTTGCTTGCTTTAACAATGGGAGAAGGTAATTCTTAAAAGAAAACACAGAATTAATGTAGAACTTGTGTGAAAAAATACTAGTGTCCAGTCTGGGAAGAAAAGTTTGCTCTGAGTTCAGGAAAAGTTTTCTTCAACAGTCAGAGTCATACATGCCTGCTTGCAGAGACTGAGCAACATAGAGGATATTTATTATTCTGTTGTTTCTCAGAGTAAGATTTTTGTCCTTAATATTGAACACAAAAGAAGAAATTTTTCATTTTCCATCAATTTCTGTGTAAGCAAAATGGTTCTCTCCACAAAAACAATAGTGACAAGATTTATAGAGTGTCTTTCTGCAACACAGCTCACAGATAAGATTTTTCAGGACTTTCTGTGGTAGGTGTAGCAAATTCATGTTTAGGAATTCACATGCGCTATTTCACTGGTTTTGAACAGCCCTCTGTTTTCTTCCTTCATTGTCTGCAATGCATCTATAATTTTCTCTCATGAGTCTCTGCTTACCCTTCACCAATTTACTTGGCTTTCCAGGCATCAATCCCATATCTACAATCCAGGTATTTCCACGTGTCATAGGGAGGAATGTGAGGAATCACAAATAATATATGATGGAAGGACCTCTAGAGGCTGTTGAATGCCACCAACCCTCCTGCACTGTGTCACTTCTGACACCAGATGAGGTTACTCAGGATTTAATCCAGCCAGGATTTGAATATTTCAAAGGACAGAAATTTCATAAGTTACCCATACTAGTTTTTGATCACCCTCATGGTGAATTTTTTTACATAAAACCCAATCAGAATATCCCATTTTCTATCTTTTGTGTGTTATCCCTTGATGTATCACAGTTCATCCACAGAAAGAGTCTGTGTCCATCTTGTCTCTACCTTTCTAATAAATATCTGTAGGCAGTGCTAAGAACCCCCTGTTCACCCTCCCTTCTCGTGGCTGGCAGTTCTGACTCTCCCAGCCTCTTCTCATCCATCCAGTGCTCCAGCCACACAGCCATCCTGCTCACCCTCCTCTGGACTCACTCTGCTCCAGGGTGTCCATGTGTCCCAAACTGGATGTGTTGAACTCCAGAGGTAGTCTCACGAGTGAAGGATGGAGGGAAGGCTCACCTCCCTCATGACACAAGGCATATACTCCTTGGGACATTAGAGAAATCATTCTGTTTGTCTGTTTTCTCATTTCTTGCTAGTGAAATGGGGTTATCCCTGTCCCACAAGTCTCTTGTCCATATAAATTCTGAAGTGCTCAGACAATATAATAATGAAAGGTTTATACATAGTATAAGAACGATTATTCACAGACTCATGTTATAACTATGATTCTTGCCATGCATTACTTCTTTAGCACCAGCTTTTTGTGAAATTATTCCTGCTATGCTTTCTAGTTGTTTTCTTCTTCAGAGACTTTCAGCTAAGTTTGTAGGATCACTGTGCACTAAACAATTTAATATTAAACTGTAGGAACAGCAGCCATAACCTTTTCCTTCCTTTATTACTATCATTAAACAATGACTACACTCCAGGGGTAGGATCAGCCTTTTTGTAGGATTAAACCTGCATACAAACAAAGCAGAAAAATCTCTTGATTACCTTCCCTGCTTGCATACTTACTTTGGAAACCTTCAGAAGATGATATTTTGCCACTCCAGAGAGATCAGCGTCATCACTGAACACCTCTGTCACACCCATTTTCTTAAACAGGCTCTTAACATCATAGGAGCCGGAGATAGAGAAAGTTGGAAGATCCAAGTAGATTTCTCTTTTCAAAAAATAAATAAAAATATGAGTTTGTTATTGCATGATCCCTTGAAGCAGTATCTATTGCAGCTATATATCCATCCCAAATCCCCATGGAGCTAAGGCTTGGCTTTCTAAGACAGTGATAAATCTCATGTTAGAGAAGCAGAAACTGAGGTACCTGTCCCACCAGGCTGATCCGTGGTGCAGGGATAGTGATGGTTTATGAAAGTGACTGATTGGAAAGTATCATCTAGACTGGAGAAAAAGAAGTAGTATTTTCTTTTTAATTGGATTCCTGCAACCGAAGGCAGGTTCCTGAGGGCAATATACCTGTGTGCAGGATCCTCACAACTGGGAGCTGTGACTGGGGGAGCTGAGAGTGTTCCCCTTTGGTGTGAAATCACATGATAGCTTGTGTGAGTTAAAGAAGCTGAGTAGTCCTTGTTCCTCAGAGCTGTATTTAGCAACTCGTCATGGTATCCTAAGCTTTGCCTTTCCTGGATGAGTAGTTTTAGCCTATTCAATATTCAAACAAAGCCACAATTAAAATATTACCTTTTTTCAAGTGCTGTCAACCAATTAGACACCGTTTCTTTTAGAAGAGCATCTTCCACCTGTTTCATTGTCTCTTGATCGGGCAGAACAAACAATGCAGTAACATTTCCTTTGTATGGGATTTCTACTACCCAGCAAGACAACTTCTCATCCCTGTGGACATTAAAGACCTTGTTTTGATGCATCATTTTGACCTTAACAGAATTCTTGTCATCCAAAAAGAAGTCATCATCTCTTGTGCTTAAACTGTTGAAAGGTCTTTCCCAGGAGCCTTTGAAAAAAAGAATGAGTATAGAATTGAAAAAAAACAAAGGGACTAATAAAGGTATGTCACATTAATTGATGCTTAAAACAGTATGGTTGAGCTGTAGAGACAGCAACAAGCCTATCTCAATTTAAGGATGCTTGTTGCCTGGCCATGGAAAGAAGCTTCACCTCTTTTCAACGGGTTTAATAAAAATCCCACAAGAAAAGTATAGGTTGAAGCTTGCAGTGGAAAAGAGATGCATCTTTGCCTGATCAGATAACGGTAAATCTTTCAAAGACTGCAACTATACAAGCTTCAGGCTTATTCCTTTCATGCAAGTGTCATCTGTGTTTGACCATGTCCTGCACAGCAAATACCTGTGCCTTTCAACAAATGATCATAAGTTCTGAATATCTTCAGCTCTGAACCTGGGTTAAAATTTATATGACATTGATCAGTACTTCTGCTGGTTCTGTTATTTTTTCATTTTTTAAAAATTTCTCATATAGAAAATGATTCTTCATACCTGTCTTACCTGTCATACCTATTTTCCTGTGTAATTTAAAAACAGAAAGATGCATTTTAAATTAGATTATAAGATGTGTTCACAGTGTGAAAAAGTTTTGTTTCTTAGAACTTCCAGAGCTTATTTGTATAGCTGGTACCCATGTCTGTCACTCACCTCTAAAGAAAACGTAGTTAATGAGAACCATCAGAGTTTCTGAATCAAGACTCTTGACTAAATCAACAATTTTGCCATGTGTTTTTGTTTCCACATACATATTGATTTCCTTTATAGCCTGTGGAAGATTCTGGAAGTTACTAGAAACAGGTTCAGTGTAATAAAAATTTGTGACAGGATCCAAAAAGTTTTGAAGCAATTCCACTTGGTTATCTATGAACAGGGCATTGCCCATGTTCAGCTGGTCTTCTCGGTGAGGGTCATTCAGCAGCTGGAGGATGCGCTGAAATCCCTCATGAATCTCCTGCTCCTCCATCTGTGTCAGGTTGAAGCTGAGGCCTTTCTGCAGCTCTCTGAGCGTGTTTGATCTGGCCCCCAGGGTGAGCATTGCAAAGGCAGTGGAGATACTCAAAGGAGAGAAGAAAATGTTCCCGTTGCCCAACTCATCTCTAATCTGCTTGTAAAGCTTAAATGCAAAGTCAGCATTGCTAGGGGCAAGCTTGACATGAGGCAAGTTTTCATAATCAGCCTGGGACTGGTCTTCTGGACCTAGTACTTGTTGTACCTGCTGTTGACCCTGGACTTGAAGTCCAAGAAGCAGCAAACACAAATACAGTGCAGACTTCATTGTCCTGAACAGTTCTGTTAAGAAAGAACAGAGCAACTTTTAGATCTAAAGAAGCTTTTCTTTACTGGATGAAAAAGATTTTGTATTCTAGATACTGATTTTCAGATGTCAGTCATTAGAACTACTATTCTTTTTGGAAATACTCTTGTACTTGGCCTACAGTTTATTTCTAGTCAGTTCTCTTAGTTTGTGACCAAGGAGCAAAGGAAATAAGAAAATAATGTGGTATTACCAGGGAAGAATCAGCTTTCCTGAGTTATTATGTATGAAATAGTTCTTGTTTCTGACCAGCATGACCTCAGTGGATTCCTAAGTGCCTTAGGATACATGGATGAGTTCATGTATTTGCGCCCATCTGTCTGGTGAGTACTTTGGCAGAGGGACCAACTTTTGCTGATATGTTTCTGTAGTACCCATGGTCTTGTTATGACTCTGGTTTTCAAGCATTGCAGAGATAGTTATAGCAGTGTATAAAATCCACCTAAATGCTCAGCTCTTAAACTGTTTATATATTTCTGCCTCTTATATAACAGCTCTGACTCAAGACCTGTATTATTTCAAGATTTTACCTTAAGTGTTTCAGCAAATTGAGGCTAAATTGAGAAAGTTTTTTGACACTCTATTTTGCACATAAGCTATCCATAAAGTTGCAAAGCTCAAGACTCAAGAGCTTAAGAAAAGCTACAGTGGAATCTGCCTTGTATTACATTGTATATGTAATTTGACAACCTTTCCCTTTCCTTCAACTGACATAAGCAAATTCTACATAAATCCCACAATCTCTCTTCTGTCCTTCTGGGGGAAGAATCCTGTGACATATTGGAGAAGAATGCTCTCCTTATAGTGGCTCATCTAAATTATCTCAAATAACAGAAACTCAAACCCATGAAGCAAGCAGTGGCCCTCAGGGAAACAGATGGTCTGAATACTGTTCATAGCAGCTGTATACTTATCCTGGAGAATGAGATTCTGCCCAGAATCTTCCCCAGACTGTGTGTCTAATGCCAGGTTCAGGTGATGCACCAGAGTTATTATGGGGAGTTGTTATTTCTAGGTTCCCCCTTTTCTGGATGTCCATTATGGAAAAGTGGAGATATAAGCTGTTGAAGTGCCGAGTGTGGGAGCTATGCTCAGCATGTCTAAAATGCTGTGTATAAACACTGACTCGGGAAAAAAAAAAGGCATTCTAACTCTTGATAATTCATTTTGTTCTGGTAACAATTCATTTCATAATTCCCCAAATCTGCCTTTAAGAGAGACTGATTTCTCTTCCAGGCCACCTGACTGCAAGTAGCCTGGTCTTTAGGCACATTAGACAGAAATGAAGCTACTCACATTAGCATCTGCCTGGAATAGTTGGGACATTGAGATTTCAACTAAATTTATTCCTCTAGAAGCAGAGACAAGGTTTTGTTCTTTGTCTTGGTACTGATTGTTGGATATTCATTTTGGACTTCAAATCCCTGTCATCCTGTCACTATAGCTAGGAGCTGGATCACGGAATGAATTTTGTTTCAAACATTCAGAAAATGCTTCCAGAAGCTAAAGTAATTCCCAGTTACTGTACAAAACAAATTAATCTCAGCAATAAATAGCAGGGATAACACAGAACATAAATTCAAAGACTTCTAAGAAAGTATGGTATGGTACGGTACTTACTGTGCTGGACTTTTCTTTCACAGTGCTTCTTCCCTCATTCATTTGCTTTCTAGTATTAAGTTAATGTCCACTGGTAAAGATTAAACAGGGCAAATAAGAGTTATTTGCAAAGCAAAGATTAAGTAAACAACTTTTTTTTGGATATCAAACAAAGACTTAAGAAAGTATGGTATGGTACTTACTGTGCTGGACTTTTCTTTCACAGTGCTTCTTCCCTCATTCATTTGCTTTCTAGTATTAAGTTAATGTCCACTGGTAAAGATTAAACAGGGCAAATAAGAGTTATTTGCAAAGCAAAGATTAAGTAAACAACTTTTTTTTGGATATCAAATATTTAAAGTCTTTTTCCCATCACACAGCCAGAATGATGCCAGCACTTAGTGCTCTAAAGGGAGAGAAAGACCAGACTTTGCTACTCTTGGCTCAAGCTAAACTGTACGTAAAAAAGCTTTACCAGTAACCGTGGTAAATCAGTTCCTGAAAACGGAACATGAGAAGAACTGGAAAGCTAAGAAAATGCCAAGAGCATGGATGCTCTGTCCCACTGAACTTTCTGTACAGGATATCCTGATGCAACAATGCCATCTAATTAAGTACCCAAGGCAGCAGCAAGTTTGTTCAGGTACAGCTCTGCCCTGCCCTGCCCTAAATGGCATTATTTGATGGCCTCACAACATTGGTTAGCTTTTTGAAGGACAATTGATGAATATTTTAGAAACTACGAAAGTGAAAAGCAAAGCATAGCATAGCTTGAAAAATAACTGAAATAAGAAAACAAATGAAAGAATGAAATGGGCAAAGTTTTCCACAGCAAAATGTTAATGGGGAGAAGAGAGAAGACCTTAACCCCTTGTGCATAGGATAAGCATGAATTACATACATATCATACATATCTTACACTGGGATCCCTCTCAGAGGAAGCTGAAACAGGCACAATTTAGCTATTTAGAAGGTTATTTAAGGATGAGGTGCATGGCACTTATCCTAATTAGCAATGACTAATTATTTCCATTAAATGTACATGATTTTGCCCCAGGTAAACTTACAATTTATCTACACATAGGAATCAACCATTATTGTTATTGCTACGTAACTGCTCTCTCTTACAAGACAGAGGCAGGTTGGTCGGAATATATTCCCACATAGAGGGTTTTTTTCATGATATGTGCAAGTACCCAGAAAGTTTATTGCAGTATTATGTAAAATGACCAAGTCTCAGGAGCAGCAAGTATGCTGTTGCTTAACTGTAGCAAAGCCAAGATATTTCTCTCAAGCCTAGGCCTGCCTACATAGATAGCATTAATCTTTCAGCCCAGTCCTAGTGCTTGGCTAACCATATGAAGGATGGCAGTGTTTCTTGAGAAGGATTTCTGGGAACAGCAAAGCTGCTGCAGTGATTCCTCTCCTTTCTCCCAGGAGATGCAGCAGCACTCAGCATGTCAGGGCAAGAGTGGAAAGTTGCTTCTGTCCCTGCTCACAACTCCCAACACCAGATCCTCTGACCCTGGCCCAAGTGTCTTCCTAGACAAGGTTAAGACCAGCAGTTACAGCAGACCCACAGATGACCATTTTCAAAGAATCAGCTTCCCAGCAAGTCCAGACAGATCAGCATGGTTAACGAGTCCATCAGTCACGCCCAGTTCTTTGGAAATCTGCCTTGGATCCTAGGTGCCAGAAATAGAGACTCTCAGATAATATATGTTGCTTCTGTTGAAGGCAATGGAAAATGAGGGTGAATTATCACACATAGGTATCATCTGCATGTCAGCCAGGAAAAACACAGGGAGAGGAAAGCATTTTGTTACTTCGCTGCACATTCCTGTTGTTGAAAATGGCTGTGTCCCCAGAACATGAGAATATGCAAGGCCAAACTAGAAATTTTGAGTAGTTTTGTGAAAGGAAAGCCATCCAAGGGAATTGCCCTGAAGAGAGTGTGGAGTTCCTGAATGCTTTGAGCTAAGTGGTGGCTGGGACAGGGGGACTCTTTCTCTAGGAACCAGGGCAGTCATATAAAGGACTGAGAAACATGCTTCTCCCATTGGCCTGATAATGGTCTATATGGAAGGAATTAAGGAATAATTTCATTATCTCTCTCTCTGCTCTCTCTGACTCTGCTCAGTTATGCAATGTGTCTTGGTTCTTCCTTATAGGAGCAGTTTCATCCCATATCATTAACTTATTTCTGTTGCTCCCTGGTCATCAGATTATCATATTTCACTTGCTGCTTGGTCATCTGATTATTATATTCTGGCTTTGCATGTTATATTTGAGGGCTTTCCCAGGCAAAGGATTTCTGACTGTAAAAACAAACGTTCAGCGAGATAAATATGTACATTGCATGATAAGTCCTCATGCAGCCATTTCTTGTTTCCCTATAAAGATGTATTATTCAAGGTATGTCTACAAAAGTTCATCTAAATTGACTTCTTGATATATGTAACTCCATTAAAATCTGGAGATTGGTGTCATTGCAAAACTGGTATAAGTAGAATAAAAATAACTCCTTTCAGTAATTTTATCTTTTTCTGTAGAGGGCATCCCAAATGTACTCTCCATGTCTTACAAATGTTTAATCCTTTTCTCCTCAAATAATTAAAGTGCTTTAGGCTCCCATTTAAAAAACCAGCATGACTGACAGAAAGAAAAAAAAAGCTGAAGGCGAAGCAAAAGTCTGTGACAGAACTGGGAAAGGAAACTGGACCTTTCCTACTTTGTTTTCAGCTTTTTTCACCAATGCAGTAGGAATCTTTGAATTAAATTTTCATATAAACTCATAGTCTGCTAGAAGAAAGCTGTATAAGCAGAACCAAATGCTCTATTTTTTCCTTCTGTGCTATATCTCACAAGAAAATAAAATCCCTTTGTTTATCAGGTGTGATTCCTTTACTCATAACAGACATTTTATCTCAGATGATTATTTCATCAGTGTTCAGAAAATAATATTTTATATTTTCTACTTTGTCTGTACTTAATCTCCTGGCATTGAATGAAAAAATGTTTCCAAGAGCATACAAGCATTTAGGGCCTGATGTGATTTCCATTGAAGTCAATCAGCCAGCACTGTAATGCTCAATATGGGTAATCTGTCACTGACAGCTCATCTCAGATTTTCCTGATATGTTTTCCATTAAGTTCCCAGATAGTAGAGTTGTAGACATACCTGACACCACCAAAGATTTCAAAACTAGTTGTTAGAAGTTTTATAAAAACCACTCAAATAAAACAGGGGTAAAAATAAGTAGAATTCAAGACCAAAATTTTGCTCTCAAAATGTATCTTAGCTTGAATTTCTCTTTTCAAAAGATACATCAAACTCAAGTAGTTAGGACTACAGACCAAAACCCTGAATTAATGGCAGTGGTACAAGAACTTAGGGAATGGCATGTATAACTCCCAGAATTAAAATAAATGACAGAAAATGAAAATTGTTGTGCCCTCCTGAGTGCCAGTCAGGTCAAAGGCCATCCCTTCCAGCCCCTGAGCCTGACTGGTGGCTCCAGGGACCAGGGAGAGCAGAGCAAAAGCAGCAGAGAAGCTGAGCAGGGAGAAGAAACTTTCCAGGTTCTTGGGCAGTCAGTTGCCTGTAAAACTGTAAGGAAGAGTGTGTGTTTCTGAGGAGTATCCATTGGCAGCACCCAAAAGGATCTCCACTGTGGGCCTTCTCTTCCTGTGGAGCTTAGTTTTCTTACTCTGCTTGTGGCCACTGAGCTGTTCACAGTTAAGGACAACAGGCTCACATGCAGCAAAGGAGCAATTCATGCAGTCATGGATAAAGCAAAATTGTAAATAGATTTCATATCTGGGTACCATGCCAAAAACAACTCCTAAATTCATCCATCTGCCCCTTTGAGAACTTCTGTAGTTATTACTTTATCGGGTTATAGCCACATTCGTCATTCTGATTTGTCAGTAAAATAACTTCTAAACATTTTTAGCAATCAAAAAATATGAGTTTCCCTTTGGTCTGGCACTGTCTTTGAGAATGAATTGATCACCTAGGATTTGATTATATCTCTCGGGCTCAGCACTAATTTGGCAGTAGTATTGCTGCAGTCGTGCTCTGCTTTAACATCACTGCCAGCTCTGAGGAGTGGGGAGCCATGCTCTTTGTCACCTCCATCTCTGCCTGCTCTCTCTGCCTGCCCCTGCACAGTTGTTGGAAGGATAGCTGCATGATGTTGGCCTTGGGTGCTGAGCCTTTCTCAACAAGGGGTCCACCTGCCAAGGGGGACTCTCCAATGGCCTTTTTCTGCCAGCTTGTTCCAGTTTGCAGCATCAGGCCACACTTTGCAAGCAGCTGGGTCCTTGAACTAGTGACAGACTTTCTGGATCATGACAAAAATCTTGGTTTCAATATTTTTAAGGAGGAAAGGGGATATAGATGATGGACAATGCCTATGTTTCCACAGTAAGTTGTATCACATTTTAAATTGCATTTGAGTTCATTTATGCTACAACATAAGAGAATTAAGCTTTCATATTTTATGCTTCATGGTAGTTTCTGTGTGCTCAGCTTTGAAGTATTTCTGGTAACTGCATCATCAAAGCGTTGCAGTATCATCTGAGGAACAGCACAAATCCTTAATGAGGAGCAGCCTTTTGAAAATAAGCACTCACATTTACTGTGAAAATAAGCATAGACAATTACAGCCAATGCACAGGACTAATCAAGAGAGACCACCCAAACACATCTGTGCTAAGTATGTGGGAGCCTCACAGTCTGTGACTTGATGTAGTTTTGAAGGGCATTTATTGAACTGCCAAATCTTATTCCACATCAGGGTCTCCAGTTCCCTCATTTCTGAGAAGTAGTTGTGAAGGCCTATCAGCATCACCTGGGACTTAGTGTTATTAAAAAAATGCAAATTGCCGCAGAGGGGGGCTTGGAGGGCTGAGTGATGAAGGGACACTTTCCTTCTCCTCTGTTGTTCACTCTGGCTCCATTTGTCGCAGTACACAGAGCAGCTCTGGGGAACAGACCTGGCCTTCAGCCTGCAGACACATTCTTATACTTTTAGAACAGTTTCAGACACATGCCACCATGTGATTCTTCCAAACAAGTGCTAAGCATGTGTTTGGAGCTAGCACAGGCCAAGGGCCATTTCCAATAAGTAGATGGGACGACTTGCAGGGTCAGAATTAAGCAATGTGGATACAACCTGTGATGAACCTCTGACCTCATGGTTAGAGAACAGATCTTAGAGCTCTTTATTTACCACCATAGATGTAAACTCTGGAGATAGGATTAATCTCACTGTTTGTTTTTCCCCTTCCAGGTGTTCACATACTGTCCATTTTGAACATCCAAAAGGGACTTCTATTTACAAGAAACACAAGATTAAATCTATAATGCAATGCCAGTAGAAACTCTTGGATATCTAGCCAACTAAAACATTTCCCAGCACTGCTTCCATGTAGGATGTTTGTGTAGAGTTTGTTACATTAATGGCCAGCTCAAGGAAGCCAACACAATGTGGGTGGATGCCATCAGCTGTGAATGTCCTAAAGAAGAGTATGGAATAAGACTTGACCTTCAAAGGAAGTGCCTAGGCCTGGTCTAAAGTGACTGACTCTCCCAGTGTGTAATTTGCAGCTATGCCTTCTTTCCACTGGAAACCCTACCAATGTCAGAACCCAGCCTGTAGTTTGCAGAGAATTCATTATCCACTCAAATTTTATTTACTTATAGTGTTTCAGCTGAGACTCTCAGCTGGATATTACCTTGCTTTTCAAAGATGGCACTGATCACTAAAAGGCTGATTTATCAAATTCTTCACAATTCACTAATAGGTATATCGCACTGGTTATTTTCTATGGATGGACGAAGCAAAAAAAAGTTTCTAAGAAATACTGCACTCTTTCCTGATTTATTTGGAAAAAGAAAATTGTTAATAACAGTTGGGATATAATTTTAATCACAATGGGCAATAATTCCATAAAATGCAATTCAAAACAATAAGACCAGCCGCTGACCAGTCATTTTTCAGTTGGGTTTACAATTTTTCCCATGAAGAGGATGCTCTGAGTATAGTGATCAACAATCAACAACAAGAATGGATGATTGAATTTAACAATGGGAGGAGCAGAATGAGGAAGAAAATCTATGCTGCTGGCTGCTGCAGCCTCTGTGCCATTCTCATGGATCTTCAGCAGGGCCTTGTGAGTAGCCTACAATAAAATACAGCGGAATTAATGTATGTGGAAGATGTGATGTGAAATTGTTCAAATTAACACAAAGTTAATTCAACTACTGCCTTTCACAAAAATTGCTGGTGAGCCAGGAACCAGGAAGAAGGGCACTACAGCCCATTGTGTGGTTTTTAGCAATGTTCTCTCAATAAGCAACTATTTACACATTCAGTGTTCCTCATCACAAGTGCATCAATGCAGACCTTAGCAACTGCACACCTTGTGGAATTAATTGAAAGTAAAATAACCAAGCAAACTCATAGGGAATGTCAGTTTCAAAGGGAAAGGAAATAGGGTTCCAGAACTGTTCTGTAAGTATTCCTAACAGCACTTGCACACAGTTTAACCAGGAATTCAACACTGCTACCAATTTTTTTGTTAAATTATTTTTGGGCATTTTTAATCTTTTTCTTTTACTAGCCCCAAAATGCTAGAAAATTGTATGTCATGTTTTCAGAATGGCTGTAAAAATGCTAGTTTTTATCTTCATATTATTTTCAGTAAATGCGATGCTTTCCTCAAGTCTGGTCCATTTTATGTTTTTAGCACTCAACAGAGCCTTCAATAGTAACAGCAATTTCTAAATCCTTTAAAATTGTAGAATGCATGTCAGAAAAAGGCCACTTTTTCTGTCAGTGTGCTGATGCAAGACATGCACTACCCCTAGTTACCCATAGGCACTTCTTCTACATGCAGAAAATATGCTGTCTTTAGTTTCCTGGTTAAATGCTAAACCCATCCCTCCATCTACTCTCCACCTTTGCTTGTCAGACAAAAGAAAATATCCTTATCTCTAGATCTTGAAGAAGTCTGAGAGAGTTTAAAGGGACTTTATCAGCTAAATGTTCTATTTCAGAGTATCAGCCAGCCCTAGCAATAAGTAAAATTTCACAGATGAACTTAGGGTAAGGCAATTGGGTGTTAAGGAAACCATAGATGGTTGTTTCTGCTGATAAACTTACTTTTGAAACCTTCACGTCAGGGTTTCCTGTGATTCCAGACAGATTAGCCCGATTAGAAAACACATCAGTTACACCCAGATTCATTAAGATTCTCTTTAAGTCATAGGTGCCTGAAATGGAAAGTTTTGGAATATGCAGTTCCATCCTCCTGTCAATCCAAACGTAAATTATGGTAGTTATTGCAATCAGATAATGCCTTGGACTGAAGATTTCTAACTTGATTGTGGTTCTTCTGTGCTAGAATGATAGTCTTTTCATCTAAGAAACATGGCAAGAAGGTGCTGGTCTGGAGGATAGAACAGTATGGAAGGAGAAAGACATCAGTTCATATTTCTTTTATGATTCTGCAACACAGTCACTTTATGAAACAGTAAAAGGTAGTGCTGCCAGCATTTTTGGGACAAAGTTTCTTTTTCTAACCTTGAAGGTTCTGCTTATGGAATTCACACCCCATTCCCTCTGGGGGATCTGATAGCTATCTCACAGTATTGCCACTCAAAATATTTTGCCTGAGACAAGGGAAATGGTGGTACTTAGCATCAACTAAAAAAATGTATGGGGGAAAAAGAATTAAATTTCCCACCTCAGAGATCTCTCATCACAAAGCAATGCTAATTTTTGCTGAAAATATCAAATAATTTGGTCTGATCCTTCATACTTCTTCTGTTGTTTAAACCTCCCGTCAAAAATACAAGACAGAAACTGTAAAACCTGACCATAGCATTCAGACTTCAGGTTCTGACTACCTCAAATCATCAAATCAAAATTCTATATTTACCATCTTTGAAGAGATCTTTCCCATTTAGAAAGAGTGCTTTTTGTCAGGGCATGTTCCAACTGTTTCAATTTTCCTTTATTGGGCAGGATAAAGAATGCTGTAACATCTCCCTTGTAAGGAATCTGCACCACCTTGCAGGACAGCTTCCTGTCAGAGTATGCTTTATAAAATCCATCTCGAGTCATCATCTCCACTTCAACTGAGGTCTTTGCATTCACATGGAAAAAGTCCTTGTGAGTCCCCTTAATATTGAAGGGATTTTCCCAGTAAGCTTAAAAACAAAAGAGAAAGAATGGAGTTGAATACTTATTTCAGTCAGGATATACTACTATTGTCCAGATAATTGTACAATAAATAAAACCATATCTGAATATTTACACTTGGACATAAAAAGTATTCAAAGTTCATTAAATATCTTATTCTCTGTAACAATTAAATACCACAGGTTAAATTTTGTATGGACTTGCACACAATCTTTCTAAGTCAGATAAATTAAATGAAGTAACTTCATCATATTCCCTTATGTTTTATTTAAAGCAAATGAAAACTGACCAGAATCCAGGGATTTGCTGTTTTCAAATATTGCTTGTAAAGCAAGTTTCACAGCAGATGTCTAACTTTTAAAAGGTAGCATGTTATGCTCTTCACATGATTTTTTATATATTTTTCATCTTGTAGCACTAAGGAAAAGCTCACATGCTAGAGAAGCACAAACTTTTGGACCTGAACATGACTGCAGTATGGTAAATGGAATAGGCCCTCAAGGTCTCTAGTCTTCAAAAAGCTTTTCTCTGTATGTTTATTCAACTGAATTTGCTATGATATTTTATAGTGTAATAAAAAAGGTCATTCACTAAACAAATAGACTGGGATTATAGCTTGCCATTCTGTAAGTATGTTTTTTTGGCTTTTTTTTTTTAATGTTGAATAGAAATAGCCTAATCTAAAAAATAAATAATGGAATGTAAACTCCACAATATTCTGGTTACTTTATAAGTTTAAGCCTTCTCCCTTGCCCTCCAAGAAAGAAATTTACTGTGGTATGGTGCTCAGACTAGGAAACCTGAGATTAGGTCACCCAAATTTATAAAGTATATGAAATAAAATATTTGTTATTTTGCTAAAAGTTCATAATTTCAAAATATTCCTTTCTGGGTGGGAAGATCCATGTATGTCCTGCATACTGCTACAAATGAACACCCTAGAAGAAGTTAATAATTTCCAAAGCAATTCATTCAAATACCTCTTGGGATGTGTGTAATATGATAACAAGGTGTAGAACATTTGGACTCCAACTCCAGAGGTACCTACCCATGTAATGGTCATGGACTGTAAGTAAATTAAAGTTTTTGGCAATTTTTGTTAAGCATCATCTTCAGATTTTAGTTTTCTATTTCACACATACAATGTGAAAACATTTTTTTTTTAAATCATAAGTAGATGAAGTCTGACAGGATAATTTAACAGTGCACGAATCTGTTGTGCTCTGGCAATTCCCTGAACCTGAATATTGCGAGTAAATGAACTTTTATGCTTAGAAGTCTAAATATATGCTAGAAAAATTTAGATGTAGAAGAAGTTTCAGAGTGGAAAACTTTCAATTTTTTTTTAAATAATAGTCTCATCTAAACACATTCATTTAAAAATTATCCAGAAATAACTTGGTGTACTTGTTTTACATCAGGTGAAACAGCACAAAACAGATGCAGTAAATAGCATCTATGTAACTTACCTTTGAAATAAATGTAGTTAACAATTACCATCAGAGTGTTTGGATCAAGGTCCTCAAGTATTTGATTTATATTCCCATGGGTTTTATTCTTTACATAATCATTGATCTCTTTTTTAGCTTGAGTGGAATTCTGGAAGCTACTGGAGACAGCTTTTCCTCTGTACAGTTTTTTGATGTCCCTCAGAAAGCTTTTCATTGGCTTCAGGTGTTTGTCCATGAACAGGGTGCTGCCCATGCTCAGCTGCACCTGGCTGCCAGGGCGGCTCAGCAGGCGGAGGAGCTGACCAAAGCCATGGTGTATCTCCTGCTTCTGGATGGTGGTGAGGTTAAAGGCCAGTCCCTCCAGCAGCTGAGCCTGGCTGCTGCCTCGGGAGCCCAGGGCCATGAGGGCAAGGGCAGCAGAGATGCTGACTGGGGAAAAGAAAACGTTCTTGTCAGGCTCTTGAGTGGTTGCTTGCCTGTAAAACTGAAAGGCAAAGTCTGTATTGCTTGGGATTATCCTTTGGCAGGACTCAAGTGGATCTGCCTCAAGAGAATACAGCTCCTGGGGGTCAGTTGCCTCAGGCTGGTCGGTGTGGTGATCAGTCTGGGTCAGACTGTGGGCACTGAGGTGAAGCATGGCCCCCAGCAAGCACAGTGGGAGCATAGCCTTCATCATTCTTCACAGATACTGCGTGGACAAAGAACAAAAGGTCTTGGCTGCTGGAGGTTGGCTGTATCAACACCTCATCTTTTATTTCTGTCTGCTACTGCCTTCAAGTGGAAATCACTGTTATGTCCTGACCTCCTCCTTTGCTATGGAAGCATTTTTTAAATCCTTGTGCTTTTGAGTAATTCCTATTCATTGCTGCCTATTTCAGTTCTACTTTAGCTACAAAAGTTCCTTGTTAGTGGGAAAGAAACATGTGAGTATTAAAGAAAAATAAGAGTCCAAGGGAGAAAAGAAGTGAAAAGGTGTTTTTGTTGTTGTTTTTTTTTTTTTTTTATGACAAAGCAACATAATAGAAATCTTCTGATTAATTATTTTGTGCTTATTTCCTAAGACCTCCAAGAACTATTATGCTATTAGGGTTTGAATGAGTTTTATGTTAAAAAAAAACAGTGCTACACTGCTATATCAAAGGAAAACAATATGAGATTGCAGAATTCAGAAGTGCTATTTTCTCTCATTCCTGACTCATTTTACCATACAATGTGGCTAATCATAAGAGCTGGTAAAATTTTTCTGCTTCAATACCTGATTAAATTAGAATATGTTTGTCTATTTTAAAAAACCACTCGTGTCGCCTGTCTTCCAGATGGGTTCCTTCTTGTGTGTATCCACGTCTGGTTATAGGAATGTAAGACCATAAGTGTGGACTTGGCCTCTCCTGTCTTTTCAAGCTTCATATCAGCAGGAAAGTATCCTTTTGTAAGGATACTTTTGTAAGGTAAATATGCCTAAGGCCAGAGTAGTGCTCAGCAGCAAGACTGGATCAGGGCATCTTGGACATCTGTAGTGACTGTGATCACTTTTTGTCTTTGTTTAGTGCTTTCTATTTTACCAGTTCAACCAAGAACAGGCTGTGTTGACTTGTGGTGTCTAAGATGGTTAACTTGTCAGAAAACAAGGAAGAGCTATTCCCACTAAAAATATGGTACCAGTGACTAGAAAAGCTCCAAATAGCCTTCACCTAATGTCTTGCTTGAAACAGATCAGCTTCAGGCAGAAGATCACAAGCTACCTGCTTACTCCCCAGTCGATGGTAAAGGCACTCAAAGACATGGGTTTAGCAGAACAGATGAGATGTTTACTGGGATTCTCTCCACCCTGGGACAGCACTCTGACCACCAAGGTTTGGGTGAAAAGAAGCCAGCTTGTCTTTCTGCAGCTTTGCTCTGTGCGATCTGGGTAAATTGGAATTTACAGAGGACATCAGCGTAGCAAAATCAGTTTGTGAATTCTGTCTGGGTCATCTTAGTGTAAGAAAGACATTTACTCATTCACTTCAGTTCTGGTTATCTGAGTGTAAGCTTTAGGGGAAATTAGTAATGATAAATAAAATTGACAGTTGAGAAGTCAGAATACTTCTGTTATTGAAGCTTTTTTTTTCTAGATGTTTTGAGCTATTTGGGATAAATATTCAGAGCAGTTATACTCTGTGGAGCTGCTATAATGAATCCCCAGAATTTGCTATTCAGTATTTCTTGAAATTAAGTTCAGCTGTGATCTGAGTACTTAGAAACTAGATTTCACCCTTGAAAGCAGATGTGCTTTATGACTCACTTAGCTAAATACCATACAGCTGGGTCATAGTCATTAAGATAAAGATAGCTGGGTACTTACTTTACATTCAGAGGGCTCGTGTTCTCAGTGGGCTCTGCTGTTTCTTGCTGCTTTACTTGTACTGCTGTTTTCCTCTGTTAAACATTACATGGCTTCAGATACATATTACCTGGAAGCACTAAGCTGAATGCTGATGAAGCCAGTGTTCCTGGACCTTGTGTGCACATGTCCACATCTCTTCACTCCAAACAGAGCAAAGACCACTGGGCCCAGGCTGGTCAGTAGAGTACAGTGTTACATCCCAAAGGGTAGGCAACTCCTAAGCAAATATTTATTGGAAATGATATTTTGGTGTCAAGAGCACAGCACTCTGCCCTGTGTGCTACCTGTAATGAATAGAACCATTCATCTGGAGACACAGTTTTGCCCAGCACTAAGGTCTGAAGGCCAGGATGAGGGAGGTACAAGGAGCACCACTTGTCCTCAGTCATGCTACCTAGCTTACTGGACTCCACTTATGTGTCAACACCTCATCTTTTATTTCTACACAGTAGAAACCCCACTGGTTGCTACTCAGGAACCAATGAGTCCTCTTGGCCTTGTAAAAAAAGAGGACACCTCATTCAGTCTTGTAATGGTCTCCTCAAATCATATGATTCTTTCTGGAGCTCTGTTAAGGACCTCCTAGCCTATCAAGATCTGAAAGTGTAGACTTCAGCACTTGAAAAAGCTGTACAAAATATGTGCCATCACTGCAAGTGCCCAAAGACAGTACTGAACAAATGCAACTGCTGTACTGTATATGAGCAGCAACCTAGTCTCAAATACATCAAACAATAGCAAATGATGGAAGAGAGTAATGCAGAAATATTAACCAGTAATAAATCAAGGCAGTATCAAACTGTGAGTCTCACCCTTCTTATAAAGATCTATTTCTCAGGAATCTTCCAAAGGAAGATGAAGATAAGTGCTGTGAAGCAGGTTCACCACCATTCACCAATGGATGAGCTGTTCAGATGCATGGTTTGATCAGCCAGCCAGGAGAATTCCTGCTTAGTCCCTCTATGCCTCTGCTACACTTTGCAGGACTTGTTCAGCAAGGGACAGCACAATACTTGATACTGTAGAACCAAGGAACTGTGTATGTAAAACTGTGTAAGCACAGCAGTTCCCAGCTGTGCTGCTTTCAGAGGTTGCTCTTCACCTGCTAGGATCCATGGCCTTGGTCATGCAGATAGGTTCCCTGCATGGTATTACAGACTCAACCCTTTTTTTTTTTTCTTTTTTTTTTTTTTTTTTTTTAATTTCAGAATATAGCTCAATTCTGCATGTTTGCCTTAGATACAGCCAAAGTTTGCTGTTAAGTATTTTGATTTTTGAATTTGTATTTTTTCTTACTAGAGTACCACTTACTGCTGTTCCTTGGAGCACTTGTGAAGGTCAGGTGGCACTTGATGGAATAGCCTGTTTTCTTTTTTTTGTCAGCCACAAACACTCTGCATTTAAATTGAATGAATGTATAAGCCAGAATGCCTGATGGCACAAGTGCAACCTTTCAGGGAAAACAAGAGAAGAGCTCATGGTGCTCCAAGAAAGGCTGTTAGTGGTTCTGGGCACTTTAGTCATAGAGGTGAGCAGTGTTAAATATTTACAGTTCTGTTAAACATTGCATGGATTAAAAAACCTCCAACTGTCTGAGGACACAGATAAATGCTGATGTAGCCATGCAGAGGAGGTAGAAGTCAGTGCTCGCTGGGCCAGCTGGCTTTAATGTTTGTTGTCCCTAAACATGCATAATAGCCATCTGCAAACTCTGAAGAGGAGAGGTCCATGGCCAGGAGCAGCTGAACTACCAGATACACGTCCCTAGCTTATTGCCAGCTAGTGACACAGGTGCTAAGGCATCTCCTGAAGTGGGTTATGGCCTGCACTGGGGCTTTAGATTTTTGATCATGCAGCTTGGGCACCTGCTTCAACATGGTACTAAGAAAAGCAGATCAGAAGAGGTAATTAACATGCAACTTGTTTTTTTTCCCCCACAAATGAACTTGGCAGCAGTTCAGAAACTGTCCTACATTTAGAGGCTTTCTTTGAGCCTTGGTTTGGTCACAACAGAAGAGGAGCCCTGGGCAGTGGACTCCACTGTGCAGCTGCAGGGTCAGCTGAAGCAGAAGGTAGCAGGAGAGAGAAGAGACAATGCTGTAAAGAATTATATTGCAAGCATTGGGGCTAATTCTGGATTCCCTCTATGATCCTGAGGTGAACCAAAACATGCTTCAGTACAGTGAGAAAACTGTGTCAGAGACACAAACGCAAATGTTTTGCTGTTCAGACATTCATCTGTATTGTCGTATGTACTGAAAACTGTGTCAGAGACAAGCACAAATATTTTGCTGTTCAGACATTCATCTGTATTGTCGTATATGTTGACATTCATCCTTCTTGTTGAAAATCAGCATGCATTGATTTTTGAAACTCTTTCAAAATCTGTTTCTCTTTGCATCAGGTATCCTTGTTGTCATGAGGAGGTGGCTTGAAGAAGAGGTCCTCCAAGCCAGCAGCTGTTCCACCCCAGGGCCTGCTTCTGGAGACAGCAATGCATAAAGCATGCCTACACTGCTGCTTTGTCTTACACCTTAGTTCCTTAAAAATGTGACTCTATTCCTATTATTTTATTCAAAATATTTCTTTTAAAAGCTACCTAGCTCCTTTCATCAGCAAATACTCAGCATGCCTTGCCTGCAGCCCCAGCCATGCCCTGCTGAATGCAATGCAGACCATCACTCTATAGAAATATTTTCTCAGGCTGTTAGAAAACTCTTCTGTAATTCTGGGCACTCTGAAGGAAAAGTAATGGCACTTTTTCAAAGCAGCAAAATGTCAGCCTTGGCTGAGGAAGGACCTGGACAAAGTATCTGCAGAGCAGTCACAGCCACCCCACTCCAGATCTATAACATCCACCTGACAGAATACACATCTGGTGCAGATGTGAAACCCTCTCTATTGGCTGGCTGAAGGCTGTCTTCGTGTCCTGTCCACAAAGACCGTACTTGCATTACCAAAATTCACCATTGCTTACCCTGGCACCAGACTCCAGCTGAGAGGATGCAGTGCCTGAGGGGTGGTGGCTCTGGAGCAGTAGTCAGTGTTAGTTTGAAGAGCTTACCTAAAGTATGTCTTGAAGGCATACATGGCTGCAGTCAGATTTTCCCATTAATTGCTATTCTTGCAACAAGACTGAAAGGTCTGCCCAGCCCTGGCCTTCCAATCAGCGGGGGAGGAAGAGAGATGCATGGAAGGTAAGCCACGCTGGTTTGTCATGGTTCACAGAACAACCTTTCCTACATTTGTTTTCCCACAAATATTTTTCTTAGCTCTGTTATCCCATTTGACAGAACCCATGTGCTCCTTTATACTGTAGATGGAGATTAATGTTGGGAACTTTTTGCTTTAATGAGTTAATTTGCATAATTTGAGAGGTAAACATATCCATTTCAAATGATGATAATACAAGCTACAGGTGATGAATGGTATTGTCAAATTGTCCAGGAGGAGCATAGATCTATGATTCACATGTCAGTCAAACATAATATAGCAGGAGTTCAGTTTCTGACTGACATTGAAATCATTATTTCAGGATAACGAACTTTGTATTTAATAATTTTTAAATGTATTCAAGATTTTCTCTTCATTCATTAAGCTCTCAAAAGTTTCCCTTCTATGTATTGCATTTATTGAATCTGAGAAGAAGCAGAATTTATGTGTCAAATACACAGTTTTCTGTGTTGTGTGGAAAGTGAACTTCTTAAATATGGAAACAGATTTCTTAAATCCATGTTTATGGACCAAACAAAAAATGTCCTAATAATCAGTCTGTACTTCATGGATACATTTGGCAGATGCTTGAAATAAATGTTAAGGTGTTTGATATTTGCTGGTCAAGTCATGTTTTTATCCAAGAGCCATATTGTTACTAAAAGAGTGTAATTTTAAAACTCTAACTTTGGAAACTCTATTTTGCTAGGAAAGTTTGTCCATGAATGTGTTACTGGTCCTTAGTAGTTATGTATTTTTTTAGTAGTAGTAGTAACGATTAGCTTACAAGAGACTTTACAAACAGCGTAAGACATGCAAACACAGGCTCTGGATGGACTGAAATGTCTCTCAGTGATCTGCTTCATTTTTCTTGTTAGCAAACTTGTGAAAGGAACATAATTTTGCTCTTAGTTCTAATACAAACACAGGTCGTATGCAAAGTCATTCTGATCTGATGTATTGTGTTTATCCTTTCAAGAGGGACAAGCATGTTGAATTTTGTCATTGGTACTAAAGAAAACTCTCCCCTCATGTTTTCACTTGGCTTGGGCTGCTAGCACTGCTGAATTTCTGTAAGCAGTTACATAGTGGCTGTTCAATGAGCCGTGCCTAACAAAGTAATAAGGTTTAATTAGCCTAACTTAATCTGACAGTGTGCTGCTGGCACACTATCTGTTTCTGCAGCTGGCTAGTGATGCATGTATGCATACGAAATAAAGATCACTCCTTAAAATTCTTCTTTGCTTCTAGTGTTGTGTAATGGAATTTGAAGTTGTCTTCTCCTACATTCTCTGCTTCTATCTGTACAATACAAAAACTGGTCTCAGTTAAGCAAATTGACATTTTCTTCAGTTTGAATTTGATAGAGGATATTTTCAAGCTATACTTTTCATATTCTTGTTGCTTAACCACAGCAAAATTTGGATCACACAAGAAAGCAAAATCTGTGTAGCCAAGCCCCTAATCCTTAGTATCACCAACATGTAAAATTGTTTCAGGGTGCAAAAACTCTGAGTACAGCACACAGGCTGCTTAAGGCAGCACTAGGTCTGCACAGAGTTAATAACGGATCAGAGTTTACAGCATATTACTTTATACTTTAAAAACATGATCTATACTTTTTTTTTCCCAATGATGTTGATGTTCATCATGGATTTACAAACTCAAAGCTCTGAGCCAAGGTTTCATCAGTGATTTTTACTACAGACAGTTTAACCTACAGCTGTAATCAATAACAACTGCTGAGTAGTGAGAAGACAAGATTCAGCAGCCCTGGCTAGTGCAACCTCAGTGTGCTTCGCAGCAAAATTCAGGAAGTCTTTGTGAACATGCTGCAAAGAAAGTGGGCAAATTTCATAGGAACAGAGGTTGGACAGTAAAAGTGTAAAGGGAGCTTGCTGATGCAGTGGCTCCCTGGAATTATTTCATCTGAGGAATCCCAGCCCAGGGACTGGAAACAGACCTACCTTGTGGAGAGCAGGGAACTGGAAATGCCAGAAAGGGGCTGAAGTGAAAAAGTAAGGGAGATGTTCTGTGCTTCTCTTACAAAACACATGTATGCACTTAGTAATAAAACCTCGTTCAACTTCTGTCCAGCTGCGTTGTCCAATGGTTTCTTGCAGCAAACTTATAAGCAATATAGCAGAGAAACTTTAAAACTCAGGGATTATTATCAGACATTAAAACATATTTCTAAAACTGTCTCTCTATATAAAGTATTTTCCTTTTCGGGAAAACATTGCCAGTGTGTTTTCCCCACAGGTTTTGTGCCTGTGTAGCAGAATCCTAGAATCAAAATCCAGGCTGGAAGAGACCTCCAGAGGCCATCTAGTCCAGCCCTTTTCACAAAACATCAGGTTTCTCAGGTACATGTCTCCAAGCACGGGTATTTTGCAACCTCTCTGGACCACGTCTTCCAGGCTTAACCACTGCATGGTAAAAACGTGTTCCTTATTGGAATTTTTTACATTCAAACAGTTCTGTTCTCTGATCTTCAGTGTCTTCCAGCGCCAGCATCCTATACCTTTGTCATGATCCAGGGGCTTCTGAGCTGTCATTTACAGAGAAACCATTGCATTTTCTCAGCTGAACTTTGCTTAGCATTAATTGAGAGAAAGCTTCCATGGATCTTCTGTTCTTCCACTTATCTCAGGAGGGGGTGTCTTTGTGAAGCACAATCCACATGGATGCTTTATCCTCCCCCCCCCCGCCCCGCCCCCATGTGGGCCTCACAAAAAAGACTCAAAGGAGAAAATTAAACGTTCTTGTCACCTCTGTTGCCTAGATCTGCTTGTAAAGATCTGGTGCTTGCCTTCAGTAGAGTCAGGTTTTGACTACACTGCTGCTTTCCAGGAGATGTAGGTAATTTACAGCTCTTGAGGGGTACTATTCAGTGAAGTGATCATTGGGACTGAAACCCAATTACACAGTGGACTTTTTATTGGCTGGCTGTCATTTACAAGATAATGAGGAAGGGAATTAACGTCTGAGTGAGAAAACATAAGGAAAATTTCCCACCTCTGCACAGAAAGCCTTCAATATTTTTTACAGAGGTTAATTTTATCCTAGTTTGGACTATGAACTCAAAGACCAGAGGGGAAAAAAGAGGTTTTAATTAATGTCTTTGAAGTAGTTTCTAAAGAGAGATTGGAACACCCAAAAAATCCACAGAGTGCCAAAATAATTTCTCATTTTTCCCACAGAAATGAGTTACAAGACTTAGAGCTCAGTGGTCCGTTCAGTGCTGCCAGGCTCCATGAATACTGAAGTATTTAGAGAGGCTATTTTCCCCTTAAACTTCTCTTGACCTTTCATCATCTTCCCCAACCCAACTTCCATCTCCATGCAAGGCATACATGTCACATCCAACTGGAGTGCCTTGCAAAGAAAATGGAGCTGGGCTTCTTGGGGGATCAAGGGAGGAACATTTTGAGAATCAATGTCAGTAAAAAAAAACTAGATAAACATAGATTTCGCTTTTAAATATAGAAATAGAAGATATATCTGACTGTTCTTACTGCCTCTTAACTAGCTTGCTCTTTTAATTTTGCTGTGTTGAATTAAATTAAGATATATATCTGTGGTGCCTTCATCCGGACAGCAATACAAATATATAAAAAATACACCTTTTAGAGAAATAAGAATTAAAACAGTGTGTTTACCCCAGCTGTGGTTTTTGACTCCTCTTTTTCTTAATTTCTTTCTAGTAAAGAAACTGAAGTATTTCTTTAAGGAACACCCATGTTATACTGTCAAAAATCTGGCCAAAAAGTGAGTAATTTCAGATGTGAATAGGTCTGAGTTTCACTTATGATTCATAGCATTCATAGCATCACATGATTCATAGCATGTATTGAATGAGTTGGAGCCTGAACTAAAGACTGGCTTTCACCCTACTGTACCACATGTACAAAATAAAAAAGAGAAAGGGAGCCATCACCTCACTAAGCCTGGCAGGGAGCAGTCTTTGAGCAGATAATGGTGTGGAAATTGCTGGCAGTTAGAACAGATATAAATGTCTCAGGAAAGAAACAGCTGCAGTGCTCTGCAAATGCCTTGCTGCAGGGAGAGCACCAAGTGACACTGGAAAGGAAAGTTAACACAAGGGCAGAATGTTTATTCTGAGTGTGTCCAAGTTTTAAAGCCTTAAAGGTTTTAAATGTGGCCAACATATGACATCCAGCCAAACTCTGATCTCCCAGTAAGGGAGAAGCAGCAGTGCTGTTCCACTTGCATGGGTCTGAGGCTGTGCCCTGTGACTAAACATCTAACTGATAGAGGTGAAAACTTTAGTGTTAATTCTTCTCTCCTACAATAATTTCCTTTTTTCTCTTTCCATTGGTACCACTTTCTGGCTTATTTATACCAGAAACTTTAATATCTGCTAATTAAGTTACAGTCAAGCCTTAGAAGAGCTTGAAGTCTACATTGTATGGTACTCTGCCCAGGCAGAGGAGTTAATTAGGCCAAGTGTACTGTCAGGCTGCTTTTGCTTTCCTCCTTTCCTGTGTCATGGCAGCTGCAGGAGGCCCCTCAGCTTAAGTTCCTGCTTTTCACAGCAAAATGTGGCTGTCTTGGTAATTCCCCTCTTGCTCACACATACTCCCCATGGACGTCTGCTGTTTATTTGGGAAAGAACAGGCCTCTTCAAGACATAACATGTTTCTCCACAGAACCTCCAAGAATATTTCTGTTTTCTCGCCATTTCCCAAGAGCAGCTATTTTCCCAGTCCTTCCTTTGCAGAGGTGATGTCCTTTAGCACCACTATCAAACCCACACTTGGGAAGCTGTACCTTGAGTAACAGGTAACATGAGCTCTCATCTGAGTCTTATCTCATGTTCACACCACTTGCAAGATACCCCCTTAGCCAAGGTGTCCTTGCTACCCTTTCTTTTATTGCTTGCCTTCACACAATATAAGACAACTGAATGAGAATGTGAAAACAATCCTGGAGGCCGTAAATAATCTTCTGAGGAAGATTACTTTCTTTACTTTTTTTTTTTTTTTTCAATGCAGGCAGCTAGTGGTTTAGGTCCTTTAAAGTTATTGTGATAAAAGTCCAAGATGTGTTTTTCAGTTAACACAAAACAGACACTTGTAGGTGCATTTAAACTACAGAAATTTCATAAGCGAAGTCAAAATCAGCTACTCAGAGGTAATGAAAGATCTGAAGAATGCGTTGGAAAGCCAACAGCCAATCACACAGAGCATGCTTTACTTATGAAGCCATCCACTTCTGTTTGATTTGTAAACCTATTTCTTTCCCAGCCCTTTTTCCTGGATGAAATAAGAAAAATGACCAAACCATGTTGTATTTGAAGGAGAGAAATGTGACTCTTTTCCAGGCCTTGGCAGGAGTCAAATAACCACGGATTTTTTTTGTCTCCTGGCCAAATGACAGAGCACAAGTCAGGAATCTAATATATAGAACTATTGAGTTAATGTTATGTCTTTCCATTAAGAAGGCTTAGAAATGTTTGAGTGAAATGCATTTGTTTGTTTTGCTTTGACTTTCACGTTTTGCGGTCTTCTAGTAGGGAGTGCTACAATTAAATCCACCCCATTCCAGAAGCCAGCTTGTCTAGCTCTCTTTCAGCCCCTCTAATACTTCAAGCCTATTAACTGTCTCTTGGAATTCATCTATATGCCACAACAGGTCATCATCAGCCCGTGCACACTTTGTGCAGGTACCTTTTCTCCAGGAGAAGCATCTGGGCATCCATTGCAAGCTGCCCCCTGCACCGACATCTCCTTCCTTACCAGTCCTGTCTGGGTGGAAGCTCCAGGACTCCCAGGGCTGTCTCAGTAGGCACTCTGGTTTTGGCTCTGAGGTGAGAGCTCACCTTTACAGCAGAGACCAAGAGCACTCAGCACTTACCTGAGCTGTGGACATTCCTGCACGCCCTGCCCTTTACTTGGCCCTGGCAATGTCCCTTCCTCACCAGATTGGCTCACAGGAGCTTATGGATCCTGAGGGGCCCTGGGCTGCTGCTCAGGCGTCCCTAAGCATGGGTGATTCTGCTGCTGGCAACCCATTCGGATATGCCAGGAGTATCAGGGGGCATTTGAGGTTACCAGTGCTCTTTGAAGGTTGTGGGAGAGCACTGCTTTGAGGCATGTATCTATCACATGGATTTCCTTAAAAAACTTTTCTTTAAAAACTGAGAAATTCACATAGTATTTCCCAGAAATATCTGTTAATTACTAATTGTGTGACAATTAGTAGACTATCAGAAAACAAAATTAAATACATGACACCATAGAATAGTTTGGGTTTGGGTTAGAAGGGACCTTGAAGATCATCTAGTTCCCAACCCATGGCATGGGCAAGGACACTTTGCACTACACCAGGTTTTCTCAGGCCCCATCCAGCCAGGCCATTGACACTACCAGGGATGGGGCACCCACAACTTCTCAGGGTAAACAAACCCAGTGCCTTCCCACCCTCACAGTAAAAAATTCCATCTTAATATCTAATCTAATCTACTTTCTTTCTGTTTGAGGTCATTCCCCCTTGTCATGTCACTCCAGGCCCTTGTAAAAAGTCCCTCTCCATCTTTCCAGCAGGGTCTCTTCAGGTACTGCAAGGCTGCAGTTAGGTAACCCCAAAGCCTTCTTTTCTGCAGGCTGAACAATTCCAATTCTCTCAGCATTTCTTCAGAGCAGAGGTGTTCCATCCTTATTTTGTGTATTTAACAGAGTATTAGTTGGTCATTCCAGCAGATTATGTAATTTGTTTTCAGCCTGTGACATTTAAGGCTGTTGCTTTTGTAATGTGCCTTTAGATTCTCCCTAGTGGGTGCTGTACAACACTGGGAGCAATGACAGACCTGTGCACTGCCACTAAACACTGGCTGTTGGAAATATGTAATTTTCTTTTATACCTCAAGCATACTATTTCTCTCTTTGCTCCCACAACAATATACAGTTTCCTGATTTTGCTTGTTCCTTCTTTTATGATCTTTAACAGTACTCAAAATTGCCTCTGGTTTCCTTCCAATGTCTGTTGAACTTCACATAATTTGTAGATAACAGTTAAATCTATCTCCACCATGGGTTAGCCTGGGTTTCTGAGCTCCTCACTTACATTTTTTAGCCTTTGTTTTCCTTCTGGTTCCTAAATATGACAACAAATAGAGTTTACTGCTATGTCCACGCTGCTTGTTTTCCTTTTCTTCTTATTTCAATGTGTGCTGTTCCAAAGTTTCTGCCATGTTGGCAATTCTTTTTCTATGGCCATTAACCTACAAGAGAAGATTGCTTTCAGCCTTCACTGAGACTGCTTTGATCCATCCCACGCCTGATTTCCCTCAGGGTCTGCACAGGCAGTGCTGAGGCGGAGGTTGCATGCACTCCCACATCTCATCTGTGTGTAGACACCAGTGCAGGCTGCATTGGAAGGTGTCCTTTGCACTTTGTCCCTCATGCGGCTCATCACACCAGCTCCAGCCTCCAGCAGTGCCCCTGCACTGAAGTGACCCATCACAGTTCTTGCATACAACAGCAGCAACAGCTCTTGACTAGCCAGGATGAAAGTCCTTCCCTGGTTACTCTGAGGTTTCTTGGTCACAACACTCACAGCCAGAGAGCCAACCAAGAAACAAAAACACATGGAAGAAGAAGCAAAAAAGAAGCAGACTGAAACAAGAAACACTGTCCTGAGCAAACCATGACTGCAGTGGGTTTGTGACAACCTTAATGCGGACATTTTTGTGAGGGGTTGTGCAATCCTTCTGGGCTCGTTATTTACTACACAAATTTGCTGCACATTTGCAGTGAGAGGCATGCCTTGTTTTTTGCCAAAATGGAAAGAAAACCAAGGCAAGACATGTATGGTTCCTGCACCTGTCTGAAGATGGTTCCTTACCAAGATGTTTTCTGGTCATCCAGTTCTTAAATCAGCTTCATTTTTGTCTATCCACTTTCAAATGAGTTAAGAGGCAAGGTTACTTCTCAAAGTGAGATGTGGTTGGCAAAATAGCACTCAGATATTTTTTCCTACTAACAAACAGAGACTATTGATCTGAGGTCCATGATGAACAGCAAACATGGTCTCTTGATATTTGCCTACAGAGTTATTTGTGATTGCAAAGCTGGACTTTGACAATTCATCCTGAGTTAGCCCTGAGATTTGGCAAGAAGTTTTAAATCATCTTCTGTAGAATAAATGATCTTTTAGTATTTCACCTAGACCAAGTCCTTATATGTTTAGAGGCATGAAGCCAGCTACTTGTTACTAAATATGGAACATACTGAATACAGTTATGAGTAAGAAACTTTTGTCATTGATTTATGTGATTTTGAGGAGGACTTTAAAATTGAATATCAAGTGTTACCTGTCTGCTGATAGAGATGGAATGTTTTTTCCATTCCTTATTGGTATTCTTGCACTACAATTTACTCATATTGATGACACTAGTTTAATGTGAAAGAAAATAAAGACCCCGAAACCGAAAAAATAATTATGTTTTAGAAATATTCACCACAGTTTTTATGTTATATTTTTCACAGACGTCTTAAGAAACTAAGGTCTAAAACATTGTCATTTATAAATTTTTCTACCAGTTTGAGATATTCTGTAACAAAACATTTAATCAATCTATAATTTACGTGCTTTCTTTAGCTTTCTATATTTTATAAGATGCACTAAAGATGTTGATTTAAATACTAAAGCAATAGATAATAAAATAATTTAAATATTTACTGCTTTGTAAGTGAAGTTATGTTTCTTTCACAACCATGCAATTATCTAGAGCAGGTGGATTCAAGGAACCTTAACGTTAGAAAAGGTACAAATGTCAATTCCCAGTCTGTTTTTACTCTATAACAGTAATCCACTGCTAACATTTAGAAAAGTGACTTCTGAAATATTTTCTGTATTTTTTATGTGTTTTTATGATAGCTTAAACCAAATTAACAGTCCCTAGGGAAGCTCTGCAGTTCCTACTGAGGAAGTGCAGACTTTCTGGAGTTATAATTTGCATTCCTCCTTTTTTCTACAACAATCTGTCAAGTCTAGCTAGAAAGTAAATATCAAAGGCAGCATCAGTAGAAACAAGAAATGACAGTGACAATAAATCTATGAAAAGGAAACTGGTGCTATGTCATGGGCTACTCCATCAGGCTTTTATCTTGAGGCATTAGCAACAATTGTCATATTATTAGGATAAAATAAAAGTCTTTTTTTCTGCTATCCATTCCTTCCTTAGTAGAATTTAAATTATCTGTACAGCAAAGCAGCCTTCTTGTCTCTATGCCGAGGGCTTCTGCTGAGGAGGAGACAGAGGAAAGCAAACTAAAACAGCTGCACTCATCAGCCATTTACATTGGTGGTGTCCTCCAATGTCTCAGTCACGGATCCTGCAGTTTCATGTCATGCTTGCTTGCAAAACATAAAGAAATGAATGAAAATTCACTCCAATATTAAAGAAATCTGCATCTAAGTGTATTCATCAAGGGTTAGTGGATTAAATAGACAGGACTTACAACTTGCACCTCATTTTTCCTGTTTCTCCTTTCACATGCACACCCTGTGACTGTACAGCAATACCTACATCAATTGGAGACTTTGAACCAGCTGAATACCCCACAGGAGAGTGTCAGAAAGGGCTTCTTACAAAACTGATGAAAAGTGACTTGTATTTCATTAATACTGCATACTATATTCAGGTGTAGGCCATGGGAAATCCTACTAACTTTTGGACAAGAAAAATAATTTTTGTGTTGTAAGGGATTAATAAGGTTTCTAAGGATAATGATCGAAAGATGAGCACAAGCACAGGGTGATACGCATACGTAAGTGTTTCACTGGATCACAGGAATTTAGCCAGTGATGTGCATAAGTTTCGTCAATCAGTCATTTTTCTGAGGGTTTACAATTTTCCCAATGAAGAGGACAGTGTGGGTGAACTTATCCAGAATCAGCAGGAGGAATGGTCTGTTGAATCTGACCCGAGGCGGGCGAGGAAAATCCCCAGATCTCCAGGTAATCTCCTTCACTGTGGCCCCGGCCGCCTCAGTGCCGTTCTCATGAACATTCAGCACGGCTCTGTGGATCACCTGCAAGGAACAAAGCAAACAGCCTCCAGCTGACAATCCAGCAAGAGGAGAGCAGCCTGCCACCCTCTTCACTTTGGTCAGCCAAAGGGAGCCCTGCCTGGAGCAAGACCGAGCAGCAGCAGCTTCTGGGAAGGTCATCACCCATTGCTCCCGTTTCCACCGCAGCACCAACAGCCATCACATCGCTCAAGCCATCCTCCTTCCCTGGTTCTGCAGAGTAGCCCTCAAACTGCAGGCAGCCAAAGAGCACTCAAGATGACTGATGACAAGAAACTCTGGAAGCAAAGAAAACTGGTAATTTAGCCGAGACTCAATTTTGTCTTTGGCAGCTTTATGTATTATTGTGAATTTACCCTGTCATCTAGTTGAAAAAAATAGCTTTTTGAGAACACTAGAAGGGCAGGAATAACAGCCCTTTGCCCTGTGTAGGAAGAATTAGAGGAAATTTTACCAAATCTAATGCTCTACATTTAGATAATTTTGTTTAGTAGCCAAAAGAACATTTAATTATATGTATGTTTTCATCCTCACCCTCCAACCATGCCTTTCTAACCCCTTCTAAGCATGTTTGGCTTCAGGTTTATGACAGACAGGGCTTTCTTTGCTTCCAGACTGGCAGCTATTGGTGAATGAGTGATGCTTCAGAGAGACTGGGATAAGCTTTTCATGGAATATTATTGTCAAGTTCCTGGGAACAGGCAAATCCTGTGGTTGCTTTCACATGCTGACTTACTTTTGAAACCATCAGTCCAGGCTCCTCAGTAATCCCTGAGAGATCAGCTTGTTCAGTAAACAGATTGACCATACCCATTTGTTTGACTATATTTTTCACATCATAGGTACCAGAAATAGAAAATTTTGGAATGTGCAGATGTATTTTTCTGTAACAAACAACACAAATACGGACAAATCATCATCTAGGCAACACTCCTCAATGACTTCAGTATATTGACATTTCACATTTGTTTTTCCAAATATCTATAGCCTTCTCTCAGGGTTCAGATAGCACTTCTGATCAGGTTAGCTACTTAATGTGGAGGGTTGGAACAGAATAAGGGTGTGCTAGCTCCCGCCTCTGCAGTGGGGTTTGAGGAGTGGGGTGGAGACACAGCTGTACCAACTCAGTGGCAAACAGAGCTACTACTGCCAGGTAGGAGGGCTTTTTCAAAAGATTGTAGCTAGCTGACCTAAGGCTGTTCAAATACACAGGAGGGCCTTGGCCACCACAGAAATAGCTGCAGTAATGGTGAATTAATCCACTTTTACACAGAATGCCCTCAGCATAACACCCAACAGCTACTCCATTACAGTTTCCCAGTGCTTGTTTGAAAAAAAGGTCCGTTGCCCTCATCATGGTGCTAAGTAATTTTTGGTTGAACCAGGAACTTAACCCAAGATGTATTCCAAGCTCAATGATTTATTTGTTCACTAGCCATAGCTCTTTTTCATTTTCATTTTCATTTTCCAGCTAATCTAAGGGAAGTCCATCATAGAGTCGTCTATACATTTAGTGTATAGAGTTCAGTCAAATAACCTGTCCTTTATGTTTTGTCTTGGTGAGATAAACACAACTAATCTGTAATATGGTCACCACTCACCTTAGCAAAAAAATCTTACCTGTCTTGGAGGGACTTTTCCCATTTAGTTACAGTTCTTTTTAAGAGGGCATCTTCTACCTGCTTCATCTTCCCTTCATCAGGCAAAACAAATAATGCTGCAACATCTCCATTGTAAGGAATCTGAACCAGCCAACAGGACAGCTCTTCATCAAAGTAACTTCTGTAGTAACCCTTTCGATACATCATGTCAACTTTTACAGATGTTTTCTGATCCACAAAAAAGTCCTCCTGTTTTGTCTGTGCTGTACTGAAGGGTTTCTCCCAATGGGCTTATGACAAAAAGAAAATGTATTCAGTGGAATACAGCCTTCCTTTCATTAGAGTAAATATTCTTTTCATGTTACTGCATCCTCAAATGGTACAGCATTGCATATGTATTTTTTTTAGGTGCTTAAAGACAATTACAGACAGATAACACTGAAAACACCATCTTTCACTACAGCATGAGTCTATGATCACATGACAAAATTAACCAAATTCAATAAAGAATTTTGATTTAAAATTTCATTACAGCAGGTGAGGACATATTTTTACTGGCAAAAAATATACATGGGTTTATAGCTATACCATCCAGATATTGAACATTATTTCCTGTATTTAAAATATTTAATTTTTTTCACTTTTCATTCTCTGTAATAAGCATTATCTTTGCATCCTTTGATACATCTTACCTTTAAAGAAGACATAGTTAATGAGAACCATTGCAGTCAGAGGATCAAGATTTTCCACTAGTTTAACTATTTTCCCATTTGTCTTTTCCTCAATATAACTGTTGATCTGACTCTCAGCACCAACAGAGTTGTTAAAATCAGTAGAAAAGACTTCAGATTCATAAAAGCTTTTGACATCATCAAAGAACTTCTGTAGTGGTTTTAGTGTCTCTTCTATAAAAAGGGCATTGCCCAGGCTCAGCTGGAACTCA
>NW_005054303.1:1794976-1839437 GCF_000277835.1 Geospiza fortis
CTGTTCCTGAGTCTTTTTCAGGTTAAAGGCAAGCCCTTCCAAAATCTGTGTCAGTGTTACAGCCTTGGCACCAAGTGCCAGCATTGCAAAGGAAGCAGAGATGCTTATGGGTGAAAAGAAAATATTTTTGTCCATTGCTTCAGATGCAACCAGCTTGTAAAAGGAAAATGCAAAGTCAGCATTGCTGAAAACCAGTTTGACAAAGGTTTTGTTCTTAAGTGGAGAAGCTTCTTCCCACTGAGAATTATGTCCTGGATAATATGTCCCTTTAACATCATCCTGCTTATTACGGTAGCGAGGATGCTGATGACGCAGGGCAACAGTATGCAAACCAACTAGCAATAAACACAAGGAGAAAGTGGTCTTCATTTTTCTTTCAGCTGTTTCTGCAGAAGAAATAGACATGCAAAACACGTCATGGAAATTAATTTGTTCATACTGTGTCCTCCAGTAAAGTAAAATGATGCTCTCAGAACACACCTGTCCCCCACACTTATAGTTCGCATTTCTGATGCATGTCAGTGTTCCCTGGAAAGAATACAACTCCACTATTTATATTTTTAGTCTAGTTCTCTTTCAAAAGAGGTAATTTAAAACTTTTAAAAGCTTATTAACTTTAATATTAGCATATTCTTTAAAAATTTTTAAATAACTGGAAGCTTATGACCTTTTCCCAAGAGTAACTGGCATGAGTTGGTTTTGTACTCAGTACTGCATGAAGGTTACTGCAGCTCTGTTAGTCTTCCTCAATTCATCAAATAATTACAGAATTTAATCAGTGTTAAATAGAAATGTGATATATGCATAGATCATACTATCCAGAACCAAATTTACAATATACTCTTACAGTTTCTTCAAAGGTGAAAGACTAGATCACTAGTCTTTGTGGTATAAAAGTCTATAGCAATTTCTATTGTTTCCAAATGCAATTTTTACTTTATTATGGGAAGTATCTTCTTTTGTATTGGTTCTTTCTGGCTTTTGAAATGTATTGATTTTTTCATAAGAGGTATATTCCCTATTTACATGTACAAAGGCACCACTCCCAGGCAATGACCCCCTCAAAATGAAGTGTAAGAGATCCAAAGGGAAACTAAAAGGGTACTTACATTGCTACAGCCTGGTCTTGTCTGCCCATTCTTCTCTTCAGTACTATTAAACAGAGTTCATCAGAGCATTCTGTTAATCATTAATTAGTTCAAATAAAAGTTGCCAGTGAGGATGCCAGTGAGGATGCCAGTGAGGATGCACGACATTGGCTATTTTGGACAATTTTTCCAACCCAGACAAATGCTGGGTGATGGGGCTGCAGACAAGAAGGAATGGAGCAGAGACTGTATCTCTGTGGCTTCCATGCTTGTGGATTGACAGGAGAGACCTGCTGCCGTGGGTGTTTGGCAAGAGAACCACAGCCATACCTTTCATGGCTGTAGCTGAAAGCTGTGACTTGGTGTGAGGGCCACCCCTCGCTTGGGTCTACCTGAGCCAGCACCACTCACAAAGGATCACAGCGTCCCTGCCAAAATGTCCTCTTTGCTTCGTTCTGGGGGCACTGCAGGAGCCATAACCTCTCTGGCAGGATTTCAAAACTGGGTTTGGATTTAGAAAGTCCTTCTGCCTTACTATATACCTTATATTTGATGGTTTTGGGGATTTTCTTATGCAGAGCAGACTGTGTGTGATTGGTGAACAGTCTGTAAGTTTCTTAGGAGAATAACATGTGACATTATCACTCTAGCGAGACATTTGCAATCAATAAAGTTGTTTACTCATTGCTGTTGGCCATCACCTGTGACTGAGTGTTTGGGGAACTGGGGAAGAGTTTTCACCTGGCTTTGTAGAAAACATACAACAAAACCACTACTGCTAAGAAGCAGCACTGACTGCAAAGAGAAACATGTGGTCAGAAACAGACATTTTGTTTCCTCGGGTTAATCTTCTGCATCATATGCAGCTGAAATGGACACCAGGAGGACACAGAACAGGCTGTCAATTCACCTTTCATCCAGTACTAAAGAAGACATGCTGGCATCACTGGATGATATTCAGAGTTGAATACAATTTATGAGCAAATCACTGAAGGAGAAACTAAGGCAGAAAATGAACTTTTTGAAACAGATCTAGCTGCCAACATGTCCCTATCTGCAAGTTCCCAGGCATTTGATTTCTGAGCAGGAGCCCCAGACTATATCAGATATTGAAATGCCCCACATGAGGTGTTCAACATCTCTGGATGAGAGCACACTGGTGGGGAGCTGTGCTTAGGAAGCTGAAGGCAATGCTGGAAAGGGAACTGGATTTTCTTCCCCTCAATCTCAAATCAAGGCTCTTGTCCTGTGGTTTTTTTATATGGCTGCATAGTCAAGCAGCAAAACAGGACAGGGAATACCCTTTTCTTTTTGAATTTAGCAGTGTTAATCTTTTTGCACTCTTACCTAGGGGCTGGAACACCTGATCACTTGATCTGGTTACAAGACCCTCAAACCATTCTACTTGAGACCATCAGACCCAAGTCACCCACTTGGCTCATATGTGGGCTGCAAGAGGTTGATGAGGAAGTGAGCGGAAAGGCAATTCACAGCTTTCCCTCTGAGGGTCTTCTGCTTAAAGATAAAATGAAATATAAAACTACTTAGATAATTTGAATGAATAACTGTATGTTTTCACCTATCTGTTAAGACATGTATGTGAATGCACACACCTCTCAGTATTCATAGGAGTGGAAAAAGATCATCCAGTAAGTGTGATGTGTTCATGTAATAATGCATGCACAATTCTGGCAGACAGAGTCTGGCAGACAGGAAACTTGCATTGCTCTCTGAGAACAATTCAAATAGAAGAAGAAACAAAGGCCCTAGGAATTGTTTCTGAATGTGATAACTGATGGATGAAGATGTGGAATTGTTACTAATTCTAGTCATAGCAGTGTGTGAGTAGTTCTGCTAAAGAGAATCATTACCTTTGTTAAATCTGAACAGAACCTGTGGCTAATAATATGTGTCATAATTAATACATTATGATTTGAACTGAAAAAAAAATACCATCTCAAATTGCTTGTGATATTTTGATAACATATAAATAACATGATTTGATATATGATAATATATAAATAATATGATAATATATAAATAATAACCTCAAAACATTTTAAAGAACTTTGAAAAATTACACATTTGGTAGATTTTATAAGCAATTATTTTAATTTTTTTTTCTAAAAGCTAGTAAAAATTAGGGTGCTCTTTTCCATCCTGGTATGAAGTAATGTAAAGGGGCATTTTCTTTTCTGATGTCAGATTGTCTGAGAGAGTTAATGTCTCTCAGCCTGATTATTTACAGCCTAATCAACTTATTTGTCCTACTTTTATTAATTTTATAATTTCATTTACATCTGAAAGTGATTCTCAGGTTTAAATATTTTTACATCACTTAATATTAGAATGGGAAAAAATTCAAATTGCACTTGTTCCTCATGCATGGAGAACACTTTCTGGGGAGAGTGCTAATGTAGTGGAAGGACACAACACGTTGCTTTCTGGAGCCCTTAACAGGGAGTCTGTCCATCTAACCTGGATAAACACAGGTATTTTCCAACCTTTCCTATTCCTTTCCCTCAATAGGAAAAGCCTAAGTGCAAGAGATGGTTGAGAGGTTATTCTGTCCCTTTGGGTTGGTCCTAAACATTCTCCACAAAAAGTGGTCTCAGCCCAGGTCTGTCATTCAGGAGAGCACCAGGAGGACATGCATGAGGAATAAATACAAATAGCTTCACCCTTCATCATCCTCACAGCATTTTAAATGCAAAAATTAATCCCTTCTTCCTTGTGTCAAAAAAAGCATTTACAATGGAAGATGAACTTATTGTGGAGGAACCTCCATACTCTCTTCTGTAAGTTCCCATTCCCAACTCTTCCCCATTCCCCATCTGCCTCCAACAAGGGCCCTACATTTGCACCTTGGTCCTGCCTTTCCTCGGTCCACCAGCAGACTGGGCTCCCTGAAAAAGAGGTTGATAGCAGGGGTTACTCCTGTGAAATATATAACAGACACAACATGAAATGGAAAAGCATGTATGCAATATCTACCCAGGAAATTTATAGTTTGTAGGCTGCATTGTGTATAGAGTTAGAAAAAAAAAGCCATACTGATCATTGGGAATTTTTGTCAGGAACACGAGGAGCAAGCAGTGTGCTGGTGCACCTTTGGAATTGCAGCATCACCCTGCAATGTGCCACTCCACATACACTGCCTGTGTGTACAGAACCATCTCTTTTTATTGGCAGAGAACTTGTCTCCTATGTGCTTCGTGGGATGGTCTGTAGCTCTGGCATCAGATGTGATAAAGGAACAGAGTCTCTCTTTGCCCAGTCTCTGCCACAAATAAGTTTTGCCTTCTTTATGCCTGCTAAATCGTCTCTTTTCAAGGCTGAAAATCTTTCACCTCCAACAGGAGCTGTTCCAGACCTTAGGTTAACCTTACAACTTTTTCTGAAGATTTAATAGTTCTCTGTTATTATAGGACCATGTGGGATGTCCCAGAGATTTAGATAACTTGCTATGTGATTTGCTCTTTTTTTCTTTCCCAGTAATTTCTAATATTTAATTTGCCTTCTTTTCCACTAGTGAGCTGATCTGTGTATGTACTACCAACAGAACACCAAACCATCAATCCTGTGTGACAGCAGTCAGTTTAAGTGCAGCATTTTGCCAAACCTGCAGCTAAAACTTAGCAAGAAAATCGAAGTCCCTATCAACACAATAACAAGCCAGAAAGATACTGTTGTTTTTCGTTTGAAAATGAGTCAGAATTTGTCATGTCCATTCCTTTACTTTACCAGGAGATGGTGGCACAGGGCTCCTTTTCCTATAATCCCCAGAACAGGAGGCTCCATGCATAACAGTTCTACTTCCAGATAACAATGTGGAAGAATCACATTGAAAGGTTGGCTTCTTGCAAGAATCTCACTCATAGCTGGTATACTGAAATAATTGCATTTTACTAGTGGAATTTGCCCTATGGACCTTTTTCTCTTGGTCTTAAAGAGCCCTTCTCATGCAAACAACTTTTAGAATAACAAGGTCACCAGAATATAAAAGTTCTTATTTTAAAATGAAATTGTCTACCCAGAGAAACCTCTTGGTGTTAAATTAAATTTATATTGGTATCTTACATTCTATATTTTTGTGATGCAAACATGGCCTTAATCAAGCACTAGGAAAATCCCTTATGTAGATATTTTGGAATTACCCTTAAAATTTATTGCTTCCAAATCCAGATAGAAAGTATTAGAGCTAAACTTTGCAAAGTGCTACCATTTGTTATTGTACAACAGATTAATATTGTTGACCTCAGTGAAGAAGCAGAAGGAAGATATAAATATGTATTTGAATAAATATATTCAAAGAAATTAATTTTATGGTATGATTCTATTGCTCATTTCCCTTTTCTTAAACCAGTCTGACACTCTAAGATTTTAGGATTTTGAGGATTCTGACGGATTAGAGAGGGTATAGCAACTCTCTTCCCAGCTTCAATGGAGGCAAAATACGAGACTATGTGGTTGCCCTTAGCCTCTGCAGATCACAGCCTGGCAGGTCAGCACAATTCCATTTCCACCAATGATTTACATTATCATGGCTCCACAGGACACTTTGGGATCTAGGATGTACCTGAAGGGGCTTTCTGCCAAGGTTCTGCACCATCTTTCCCAGCCTGCCAATCCAAGAGCGTACAGAGGTGCTGGAGCAGATCTGCTCCTGTTAGATGCCTCTTCTTGGTCACCTTTGGTACCACTGTGAGCATGTCAGGGCTATGACACACAGCACAATCACAGGCATGGGCATGAGGGGGTAATCTTTGGCTGGGCCACTGACACACAAAATGTTTTCAAATTTTACCTATAAGATTTACCAAGAGACACAGCTCTCACTTGAAAGATAGAGGAACAGAAAATAAATTCTAGTAACTATCCCGTGAATATGTAAGTTATGGTATGGCATTTTTGATGGCTAGAGAATCTGTGTCTGCAAGAGCAGCAAACTTAACAGCATTCATACACATTTTAGAACCTATTACATCTTTCATAATCTCTGTGCACAGATGTTTTCTCCTGCTATGAGGTTCTTTCCTGGCTGCAACCATCTCATGGTGATTATAACATGTAGGTTGGACTTGATAATCTTTTCCAGCCTTAACGATTCTGTGATCTTATTTTTTACTGATTTTTCATTTCAAACCTCTTCCTTCATCTGATCGTCTTCCATGTGGTCTGTTTTTCCTACACGAAACATAGTAAACTTTTAAATATAGTAACTTTTCCTTAATAAGAGATTTGCTCAAGTCACACAGTTCTCTTCAGACCTTCCATATGAGAATCGCATTGCTGTTAACAGTTTTCAAATGATGAGGAATAAATTCTTGCTTAGTAAGAATGTATTAAATCATAAGGATGTAATAAATCATAAGAATTTTTTTCAGATGGCTTATGAAAAAGAAACTGAATGCAACAAAAAAATTTGAGAAATAAAAACTGTATAAATAAGGTTTATTCGCTTGTACTAAATTAATCTCCAGCACTAGAACTGAACTGTACTTTCATCACTGAATTTCTTTTTTGCAAGAAACCACCAAAATAATTTGCAGTAACATCAGAGGAGTTTGTGTAACCAGGTTGTTAGTCATATCAAGGACATTTACATGAAATGGATGAATTATAGTTTTCTTTAAAATTGTTAGTCTGAGGAAATTACAATTACCAAATTATTTTAAATGGATTCACTGTTATACCTGGGACTGGGAACTTAATGAAGGATATTTCCAGATCAGTTTTTTGGTGGCTAACAGTTTAAAGGGAATGAATGATATCATATATATGCTGTGTTTACATCTAATGGAGGCAGTCCCATGTGGGTAAGGGCAGATGTGCAGTACCCAGCCAGGAATGGGTAAGATTTGAAGGGTGTGTTACAGCACTCAGAGATACATAGCCCATGGACATCTTCATGCTTTTTTGCTCTTGGTAATTTGCACTTGTTCTAACTCCCACTGCAGTGAATGTTTAGAGTTTTCAAGTGAAACACACATTTAAGAATGTTTGTGTTTCTCTTGCTCTTTTTCTGTGGTTGGAAATCCTAGTGCCTCTGTTCTTTGGAGACATTGTTTGAATGCTGGATTAGGGATTAACTCTGAGGTTTTTTCCTACATTCCAAACTACCAAGACTCATGTCAAAGATGAGTAACTGGGTTCTCAGAATCCCCATTCCAAACCTACCCTGCCTGGGAACTATCACAATCTGGTTTTAAGAGCTTAGTGATTCTCTGCTTGGAATTAGTACAAGGAAAATGTACTAATTCCAAGCAGAGAATGTACCAATAGTACCAATGTACTAATGTACTAATGTACTAAAAAAAAACAGCTTTTGCTGCACTGAATCTGCTGAAACATTTAGAATGGGGTTGGCTTGCAACCTGTCCAAATTCTATTTCCTTGCAATAATAGCAGTGATCACAGGCTGTGTAGATGACTTGACTGTGGGGAGAGGGAGGATGTGCTTGTTCAAAGCATTCCAGATACCAGGGCTGAGACTCAAATTGTATAGCTGGGAACAAGAAAGTCCAAAGTACTGGTAGCCCCTGAACAGCGGAGTTTATGTGAGCAACTGGTGCTTCTGCACCTATCCAAATGCTCTGTGCCTTTTGGCATCGTCAGCACCTCTCCTTACTGCTGAAAGGAGCACACACAGCAGTGGCCCTGCAGTTCCACTGCTTCATGTTTTGTAACAACATTCTACATGGACTCTGCCATGTGGCAGAGCAAACAGTGTTACTGACAGAAGATATCCTGTCATCAAGCAGAGTCCCACTGGACCATAAACAAGGTCAGACAGAACAAACTTACAGTCTCCCACATGGCTCATAGGCTGCCAGGAGAAGTTTGGTACTCAGGTCTGCTGGGGCACAGCTAGGCTGCCTTCCAGGGACCAGCCCTGTGGGTCCATCTTCCCTCACAGGGGCCCTCAGCTGAGCTAAACTCTCTCTAGGTAAGTCCTTTTCCTCATGACTTCCCATAAGTGTGCCAGATCACAGACCCACAGCAGGCCATTTGTGTTGGATGTCTATGATAGGTGGTCACATGCTTCACTGTAAGCTGTATTATTCCCTTTGCTGACTTTTATTGTAGGAAGTCAGGTGGATTAGGTTATAAAGGTTACAACCTTTAGCTTATAAAGAAAGTCTAGTTTTCTTTCAGGGCTTAGTTTGGATCCAACTGCCTCATAGGCTGAGAGAAAGAATGAGTGGGAATTGTAGAGGAATAAAAACATCTTCAGATGAATGAGAGGCACTATAAAACACATGTGTTTACCACAGATGAAATACACAGTCCCTAAATGAAAATTTTAGTTATTTATGTCTATCAGAATCCTTCCTTTTTTGTCTACCTTTAATAACACTAATAGAATGAAGAGGGTTCCCTATCACATATTAAGACAAAAGAAAACTGAAAAGACAAATGATGCAAAGTAGACCAAGACAGATTTTCCTGGAATTAGGAAAAAATACTCCATCTCCCTAAACAAGGTTTCCAGAATTGTTCAATTCCTAAAGAATATTATCAGAACTGTGCTGAGAGTAACATCAGCGAGGTATGTTCAGTGCCCAGGCTCTATAGACCTTCATAGTGTGAACTGTAGGCATTTTTCTGCTTTTGGTGTATGTTTGGCACAAGATTTATTAGTTTCCTGCCCCCTACACATCCCCTTCTTCCAGAGGGATTTAGGATGATCCCTCTTCCTACCCCCAGTCTGTGCCACAATTCAGGTCAACCTGCTGGTCTGGGGCATGAAGTTGATCATCTGGAGGAAAACTCTACAGATTTACCACAGCTTGGTAGGTAAGACCCAAACCAGCATTCAGAAGTATCTATCCCATTTTATACTTTTGCTAGTGGCAGCCATTTTTCACAGACCATAAGGGAAACTACCAATGCAGCTGTTGTCCTGCCATCTCAAACCCAAAGGCCTGGGAGGTAGGTGGGGAAGGAAGTTGCTCTGTGTGTGATTTCCCAAAGCTTTTGCTCTGTCCTAGCAACTATTGGATTTTTCCTAACTTCTTTCCCTTTAGCAACAGGCCAACAACCTGTTTTTCTGCCACTACTCTCTGATAAAAATCTTGTGGCTTTGATAAAAATCTCACCATCCTACCTTCTAATCAGTCTTGATGCACAGATTTATCTGGATGGGATCTCACGGGAACTGCTCCCACCTCCAGCTGAGTTTGTGTGGGCACTGCAGAGCAGGCTGCCTCACACCATGGCAAGTTCTCATTGATGTTACTCTGTAAAAGCTGCTCTTTGCACAGAGGTGTGGTCTCTGCCAGTCCCCTGAGTGATGCCATCTTGCCTCATGAGGAGCAATAGTTCAGGGCTTCCACCGCGTTCTTGCCACTTGAAGCAAAGGGACTCACACAAGGCAGCAATCTCCAAGTCCCCCTGACTCAGAATCACAGAATACACCAACCCAATCCTACAAACACCAGTGGGCCCCTGCAAAGCACCTCTGTGTAAGGTGGGCCAAGTTTGGGAGAACAGGTCAGAAGGCCAGAGAGATGTCAGGAGTGGGGAGCTCGTTTGTTGATTTGGGGCTTGCACTACCTTTGAAGTGCTCGAAACAGACTTCCAGGATCACTGTAGAAATGAGCAGGGTACATTCAGAAGCCTCATATTCCTAGGGATGGGCACTCAACTCCACTTGCAAAAAATGCATCCAGGATCAATGTGCAATGGCATGAGAGCAGTGCAGTGGGACAGAAGCTGTCAAAGTCAGCCTCTCCCTGAGGCAGCAGCTGTGCAATGTGCCTCAAGGTTTGCTGTAGAGTTTAGCCCCAGTGCTCCACTGCAAAAGTTGGTGATCTACAGACCCATAACATCAAGAAAGTGTTTAGGTATTTCTTGAAAACAGATTTTACCCAAATAGGCACATAAAGAGAGAATGTGAAGAATTGCAATTTCCATATGAGAAAAGCTGCACTCATTTAACAGTTTTACGATGAATTTTAATGATATCTGCTGTGTTAATAAGAATGACTAAAGATGTTTGTTGTATTTAAGAGATTTATAGAATGGTAAAAGAGACTCGAGTAATTCCTTAAGTGACATATTTAAATTACATTGTAAATTTTATTGATTATCCGCAGTTGATCAATTATTCATGAATGACATTTTTTCACAGACAATTCTTTGTCAGTTTATGCTATGCCCAATGTCACTGTCTCTTAAAATTTTTTGCTGACCTTGTGAAGTGCAAAGAGGCACTTGCAATAAGAACTACATCAGAATAAGTCTATTGTTTCAGGGATTATTCTCTTTCTTTTTTGTCAATAATTTCTTAAGATGTCCTAGGTAAAGAGCTGGAACATGTGAGAAAGAACATGTGAGAAAGAACAGGCTGATTGAAGATAAACAGCAGCCTAGGCAGCAAAGAGCGATGTAAGGAGAAAAGGACTCTGCAGGGACCAGTTCAGGTGAATAGTGGAGAAGACAGAGTAGAATGACAAGTGTTGTTACCTATTGGGATAAAACTTTTGGTGAGTAATCCGGAACTGAAAGCAGGGCAAAACTCCTTAGGAGAGATAATTAATTTTTAAATATAAAAACATACTTAAGAAAAAGTTATCTTCCATGGAAAATTTAGAATATGCATTAATAAGTTGAATTGTTGTGGTGGTTTGATCCTGGTTGGATCAAAAATGCCACTAAAGTAATTCTGTTACTCCTTTCCTCAACTGGGAAATGTGGAGAAAATAAAATGAAAGGTTCATGAGATTGTCACAGGCAAAATAGACTTGGCTTGGAGAAATTAACTGAATTTATTACCAATCAAAACCAGAGCAGCATAATGAGAAGTAAAACAAATCTTAAAAACACCTTTGCCCCAGCTCAGGGAGAAGGGCAATAAGGCTCATGGCCAGTTCATCACATGGTTCTGCTGCTGCTTCCTCCTCAGGGAGAGGAGTCTTTTCCCTGCTCCATTGTGGGGTCCCTCCACAAACTTCTCCAGTGTGAGTCCTTCCCATGGACTACAGCTTTTTATTAACTGCTCCATTGTGGCCCCTTCCACAGGATGCAGTCCTTCAGGCCTAGAAGGCTCCTTCAGGCTCTAGAGTGGGCTCCTCTCTCCATGGGTCTGCAGGTCCTGCCAGGAGCCTGCTCCAGTGTGGGCTTCTCATGGGGTCACAGCTTTCTTTTGGACATCCACCCACGCCTGAGTGGGCCTCTCCATGGGCTGTAGGTGGATCTCAGCTCTCCCCAGGACCTCCATGGGCTGCATGGTGACAGCCTGCTCACCCTGGGCTGCACCACAGCCTGCAGGTGGATCTTTGCTTTGGCACCTGAAGCACAGCCTCCCCTAGTTCTTCGCTGACCTTGGTGTCTGGAAGATGATTTCTATCATTTATTCTCACTCCGAACTCCTCTGGCCTCAATTACTTCTGCAAAATAACTTTATTCCCTTCTCAAATATGTCACCACAGAGGTGTTACTCATTCCTGATTGGCTCAGCCTTCAGCAGCAGCAGGCCCACCTTGGAGCTGACTGGCAGTGGCTCTGTCTGATATAGGGGAAACTTCTGGCAGCTGCTGAGTGAAGTCACCCTATAGGCGCCCCACAGGCCTCCCACAGGCCCCCACTACCAGAACCTTGCCATGCAAACCCAATACAATTATTCAACTGGGGAAAATGTTACATTTAAAAAGTGTCAGTTGATGGTGATTTTTTACAATGTTTTTTCCTAATTATTTGATTAGAAAATTTCTCATTTACTTCTGAATATCCCTCAATCAGAGACTAGTTAGCAGCATTACCTAGCCCAAAACTGCAAACGCTGTAGCCATTATAACCCATATCCAATATCAGTGTGCCAAATAACCCAGCTATTATTCCTTAGTAGGATCAACAATTTTCCCCATGAAAAGTGTGGTGCCAGTTTGTTTGTCAGAGATCAAAATAAGGAAGGGCCTGTTGAATTTGATGGTACGAGAAGTAAATGAAACTCTGGTAAAGATTATGGCAGTGGCTCCTGCAGCTTCAGTTCCAGCCTCATCAACTTCCAGCAAGGCCTTGTGAATTGCCTGCACAGAATAGGAGAAAACACTATGGTTTATAGATGGGACAGGAAGCAGGAAAAAAATAAATTCTCTTCTTATGGAACATTTAGGAGAAGAAAGGAGTAACAATCCAGTAGATTAAATTTTATTGTATGATAAATCTCCAACAGTTTGAAACAGGAGTATTTTATATGCCAGGACTGAGCAAGGAGGGCCAAAATTTAGCATGGACACACTGAAATGCATTCTCAACAGTGCTGAGTAGAGTGGGATAAAAATACCCCATGTACAAGCTAGTTTAATATCTTAGATGGTTTGGACTTCTACAGCAGCACTTTCTCTTATTTCAAAGTTAATTAAAAACTGCTATTTAAATGCTAATATGGGGCAGTATTTGGCATTTTTAGCATTAAATCATAGCTCAAACTGTCACAATCAAATTCTGCTACTGCAAACTGGAGATTTCCTGAAAATTTTGGGAATAATAAAAATTAGGTATTAATCAACACAAATATCATAATGAATTCCTCATTTGTAGTTTACAAATGACACAACTTCATGTAAACTATTATATTCCAGTGCAAAGAAGTTATTTAAAGTGTTGCCCAATATCTCTATGTATTAAATATCCAGCTTTTTAATAACAGCATTAAGGTAATACAAAAGTGAGCTGGCAGATTCTTTCTGTAAAAAAGCACAATTACTGAGCTAGCCCCTACATGTCATTGTGAGTTTTACTTACAACTTCAGTAATATAAAGAGGGAAGTACAGTCTTTAAAAATCCCAGACACAACTGAGCAAATCAGCCAACCATCATCCCATCACCAGCTCTGTCTACTTACTTCTGAAACGTGGAGATCGTGGTTGCCAGTAATTCCAGACAGATCAGCATTACCTGAGAACACTTCAGTAATGCCCATTTGCTCAAACAGGGTTTTAACACCGTAAGACCCACTAATAGAAAACTTTGGCAACTGCAGATTTAATCTCCTGTTGATCAAAGAAAAGAAAAGAGCAGTGAGCCCTTGCAGCCTCTTTACAGCCAGCAGGGTGTATGCAACTCGGCAACACTTGAAAGCATTCTTTTGATTGCGAATTTGTTTGATGGTAGTCTTTGTATTCCTTGAGCAATTTTGGCTTCCTGAGAGATGCATCATCTTCTTGTATTTACATTGTCTATTTGATTTTGGGAAAATAACCGAATTTGTTCATTGTCACTCTTTTGTCCCAGTGCCACATGAGCAGCTAGTAGAGTATTTTTGGCTAAAGGTTTAGAGAGTAAGCAGGCAGTGGAAAGCCTAAAGTAAGGGAAAAGGAGGATAAAATCTAGGACATAGTGAAGGAAATGAATTGTGTTAATACCATGAAAGAAGAGGTAAGGAGTCAAAAAGTAGCCAAGCAAGTTTTGAGGCAGCTGTTACAATGCTGTGACCCCTTCTGTCAGGTTACAGGGCCTGCAGTTTCTTAGTGATTGTGCTCTGCTCTGACTCTTTTGGGGAATTGCTTAAAATTTCCGTTTATGAAATCAGGACATTATGTCCAGTAGGAGGTGATGTGAAATTGGCATTTTTCCCTTGAAAAGAGAGATGTGTGCTCAAATATAGCAATCAATATACTTAGAGTTACCTGGTCACAAGTTTGCTATCCCATTTACAAACCGTTTCCTTGGAGAGAGCATCTTCCACTTGCTTCATCTTTCCATCATCAGGCAGAATAAGCAACGCTCGTGCAGTGCCCTGGTAAGGCAGCTCTACCACCACACAGGAGAGATCCCGGTCATAGTAAATGTTTGAGATACCATCATGCTGCATCATGTTGACTCTAACCGATGCATTTGGGTTCACAAAAAAATCATCCTCATGTGTCTGCAAAGGATCGAAAGATTTTTCCCAGGCAGCTAATGGGGAAAAAGGGATGTTGTGAATGTGAAGATCGTGAAGAATGGCTCATCTAAATTAGACCAGCTCTAACGTAGGACACTGGAGGTATATTGATGGGAGAAGAGGCTCACTAAATCACTTCAGCCTCCCCCATAACACCCAATAAAGCATTCTAGCTCTGCAGTAAGCTCATCATATTTTGTGTGTGCACATCATGTCTTGCTGAAGAACAACCAAAGGCTGATGACCAGTTGAGAGTCCTTCTTTGACTGTAAGCCTGTGTAATGCCTTTCATGCCATTTAAAAATTATCAAGCATTCAGTCACAGGCCCTTCATATGCCTTTTCTGTTACACTGTACCGTATACAAGCTGACTGCACTCTGCCTGGTGTAGAATTCATCAGCAGTTAAAGAGTTCTAACATTTGAGCAAGGCTCCAGAAGCACAGGCCCTCAAGATATTATGTCCCAGATTTTCATGCAGAGCACCTAATAGATCTATCATAAAACTGGGGTCCCTGTGCAAGGATGTCAGTCCACCAAGTCTGACTGGCATGTACAGTCAGACTTGGACACATCTTTAGTCATTATGGCCTCAAACAGTAAGACTATGTGGATCCTTGTCTATGAGGCATCCACTAAGGTGGAACTTTTCTGTCCATAGCTTTCAAGCAAATCAAGTCAAAACCAAGAAATCAGTATTTCTCAACAATCAGATACTCTGCTTTTGGCCAGATCTAATCTTTACTTGAAAGGTCCTGCACAGTTTAGCTCTTTCCTAAATTGTCACTCTGGTTATAAATGATCAGAAGTTCCCTAAAATTTTTTATTTTATATCAAAACGATCTATTGAAATATTATATTAAGCATCTTACCTTTAAAGTAAATATAGTTAACAAGAACCAGTACAGTACTTGGATCAAGATGACCAACTAATTCAGGAATTTTCCCCTTGGTTTTCTCTTCTACATATTTATTGATTTGCTTTGTAGCTTCTTCTGATTTATGAAAATCACTGGAGAAAACATCTGCATCATAAAATTTTTTGGTATTTTGTAAAAATGACTCCTGTGGTTCATACCCAGTAGCTGTAAAAAGGGCATTCCCTATATTTAATGTGATATTAACATCAACACAGTTCAGTGCTGACAAAATTTTGTGAAAACTTTCATGTACATCATTTATGCGAGTCTCACTCAGGTCATCAAAGCCCAGTCCTTCAAAAATCTGAGAGAGAGTCGTTGATTTAGCGCCAACAGCCAGCATGGCAAAGGCAGTGGAGATGCTCATAGGAGAAAAGAACACATTTTTATCAGCTTCTTTTGATGAAACCTGCTTGTAAAATCTAAATACAAAATCTGCATAGTTAGAGCCTTTCTTGTCACAGCTATATGTTAATAAATTTTCTCTTCCATCTTGCAGATTAGTGTTGTTGACTTGATGGCAAATGTCTTCTGAGCAGCAATGGGTTACAGCACAAAGAGCAGCAAGGAGTAAACACAGGCACAGGAGAAAATTCATCTTCTTTTCAAATTATTCTGTCACAAAATAAAGAGTCATTAAATAAGCAGATGCTAATGATGTGCTTGGTAGTAAGAAATAATGAATAGTTTGTTAGCACAAATGTTGCATAGTTCAACTGTAAATATCTATGTACATAGCAAGCTTAAAGTTCTCATGGGCACAATGTCAAATTTATTGAACAAATTCTAATAAATTATAGACTAAAATGTCAGGCATAAGAAATTCATAATACTCCATTGTAACTGCTCTGAAAAAGCAGTACTTTTTTCCATTGGCAATGAAAATATAAAGCTACAGTCTGTAATAATCTTTTTTAACAATGACATTATCTTCCCAAAACACTGTCTTCTATAGGGTACATCTAGACATACAAGTTATTACAAGGTGAGACAGGATGTGGGTTTCAAAGACATCAAATATTCCACAGCACCTGCCCAAAAGCAATTTGATATATGCAAGGAAATGTGAGGCAGCTCACTACTCACTGGGACTGAGGAAATTCCTTCACTTTCCTCATGGACAGAGAGCTATCATGGACTATCCTGTGCTTGTTAAATTCACACCCCTGTTTACTTCATGGCTACTTACTCAGGTGGCCAGTTACTGGCCAAAACTGGTAAGTGATGGAAGAAGGTGAAGTACATGAGCTCCAAAGCAAAAGCCTGGTGCATCCTGTGCCATGACAGCAGTGCAGAGAGAGGTGGGCACAATGACATGAGCAAGCAGCAGGTTTGTGTCAGATAATGAGGTGCATGTTTGGAGTGAAGGAATTTCCCTTTTGGGGGAGCTGCAACCAGTGTTTGTAACTTCTTAAATGGTGGCGTGCCCCTCACCATGGGTTAACCTGTATGGGATGTGGGAAGGACCTGGGTCAAAGACGGAGAGAAGCACTCATCCCATTTGGACACCAAAGGACACAGATTAATTCCCTTGGAGATTACAAGTTTCTTCATTATTCTTGTTCTCCTACAGCTGACATGATATACTTCACATGAGCCACCTGCTCTCCACACGAGCTGGAACAAATCTCTGGTTTACTGAATTCAGTTCCCTGCAGTTCTGGGGAGTCATCTCATATGAACCCTCTTCAGAACTGTAACAAGCTATCAATGAAAATAAGCTTTTTGTCCTCACATATTCAGCATGAAAACATTTCTAGAACTTTTCTACTGTCATGGGTTGTCTTCTGGTTTCCAGCAAATACAGCCTATTTATATATTTTCTTTCAGGAATGTATTTTCCCATGTCTGTGGTAAAGTTCTCTTGGTCCTACATTAATTCCTAGATGTGAAAGATGACTGTATATACTATCTAAAGATTTAGAGTTTCTGATGGCAGCCCAAGTTCAAGGATTCTTGGTGATTAACCAGTTGTTTTATTTTTGTATTTATAGTCTTTCTTTTTTTTCATAGCAAACATATAGATAGCTGTGTGTTCTCATATTTGCTAGGATCTGGGTGTACTGAGTCTGCCCAAGATCAGCCAGGGCCCACTGCAGTGACCCACAGTAACAAGTGGTAACACTAAATTTGAATTTCCTTAAAACAAAAGATGGAGTATGGCCCTAGATGGGAACAAAGTTCAACTATTTGCAGATAAATTTTAAGCAGAACTCTGCATCTTTTTCATAGTCAAAAAAAAAAAAAAGACAAAACCCAAACAACCCTTATGTACTGTGGAAAAAAGAAGAAATAATATAGTACAAAAGGTGTTTCAAATGTATCTAATGTTAAGCATGTCATAGCCTGTTTTTCTCTAGTTATTTGAGATATTGGACGCTTAAGTGAGAAAGAAAAAAATAATTTTACTTCCTGTGTACATACTGAGCTTTGCCTAAATTTTAAAGAATTTCTGAAGCAGAGAGTATGGTTCGGGGTTTTTTTTCTGCAGCAAACTTATATTAGGCATGTTTTTAACTTCAGCTGTAGCAGATTGGTTAAAAACTTCTCCTGGTATCATAACTCTCTACAGAAATCTAAAAGAAGTATTTCTAACAAAAGCTGGAAAGCACCGGATATTTTCATCAAGTTTTCCTCACATACTTTTCCTTTCAGAAATGAAAAACATGTTAATTTCAACATTTTGAGGTTATAAAATTTCTGACACCAATATGTTTGTTAACATTTCAAAGCTGAAGAAATTGTCAAGGCTTTGTTAAATCTGGAAATACTTTTTATGCAAATTAGAAAAGAATTCTCTTCCAGACCACATATTAGTTTGTCTATGGGAGGAAAAGGGGCAATTAAATTTAAATTGTGGCTTTCCACCTACCCCCTGCAATCACCCCAGTCTTAATTAGAGAGCCTGGCCTTAGCAATTCAATTGTTGCTTTATAAATTAAGTCACCAGAAGAGTTTTTAAATTGGACCCAGTTGTTCAGTCGCTAGTGGGATTATACTAATTTTGAGTCACTGTGAAGGCTGCTTCCAACCTGAAAGGTGATTACATCAGTATTCTCTTTTAACAAGTACTTAATAAGTCACCATGACTTCAAAGGGTTTTTTTAGTTTGATTTCAGTCTAAGCATATTTACCCAGAACAGCAGGTCCCACTGGTCCCTTGCACATCTACTTGGTTAATATTTCATTGCAACATCCACACAGAACCAAATCACAAACAGAGAAATGAAATTAACCTAATAGTAAAATTCCACTGACTGCAGATAAAAACAAAAGTGTGTGTGCAGTACTTACAAAATCAGAAGCCCCGTTGCATTCAGCTGACCATGCTGTTCCCCACACTGTTACTTATACTGCTTCATCATCTTATGCTTAATTAGAGATGTTAAACATTACACAGACCTGATAAAAATTAGAGCCAACCAAAATAAAGGAGGAAACAAAGCAAATATTGATGGAACAGGGTTCACAAGGACCATCTCTGTTGTTCAGCCAAAGAAGCTGACAATCTTCAGCTGTTTTGATAGCAGCTGTGACATCTTCTCTGCTGCCTCTGACCATGTGGAGGAGCTTAAGTGCAAATGTGTGGTCAGAACCCTACTGGAAAGCAGGAGGTTGTGCCTGGAATCACTAGAAACAGGCGCTAACTCTCGGCGCCAGAAGTCAGACCTTCTGTGTTGCGATGAAGCACACATGGAACTGACAGCCACGTGCCACATCAGGTTGGTGCTCTTCCAAAATCTACCCAGAGACAAATCTTCTGCATGATCCTCAGCCTGTATATGGATGACAAAGTAATTGCCTGTACCTTCTCACTCTGTAGCTTAACACCACTGAGGGGGTATGTGATAGACAGGTTTCCATGATAGATGTCCCACCCTGGCTGATGTGGTCCCTTCATCTTTCTCAGTTCTGGGTGCATCTCAGTTCCTGCCTTGGGCAGGAGTACAAGTGGTGGGAATACAAGGAGCAGGCTGTTTACTCCCACAGGTTGGAGTACTGCACGTGCTCACCCGCTTCTCATTCTCCTTGCCCTCTCACACACATTTGAATTGTTCAAATGAAAACAAGTGCTGTTTTTTTCTATTACCTTTTCCTAATAGGACTGAAATGCTGATGGATTAGGATGACTGAATTTTTCCAGTTAACAATAAAGACCATGATTGAGTGGTGACATAAAATACATTTCCCCACTTGTGATGACTCTTTTCTTTGTACTTGTTTACTCACATGTGTAATTTTGTTGTTACAAACATAGATAAACATGGAGACAGAACATAGATAAACATTGTCTGGACACTCCCCTTCTTTGTTTTCCTCTATATTTCTTCCACTCTCCCCCTCCCCCCTTCCCTTTTAACTTGCTCCTTCTAGCTCCAGCTGTAAAGATCACAAACACAGAGATTATTTTACTCATAAAGCCCAAGTGAATAACAGGTCATGGTGGTCAAGGACGAACTGTGTTACAAAGTGGTTATAAGCCTCTTGTTTTCTCTTTCATTTGCCATGCCTTGTAATTACTGTTTTGTTTTTAATAATGTTAAGCTAAACTTTTACAAGGCATTTCCTTACCATTTCATTAGAGCAGCAGAAATAAGGTACTACAACAGCTTGAAACTAAAATGATGAGCAGACGCAGGCATGCCAGGTGTAGCACGCACTGCCGTGAGCCATCACAGTTCCACCTCCCTGCTGACCACAGTTTCAACTCTAAGTCATGAAACCATGTTAACCAGCTTCATACTGATCATTTATCTAATGAACTAGACATTTTGCTCTACTATTTTTTATAGGAATAAAAGTACAGAACATGGAAATAACAAAATAGATGTGTTTTATTCCTTCTGATAATTAAAACCATAACAATGTCTGCATTGCCTGAGTCCATGTTACTGATCTATAGTTCATGTAGATCAGTTTCTACACCACACTCCAGCTCACATTTTGACATCTTTAGAAGAAATAGAGCCATATATTCATTTCATGCATTTGCTAATACCTTGAAACATCTTCCAGACAGTTTGTTTTGTTTTGAACAGAGCATTCCAAAGCAGGTTTAAAGAGTTCTTAATTAACCATTGTTGCGGTGTGATGTCATAACTGGTATATTCAATGACAAGAGAACCACTCGACTTGTCCAGTGCTCTTGTTATGCTTCTATACCTTAGGTAAGGAAATTGGAGTTTTGTGTCAATTTGGCAACAAAAACTCTTCTGGGATTATGGCTCACAAATACACAAGTTACTTCAAATATTAAAAAAAAATTATATCTCTAAATCTGTTATGTTGTAATTTAAACAAAGGCTTTTAGTGTAAAGAATACAGACCACAAGCATATTGACAAAGCAGAAATATGAAGGAAATGGATATGGAAATGGAAAGGAACTGGACACTTCCTTCCCCTCCATTTCCTTGCTGATAGCCTTGAATTATGTTATAGTCTTTGGGAAGGATCAGGCACCCAGAGTGCAGGAAAATTGCTAAGATTGGAGATGTATGCATGTCTGGTGAGCTATGTTTTTTTCTAGTCTAGATGAGGTATATAATGAACAGTAAAGGCCCAGTCTGCTCATAGTGGTCATGCCATGTTTTCAATACTTCTTGGAGAATCTCCTCTACTGTCCTGTCAGAAAAAGAAAATTCAGTAGTTTAGAAAGGGACTGTGAAATTAGGATGAAATATAATCTATATATAGTGAAGAAGATTTGCACAAGGAGGGGTAAGTTCTGCTCACAGAACTTTTTTTTCATTTGAATTAGCATAATTCATATGAGCTAAGTAAAGGGATGAGGATTTAAAAATAAAATTACCAATAGCAATAACCAATAGTGAACACTCATCATAATTTTTCAGTTGGAAAACCAATTTCAGTTGCAAATGATACACTGAATGTTGCAGGTGTGTTACATGTATGGTGCACCAGTAACAAATGAACATCCGAATCCCCTATTGCTGCTTTTGTGGGTGCAGGTTGGTGGGTAAGACACAGGAGCCATAATCTCCTATAAAAGGGGCAGGAGAGTAGGCAAATTGCTCTAACATTAGAAACCTTTATTTAGGTCCCAGAGTCTTTCAAAAGAAGACTGACTTTTCATTATTTCTACATGTAACAGCTTGACCATGGATTTTTTTTTCAGCCCTCAGTATTTCTGTAACACTAATATTAGTAATGAAAGAGCTACCAAGATTTTGATATCTGGGTGATTTCCATCTGGGATATTGTGAAAAAACAGTATGCATTCTGTTTTCTGCTCTTTCTAACCACAAAATAATCTTATTGACTATAAAGATCTTCAATGATGTCTTTCATTGGCCAAGTACTGTTCAGGATACTGGAATGATTTCAGATGGGGATGGACCACCTGATCAGAGAACCACCAGACTGAAAATTCAGGATAGATGGTTATCTCTGTTGAGCAGCTCAGTTTTGTCCTTGGGAACAACACTAACACTAGTAGGCTTCAGTTTTCTCACTTTTAAGATAAAAATGAAACATCTAACTTCCTCACTGAGATTAGACAATGTGAAAATAAAAAATTACTTTCAAAGGTCTTGAGCATTACTTTAGTTCTTTATTGAGTTTAATGAAGACAGGATCATTTTAATCAGTTTTATTCCATGACACCTTCCTTGGTAACAGCGATACACAATTTGAAAATCTGTGGTGTGCAGGACGCAGTTTTATACAGCTTCAAAGTGAAACTTGAAAATTTAATTGCAAGCTTCCATGAAAAGTCCTCTGGGCTTTACAGAAAGTGTCTTCTTTCCTGGTAAGCTTAGCATTTGTATTCAAGGGGTGGTAGTTATGAGGTACATTACAGCATGGGGATGGGTGATTAAGGACACCCAGATATTGCTAGTACACCTGTATGCACCACATGACACAACACAAGCCAATCCTTTTACCGGGTATTTTTCTTTCATGTCCAGAAAATGCAAATATCTGTTGCCAGCACTTACAGCATAAGATTCATATACAGGAAAATAGAGAAGGATAAGACCATTGCTCTAACTGAATTTATTTTTTGTCTTTGGGTTTGAACCAAGCATCATGCCAGCGTTGATTATTTCACCTAAACCTCTTCAGTATTGTGCTTTTAAAATTATATTATTATCCTGTGGTAAGGCACCTAACTCCTGCTCTGACTATGTAAGCTAGGAGAGGAAGGATGGTCAGTACATATACTCAGAGGAAAGATGGTCACTATAGCTTAGTGGGTAGCTATGAGCAGCCCAGAAGCTGTTTCTGTAACGTGAACCTGTGACTGAGCTGGGAAGGGAAGCAGAAACTCCCAAGTCCCAACCCAATGCTTTGTAACTACTGGTCTGTCCTTCTTTCCTAATAATGTTCTTGCGTTAAAGAAAGAAAGGAATTAATCAATTAATTATGGGTTTCCAACAGCAATAGAGTACTTAAAATTTTAATAAATGTGTGTCTATACAACATGAAAATATACTTAACAAGAACCATCCCAATGAGTAATTCAAGACTTAAGCAACTAACATTATTCTGAAAGCCTTCATTAAAAAGTTCTTCACCTTCCCATTTGGTCCACTGACCCTGCTATCTGGGACCATCTCATCTGAACTGCTTTCTTTACCTCCTGTGTACTCCTGAGTGATACTGAATCAAATGTCTACCTTTAATCATACAGCTGATCAAGTAAAGTTGGTCAAGGTGGATTGAAGTAAACAGTAATGACATTATTCTGTGACTCAGAAGCTCAGCTGTCCAAGCACACCATATGGATTTTGGCTAATGCTCAAAGAAAGGACACAGAAAGTGGTTTTGCAAGCCAGAGTAAATTTACCTTTTTTATTACACCTTGTCAGAACAGCTCTGTTGAAAATGAGGGTACAAACACAGGAATGCTCCAGGGAACAAGTGCAGAGGGGAGGCAGGTTTCAATTTTATTTTGAATGGATATAGAGTAGATTAAATTTTACTGTGGCCACTGCTTTTAACCATGCTGGAAGAAGATTTAGACCAACACCATATAGCTTTTAAAAATCCTGCTCTAGATAAATATGCAGACAAATGAAACGAAGCCATTTTTCTATGTAACAACTATTACACAAACATCTTGAATCGTACTTTTAATAGCAAAACTGTTGAAACTGTGAAACTTCCCTAATCGAAACTCGACAATACCCTGTCTAGTGTTGTCTCCTACATGCTGATATCTCCTCTGACATTCTTTTCTTGCCTTTCCTCACATCACACACAGTCACTTCAGACCACTCTCATCTTGGCACACCATTCCTCTACCCCTGCTTCCTCCATTTTCTTGGAGAGCAACAGCAAATAGAGGCTGCTGAAGATTATAGAGGAAGGCATTCACAAAGGAGTCCCAGTAAGACCCTTCCTTGAAACTTCACCTCTGGGGATGAGGGATAGGCTAGACTGACTTTCACAGAATACCCAGGTGTCCTTTTGGATAGAGCAGCACAGCCTCATGGCACTCCTAGGGCTGGGGTCAGCAAGAATGGAGCTCAGCTGTAGAGAGCAAAAAGGTTAATCAGGTCACAAAAACTTCTAGGTGATGATGTCCTGCTCTTAGGTTCATTGATCAGCCAGTGAGAGTATTTTATTTTTCTTGATGATGCAATGTTTTTAAATTAATGCCTTTGATAGAACTTAGGTGGGTGGGGATTATGAAAACCAGTTTGAACCGGTCTTTGGCCTTTGTGAATGCTCCGACTCTCATACTAATGATGATTGAATTAATCTCTTAACAAACACGTTTGTTTTTCTAATTCGCCTCCACACACTTAATTACTATAGCTCCAAACCCAACACCCAAATATTACAGCAGAGATGGCACTTAGTCTTCCCTGATCTCTGGAAATCTCTCACCTATTGGGATCCTTCCTGAAGTAATTTCTGAAGCACAGTGAATAGGGTTTCCTCACCAGAAACAGAATCCTGGAAGCCAAGACTAGGTCTAAGAGGATTCACTGTCTACAAAAGAAAATATCTTTTACCAGCATGTTCTAAATATATTTTTTTTCACATTTTAGTGTAAAAGTAATTATTTTTACTTCTGCTCTGTAGCATTCAGTGGCCAGCCAAAGCTAAGAAGTCCCTAAATCCTTTGATCTGGAGGCCCCAGCTTATATCTGATGGTAGTAGGGCTATACCCAAGCTAAACTTCAGTGTTCTATTACTTACAACCTACTTCACAAATGCTCAACATTTTTCCCACACTTGAGAAAACTTCCTAGATTGCACAAGTATCCAGATTCTTCCTGTAGCCTTTAATGTTCCACTCAAAAATCCTTTCTCAGAAAAAATTATTGGAAGTTATCTGAAAGAAAAGTTTCCATGTAAGAAAGCAGAGTCAAAGAAACCTTAACATTTTCATGAATATTTGACTTTGTCAACATTTTGAAAGAGAAATTATGAAAATATTCCATGCCAATTTTTATTTTATAAGATAATATGAAATGAATGATTTTTCTACTATTTAACAATAAAATGGAAAACAAAATTCAAAATGATTTTAGGAAATTTGTTGAGAATTATAATTTTTGTCACAATTTGTGAAAAATCCAGTGTATTGTAATTTCTCTTGGGAGAGAAAGGTAATCTATTTTATATGAAGACAACAAAAATAAGGGACTATAAACATTATTTAGAGGCAATCGTAGAAAAGCCTGACTGGAAAGAAAACAATTGTTTACAGGACAGTTTTGATTGCAAACTCAATTCTTCAAGTCAGGATGAAAAATCCTCTGCGTCAGTTGTAGAGGACCTGAGGAATGGGGATGTCATTATTTTGCCACTCATAGTTTTATTCTCATTTGCCTTTTATTGTGGACTAAAACCAGATTTATCATATACTCTAAGGAAATAGATGTTGAGGAAAAATGGTTTAGAACTGGTATACTGAGAGATAATTCACATTAATAAATAAATTTTATTCAAGTTTGCTTTGAATCTGATGGGAAAAAATTATTACTAATGATATATTCCCATTTTAAAAATATATATAAATACAATTGATAAAGAAATAGAAGAACAAAACCCAGAAGCATTAAAAAAGAGATATTAGATCTAGTTAGAATCTTTGCGAAGGTTCACTGGTAAATAGCGAGGCAATTATTTGATTGTAAGAAGTATAATTAATGGTTGCAAAAAGAACAAAACTGCAAATATGGAGGCAAATATAAATTGACCTCCTTCAACCTTTCAAAGTGATAAAAACACCCTTTTAAACTCTCAGAAAAACCCACGCTTTTTTTTTTTAGTGAATGCTTCTAAAGTACTGAGTCATATAATTTGGCTTAGATTTTTAGTAATTTCCTACTGAACCATTGAACTGATATAAGTGTTGCTGTTAATTGAGGAAATAAAAATGCCCTGAAAAGTCTTGGACAGCCTTGGGCACAGTGAGAGGAAGCGAGCACTTAAGCTTTGGCAGTAAATAGAGGCTACACATACACAGTAGAATACATACATAGGGAACACAAATACACATGCTTTCTCTCTTTTCCTTTCTTCACATCTCACACTGCTTGGCTTCCTTTTTCCTTGTCACTGAGCATAGAAATGATATATTCGGTGGCCTATCCAGCATCACTGCAAAATCTCTGTCCTGAGTGGCAATGACTAACCTGAGACCACCATGCCAAGGGCTTTCCCCCTTGTGTTCTTTGCCTTGTATTTAGGGATTCTCCTCTGATCAGCAGACCACTGAGTACTGTGAGATCCTTCCCAATGAACAAGGTGAAACCACCAGAAAAATATGTAATGTCACAATTTATTAAAGTCCCATGTCATCTCTAACTTCTCTGAATAATACACACCTGAACTCTATGCTTATAAAGGGTATTCCCTCCCTACTAGTTTATGGCTGGTTTAGGTCCTGCCCTGAGGAATTTTATAAGTTTTCAGAAGTATGTGGCATATACCAACCAAACCATTACAAAATGTGGACATACCAGCTCTTCAAAGAATTCTTTTGCAAAAGGTTCTGGCTACTGCTGTAAAAGACAATAAAATGTTTCTATAAATACATTCGCAATAAGAAACTAAAGAGAATCTCCATCCTTTTTGGGAGGCAAGAAGGAAGATTGTGACGATGGATGAGGAAAATCTGAGATTCTCAGTGCCTTCTTTGCCTCAGTTGTTAATGAAAAGGCCAATTGTTCACAGATGCCTGAGCTGCAAGACAGGCACAGGGGGAAGGACGAAAACCTCGTAAACCAAGGGGCAATGGTCAGCAACCTCTTGCACCACTTTGACACACACAAGGGTACTGAGGGAGCTGGTGGAAGAGCTCACCAAACCACTTTCAATCATTTATCAGCAGTTCTGGCTCACCAGGGAGGTCCCAGACAAATGGAGGTTGGCAAATGGGCTGCCCATCTACAGGAAGGGCCAGAAGGAGGATCTGGGGCATTACAGGACACTCAGCCTGACCTCAGTGCCAGGGAAGGTTTATGGAGCAGATCCTCGTGAGTGCTATGACACAGCATGCAGAGGACAACTGGGTGATCAGGCCCAGCCAGCACAGGTTTATGAAAGGCAGGTGCTACTTGGACTGACCTGACCTCCTTCTCTGACAAGGTGACCAGCTGAGTGAGGGAATGAGGAATGGCTGTGGATCTTGTGTACCTGGACTTTAGTAAAGCCTTTGATACTGTCTCTCAAAGCATCCAGCCAAAACAACCACCTGCAATACTACAGACCAGTGGCAGAATGGCTGGAAAGCTGCCTGATGGAGAAGGATCTGGGGGTGCCACCTGACAGCAGCTGAACACGAGCCAGCTGTGCCCAGGTGGCCAAGAAGGCCAATGGCATCCTGGCCTGTGCCAGCAATGGTGTGGCCAGCAGGACCAGGGCAGGGATTGTCCCCCTGTAGCCAGCACTGGTGAGGCCACACCTCGAATCCTGTGTTCAGTTCTGGGCCCCTCATGACTTGCTTGAGTCTTTGAGGTGCTGGAGCATGTCCAGAGAAGGGAAGAGAGCTAGGGAAGGGTCCAGATAGCCAGTCATATGGAGAGTGGTGCAAGGACCTGAAGTTTTTTAGCCTGGAGAAAAGAAGGCTGAAAGGGGACCTTGTCACTCTCTATAACTCTCTAAAAAGAGGAAGGAAGGCGTAGTCAGGTGGGGGTCAGTTTCTTTTCTCAAGTTACAAGTGATAGAAGAAATATGGCTTCAAGTTGTGCTGGGGGGTGGGTGGGCAGGTGGGGCAGGGGGTGGTTAAATTGAGTATTAGGAAATAATTCTTCATGGAAAGAGTTGTCAAACATGGGAACAGGCCACCCAGAGAAGTGGTTGAGTCACCACCCCTGGTGGAATTTTGAAGATGTGTGGATGTGGACAGGGTTGGATTGGCTATTCTGGATTAAGGACTAGAGCTGATCTTCAGGGTTGATCTTCCAACCTAGAAGATTCTATGTTTCTATGACAGTCATGTTTATTATTCAGTAGTTTGTCATACTTATTCCTAGAACTACAAATTCTGCAGTTTCAAAAAAACTGAAGTTGATCTAACTAGTCTGCACTCCAGATGCTTGCATCTTTTTGAAAAAATTGAACATCACATCTGCCACTTCCTATTAGCGTGGTACGGAGACAGTTTAACTGTTGCACCAGTGTGGAAAGCTTAATATTTTTCTTCTTGAGACAGCTAAGAGCTCTTGCATGCATACTAAACAATCAGGGTAATTTGTTGTTACTTGCTGTTTGACTACTTTTTTCCTCCCCTGAATACTATTCTATTGTTCAACTTGGAATAGTGGTTTAAGCTCAGCCACTGCAAAGGAAACCCATGTGCAATGGATTGAGCTTTTCTCTTTTGCCACTGCTCCCCCTTGAACACTTCTTTCACACTTTGAACATCTACTGGTCTCTCTTTGAAACTATTTATTTAAAAAAAACATATATTATTTTGTGGCATTTCCCTCAAAGTTCTCCTTGTCCTTTCTTATTACAGTTTTAATGTTCTGGAATTGTTCTTTTTGGCAAGGGGACATTCCCTGAGCTGATAATAACTTCAATTTCTGAAATTTTTCTTAATTCTAGTTCAGTTTTCTGTGCGAATATACATTTTTCCCCCTTTTCAAGTCAGGGTTTCTTGGATTTGCTTCCAAATGCATTGCTGTACATTTTTACAGGAATGCAAGCTACAAGATCTGATTTTGTCGGAGAACTATCTGTGACCTAGGAAAATCTCCAGTGCCTTTAGATTGATGTAGATTACAAATATCTGTAAGCACCTGAAGAAAGTACCCTGTCAAGGTTTGCTATGGATCCAGTGATGTAGGCAGGTTTAGTACATCCAATTTTCAGTTTGGGAAATACTAAATTTATTTTTTCTTATTGCCTTATTTGAATGCCATAGATGTGGGTTTTTCTTTACTGTGATTTTAATTTGGAAGTGGGTTCCTCTACAAAAAGCTTCTAAGCATTTGTTTTTTGTTTCCCTGTTCTAATTTACTAAAACCCAAAAAGGCATGATATAGATGGCCTGTATTTTGTTTATGGAATAACAGGAACTTCAGCTAAAATGTGCCAAGACTGATAACAGAGCCATTAGAGGGAGTCAAGAGAGAGCTTTTTAGAAGAGTGATGAGACACATGGGAGCTGCACATTTGATAGAGTGGAAGCAACACAGTTTCTAAAAGTTTTGAAATAAACATCTTTGCATGAGATGAATGTCCAGCCTTCCCAAAAGGTTCTCTGCCTAGCAGACATAACCTACTATTAATTGCTCAGGCTAAAGGCAGAGGCTTCCTGAAACTCATTACTGGCATTATTGTGCCAATCTAATGTATATGAGCAGTAAATTAATAATTATTTGTTGATATTAGTCAAAAAACTTGCTTGAACCACTTAATTCTTAACTCTGAATTATAGAAGTAAAATAGCAGAATTTGAAATTTTTTAATGTCATGTTTATTAATTGTTGTTGTTCTCCCATTGTACATTTGTCTGCATATTTCAAGGCTGTACAAAGACTGGTGTAAGTGCTTAATACCTATTAACAGATTAACCCACTTTAGTCAATAATTGACCCCTCCTGCAACCAGAGATCAGATATATACCAGGAACATGAGCAAAGAAATAAAATAATGATAGATGTTGTAAAAACCAGAAGAAAAAAATAGATAGGAAAGAAAACAAGGAAATAAAATAAGCATGTTCATTATGAATGTGATTGGTTATTGTGTCTCTTAATAGTGAAAACAGCTCTTTATAATATTGTGGCTATACTAACCATGAAGCAGATGAGAAGAAGAGTACCAATGTTGTATTACCAGACAGTCTGGGAACAGAAGGGGTTGTATCAAGAGACGTGGCCTGTACCACGGGTGGGGTATGGGTGTTATTGGTAGGGTGCCTGATCCTACAAACAATACTGGAGTGGCGCTTGCTGCCATGGGTAATCTCCCAGGTACAGACAGTAATGGTACAGACACTGGCACCACAGGGACATGGCTTGAGCTTCCTGCTGCCTGGGGACTTCTAGGAGCTACTTTAGGTGCAGGCATAAGCTAGAAGTGGTCTTCTGGCTGCTCTGAGCTGCATATTTGATTCACAATGGTTGGCTTCAGGGTGCCAAAGTGCAGAGATCAGATCCATCTCTTTTTTTCTTAGATCAAATTCTTAGGACCTCTAAAGTTTGCCCTGGAATGAGTCTGGACTATCGATTACACAAAAACAGTAGGCAGAGGAGTATGTATCTGCAGGGGAAAAAAACCCCTTTTTTGAGACCCCTTTGCAGCAGCCAAGCTGGGACAACAGCTGACAGGCAAGGGTGTAATAGACTCACTGGACAACAATGGTACTAGGCAAGGTAATAAGCATTATGCATGTTAAGGTTTATGCTAGCTATGAACTTCATGTTGGTAGGAAAATTGACACAAATAGTAAAGTGACATAACTTGTACCTATTTGTCAGTCAACATAAAAAATAGGAGAGAAGGCAGCCATGAGGGAAGAAGCAGACATACACAACCCTCTCCACCCACATGCTCCTCATCTTCCCTGCTAGAAGATGTATCTATGCTGTCAGTATCACACAGGCCTATTTTGTCCCAGAGCTAATGACAGTTCTGCATGAATGCAACCTTCTTTAAAAAAAAAAAAAAAAAAGAAGCAAGGCCCAAACAAACATGCAAGTATGATAACTTAAATTGATGAAGAGTCTCATCTACAAAAGACAGTGAATAACATCAGTTAAGAGGTGGAGAGCCCCTCTGTAGCCATGCCATACTCATCAGGTCTAATACTTGATCTAAGAGTGGTCATCACCACATACCTAATTTGTACATTAACTTAATTTTTTCTGAGAGGGTTCACAATTTTTCCCATGAAGAGTATAGTGTTGTCCATATTTATGACCATTAGGAAGGGCCTGTCGAATCTAACAGTAATTGGGACGGACATGGGCACTATTTCCATGCCTGTGGCAGCTGCTGCTTCGGTGCCAGTCTCATCCACCTTTACCACAGCCTTGTGAATAGCCTGTGAAGAAACAGACATTTGACAAGTCAAGGGAGTACAAAACGGGTCACTTAAATAAGAATGAGAGTTAAAAGTGCCTGAAGAAATTACTGGTAAGAAACAAATGTCAGATGGACAGGCGTGAGTCCACTGCTTAAAGATAGCAAACTTAGGGAGGAAAAATAAAATCAGCAAGCTACATGCAGCACAGCTTTCTAGCCCCAGAGAGGAAAAGTTACTCTCCAGGAAAATTTACTCTGGAGGGGCATGTCCCTGCTAGTGAAAACATTTGCTTTGTTTCTTTTCTTATTCTTTGCATCCACTTATGGAGATCTCTACAGCTAGACCAAATGTTAAGAGAGTAAGACCATATTTAACTGTGTATTAGAAATTCATACAGTTGAAGAAACAACATGGATAGAAACCTTAAATTATGTTTCCTATGTTCCTTCATGTTTTGGGGAAAATGGGACCAAAGATGAAGGGCCAGAAATGGAGGGTTAAAGCACAGAAACACAAAAGTTTGACCTTGTGAAATCAAGACACTGACAGATCCTGATTCGCTAATGTCCACTTGAGGTCATGAGGGCAATTGTTTTCTTCATTAGACAATTAAGTTTGCCCCAGTTGTCAGCCTTAAACTCTAGGTTTATTGAAGCATGATCTATCTGTAGCTTCTACCTGAGCCTAGTAGTAATTGTTCATATGCTTGAAGACAAATGTTTGTCATAACTGCATTTTTGTTTCTCCCAAACAGTTTAAAAGCAAGCAGTGTGTTTTTCCTCTTCCCTCACCTCCATAAAATACAAGCAGTGATACATTCTACAGCTCCCTACTTGCCCACAAGCAGGCTAAAGAAGGCAGACCCAGACAGAAGCAGCCAGTGGTGACTGTAACAGCTGCAAGAGGGTACCAGCGTGTGGATAGATAATGATTTGGTCATGTATGTTTTATAAAGTTGCCCCATGCAGGTCAAAATAGCCTTCTAAATTAAAAAATTACAGACTAGTAAATTGCTCATACAGTGCAACTAACGTGGATAAAATACTCTGCATGCCATCAGCTGCCTTTCTATGGAAGCAAAGCCTCTTTACATGAGTTTTGCACCATGAATAGCTGTGCAGAAAGTGATGCAAGTATCAGTAACCATGGGCCCATAAAACAAAAAGCAGTATGACTTACCTGGGAAATTCTGTGCTGGGGCTGCCCAGTGATCCCAGAGAGGTCAGCCTTATCAGTGAATAGATCCATGATGCCCATTTTATATAAGATATCTTTTAGGTTATATGTCCCATAAAGCGTGAATTTCGGAAGATACAAATTTACTGAGCTGCCAGGAAAGAAGCGCAAGAATACAATGAAACATTTGATCAGTTATCACAGAACAACATAGACTCATAAGAGGAAAACTGATTTTGCTTTCTCCCTAAAGACATTTTGCCTCTAGCCTCCCTCTAGTCTACATAGGAGATGAAAATTTTCTGAAGTCAGTGATCTCTTCTGCAATCAGCTGGAAGCACCTTAATCATGAACCATTACTGAGGATGCACCTTGTGAAAAAGAGACTCCTTTAGGTGTCTCAAGCTGAGCACAAAAAAAAAAATCCAACACATTCAAGTTCATGGAATGTTACTTTTGGAGAAAAAACTGGCCTTGTGTATTTATCATATAAAACAGGACAGATAAAATGGAACTACATCCGCTGAAGAAGCGGGACAATAGTAAGTAGTGATAAAAGGCATGGCAAAATAAAAGACAAAAGCAAATTTACAGAATATAGTTAGCCAATAGATAACTTTTTTCCTGTGCCAAGCCCAGTGTCTGACTTACTCAGTTTTAAGTGACTAGATTGCTGCTTTGCATAAATTAACCAAAGCTCTGTGTTTCTGACTCATTTTTCCTTGTTTTTCCCCTAAGTACCTAACAATTACTTTTCAAAGGTTAAGCCCAACATTTACGGCTAGAAGCAGCATAATGAGACAGAGGTTAGTGATAGCACTGACATTGGGTACTATTACCTGGTGAGAAACCAGGCCAGCTCTCCAGGGCTTTAGGTCAGGGAGATGTGGAGCACCTAATGAAGCCAGCCAAAGAGAAAGCCATCCAGTGGGCAGGGGGGAAGGAAAAGCCCATACCTCCAGCATTGCACAGCATCTAATGTCAGCTCTGGCTGCATCCAAAAGCAAGAGTGCTGTGGATTGATAACAGGTTGCTTGAACTCTTGCTTCTCCCTGATTTCAGTCCGTGCTGATTGCTGCCCTGAATGAGGGTGAAGCTATCACTGGATCATCTGCATTACTGTTACCTAAAGGCACTCCTTCACAAGCCCCCACTTGCTTCTAGTACAGAGCAAAGGGAAAGCCAAAGACACACAGGAGCAATGCAACCAGGAAAGGAGCAGTGGGATACACTTTCCAGGAGTGAAAGTGAGGTTTTCTCTTTAGTTCAGCCATTTAAAAGATCTCAGCTGTCTGTACTGATGACACTTCAGCACTATTCTCTTTGTCAGCCACCAGAAATGAAAGATGTCCTTCACAACATTTCTGCCACTAATATCATGATCAATTTGCAGACAGAGAAGGGACAAACAGGTAGGTCACAGCCTTTACATGATTCCATATAATACTTTCATTTATTAAGACCTCCCAGAGACTCCAAATAATAGCTGATACAATCAATTGTTTTAAAGATTAAAGGGAAAAGAGGAATTTGTGTCATTATTTTCTAGGAGAGAATGGTTATGATGAAAAATGGGGAGCAGCATGAAGCAGACTTGTCTTTGACTGTGATTCTTTTTCATATTGTAAGATGGAGAGAGGAAATATAAATTCCTCCAGTTGTATTTAGCATTCATCTTGATAATTGTAAAGGTAATTGTTTCTTTGGAAAAATTATACCTAAGTATTTTGAGTCACCATCTTTTTGTCCTATAGTCACAAGCCACATAGCTACTCCCAGAAGTTTCAAAACTGTAAAGGTGCACAGAGAATTACTTTGGTTTTGCTGGGTTTCTTTTTTTGTTTGTTTGGGGTTTCTTGGTTTTTTTTTTTTGTTTTGTTTTGTTTTTTTTGTTTTGTTTTGTTTTGGTTTTTTTGTTGTTGTTGTTTTGTTTTGTTTTGTTTGGTTTGGTGTGGTTTTTTTTTTGTTTGGTTTGGTTTCTTTTTATTGTTGCCGTTTTGGGTTTTTTTTCCTTTGTTGTTGTTTTGGTGGGGTTTTTGTTTGTTTATTTTGTTTGGCTTTGGTTTTTTTCACATATTGAGCTTTGCCTTCACAATTGCTGAATGGAAGTTGTTATTTCAGCATTAACTGCACAGTTGCTGTTAATTTCAATAGTCAGAAATTAAGAAAGAGACAAGAAAAGAGGCTGAAGTGGTAGGAATACACTTGTAAATAGAAGGCAGAAAGCTTCCCCCCAAAAAAGTGAGAAGGGGTCTAAGTCAAAAACTTGGGCCTATTAAGAGCTGAAGATGGGAAACAAAATGCATAAATCACAAAAGTCCTAATCTGTGAAGGTTTTCAGTGAGTGCAGTCCTGAATGTGAGAATACATGGACACTAAATCAGCCAGATCCAATTTAGGTCAGGAAATTTCTTCTACTGCTTAAAGCAGAGCTAAAAATTGCATATTGATTTTGTGTAATACCCCAGCACATTTGTTTCCTTGGCTACAATCTGAACCAAGAACTGCAGAATTTTACCTTTTTGTGACTAATGTTGTCCATCTTGACAAATGTTCACAAGACAATCTTTTCTCCAGCTTCCTCATTCTTCCTCTATCAGGCAGAATAAAAAACGCTGAAGCACCTCCTTTGTAATCCATTTGCACCACAGTGGAAGACAGCTGCTCATCATAGCCATGCTTGAACAGGCCCATTCCAAACATCATTGGGACTTCAACAACCTTGGTCCCATCCACAAAAAATTTGCTCATTTTGGTGTATTTTGGATCGAAAGGTTTTTCCCATTCAGCTTGAAATATAAGAGACACAGTTACAGGATATTTTTAAGGACATTAAACCATAGGACATATTATCATAGGACACATTCTTAGATGACAGAAACTGGAACAGATGGATCAGATTCAAAGACAAACCAATTTGCAATGATCACTTGATCTTACTAAATACTCAGAATAATTCAATAGCAACACACAGTTGGTAGAACATGATGTAAAACTCTCTCTCAGATCTTACAGCAGGCTGCAAAATCCTTCATTTAGATGAATTATCAAGGGTTCTAACTTGCACTTTTCCTCCATGATGACAGTTTTGAGGAGCCTGTAAAGTCCTCATATAATGCAGCCTTTATCTAAGCTCAAAAGAAGGTTCTCTCATTTTCTTATTCCCAAATCAAAATAAGCTTGTAAAGGGTGACATGAGGGATGAATTCTCCAGAGAAATTAAGGGATTTGGGTTACTTGCAGAGAGGTGTTGGTACCTCACATTAGCTGATGATGTATAGAGTCATAAGGAGCTTAATTTCACCAGACTGCTGAGTTAGGAAACAAAACAGCAATAGCAGAAAACTTTTCCACTGTCATCTTCACCATATTAAATTTTCAAAGGTTCCTCAGTTAGTCATGGTGAAACAAACCATCCACATTGAAGCTCTGAAAGGTTCTTATCCTCAGTGGAGAGGATTTTCAAAACCAAATTCCAGGTATCCACACCGTACGTTTCAGAGGCTGAGCAAATTTTTTAAAAAGGGGGAAATTGTGGAATTTTGGAAAGGCTTTTTGTTGTTTTTATTTTAATTTTTAAGAAATCTTGTTGCTCTGTAGTAAATTTTGCCTTCTAGAGCAAAACTAACATTTTATCAAATGTAATGGGCAAAAGTAGAGCTGTGACACTAAGTAAAATAAGTGGCATCAAGAAAACCATGAGACAAGATGCAGTCCTGTTGACTGCTGATTTCTATTTGAACACTGATTACTAGGCAACTTGTTACAAATGAAATAATTATTGTCTGCTTTTTCCACCATCTGACACGGCCTGCACTACTAAATAGCTTTCGAAAAAGTGAAATGAGACTTCTTCAGTGCATGTCTTGGTCTCTGAAAGCATAGATTGACAACTGCAGTGCTCTGAACAGGGAAAAGTTGCTACTTTTATACATTTCATATACTTTATATACTTCATTAATAGTGAATTCTATCATCAGATATATAATATGCAGAACTTTTACATTATTATGCTTAAGGGGAAAAAAAAAGCAGAATGAATCACAAAAACATGACTGATGCAAGTCCTGAAAAACTTAGACATTTATCTAGTCCTCAACTCAGGGAAAACCAACTGATTTCAAGAAGAACTTTGCTCGAGAACTGCATAGGATGTTAGGACCACTACTCTGGGCTTCAGGAGGGCAAACTTTGGCCTCTTCAGAGATCTGCTTGGGATAAAGCCATGGAGGGAAGAGGGCCCCTGGAAAGCTGGCTTGTCACAACGATGTCATGCAGCTCTATAGGCTGGGGGCAGAGTGGCTGGAAAGTTGCCCAGTGGAAAGGACCTTGGGGTGCTGATTAACAGCAGCTGAACATGAGCCAGCAGTGCCCAGGTGGCCAAGAAGGCCAATGGCATCCTGGCCTGTGTCAGCAATGGTGTGGCCAGCAGAACCAGGGCAGGGATTGTCCCCCTGTACTCGGTACTGGTGAGACCATGCCTCCAGTTCTGTTCAAGGCCCAGTTTTGGGAGCCTCACAATGAGAAAGACATTGAAGTGCTGGAGCACTGAGGGTGACAGAGCTGGAGAAGGCTCTAGAGAGTCAGTCATGTGAGGAGCACCTGAGGGAACTGGGGTTTTTTAGGCTGGAGGAAAGGAGGCTGTGGGGGGGAACCTCATTGCTCGCTACAGCTGCCAGAAAGGAGACTGTAGCCAGGTCAGGGTCAGTCTCTTCTACCAGGCAACAAATGATAGGACAAGAGGAAATGGCCTCAAGCTCTTTCATGGGAGGTTCAGGTTGGACATCAGGAAGAATTTTTTCACTAAAGAAGTTGTCAAACATTTTAAAAAGCTGTTCAGGAGTATGGTAGACTCATGATCACTGGAAATGCGCAAGAAATGACTGGCCTTGGCACTTAGTGCAAACAATTTATTTGATATGGTGGTGTTCAGTCAAAGGCTGAACTCAAAGATATTGGAGGTCTTTTCCCACCTTAATGGTTCTATGATTTTCTTGATATTCAAGGATGACCTCCACCAATCACAGGAGTGATCCATCCTAACAAAGAAGGAGTCAGGTAAAAATTCCAGGAGGCCTGTGTGGATGAAGAAGGAGCTCTTTGGTGAACTCAAACACAAACAGGTAGCCTACAGAAGGGGGAAGCAAGGACAGGTAACCTGGGCGGTATAAAAAGAGACTTTCTGAGCCTCCAAGGAATAGATTAGGAAAGTTAAAGGTGTGAAAGAATTAAAGCTGGCCAGGGACATTGAGGACAATGAGAAAAGCTTCTATAGGTATGACAATGATAAAAGGAAGACTAGGGAAAATGTGAACTCCGTCCAGAAGAAAATGGGAAGCCTGGTTACCCAGAACATGGCTGAGGTACTCAATGATGTTTTTTCCCCTCAATCTGTACTGGCAAGTGCAGGGACTGGGAGAATGAAAGTAGTCCACTGTAGAAGAAGATCAGGTTCAAGAATATGGGAAGAACCTGAAGATGAACATGTCCATGGGACCTGCAGATCATGAGGGAAATAGATGGAACAGCAATACCACTGTTCATCATATTTGAGAAGTTATGGCAGTCCAGTGAAATTTCCGCTGACTAAAAAAGATAAATGAGAGCTCTCATTTTTAAAAAAAGAAAAGAAAGATCCAGGAAACTACCAGTCTTTCTCACCTTTTTGAGTGGCAAGATATGGAGCAGATCCTCCTGGAAACTATACTAAGACACATGGAAAATTAGGAAGTGATTGGTGACTAACAACATGACTTCACTAAGGGTAAACTGTGCTAAAGGAAGATCAACTGATGTCATCTAACCAGACCTGCGCAAAGAATTTCACACTGTCCTGCATGACATCCTTGACTCTAAACTGGAGGGAGGGGTGTGAGAGGTGGCCCACTGAGTGGATCAGGAATTGTCTGGATGCTTGCATTTGAAGGCTTGCAGCAGTCAATGGCTTGTTGTCCAAGAGGAGATCAAGGGATGGCCAGTGCTCCTCAGAGGCTGGTATTAGGACAAGTGCTGCTCAATATCTTTGTTGGTAAAGTGAACGGTGGAATTGAGTGCACCTTCTGCAAGTTTGCCAGTGACACCAAGATGGTGTGGTTCTGTTGACATGCTGTAAGGAAGTGATGCCCTCCAGAGTGAAGGGATGCCACCCAGACAGAGAGGGTGCCATGCAGGGAGAGTGAGACGGGCTTGAGAGGTGGCCCCATTAGAATATCATGAAGTTCAACAATGCCAAGTGCAAGGTCCTGCATGCAGGTTGGGGTGATCCCAAGTATAAATACAAGCTGGGAAAATAATGGATTGAGTTGAAAGCAGACCTGAGGAGAAGAATTTGGTCCTGTAGGTTGATGAGAATCTCAGCATGCCCCAGCAATGTGTGCTTGCAGCCCAGAAAGCCAAACACATATTGAACTTCATCAAAAAAATGTAGCCACCTCCACTTCTGCTTCACTCTGGCAAGATCCCACCTGGAGTACTGCATTTAGCTCTGGGGTCTCCAATAAAAGAAGGATGTGGATCTGTTGGAGTTACTCCAGATGAGGGCCATGAAAATGATCAAGAGGGCTGGAGCACCTCTCCTATCAAGACAGGCTGAGAGAGTTGGGGTTGTTCAGCCTGGGAAGAGAAGGATCCAGGAAAACCTTAGAGTCCCTTCCAGCACCTAAAAGGGGGAAGTACCTATAGAGGAGGGAAGACTTTTTATACAGGCAGATAGTGATAGGACAAAGGGGAATGACTTTAAACAGAAAGAAGGCAAATTTAAATTTAGATTAGATATAAGGACGAAATCCTATACTATGAGGGTTGTGAGGCTGGAATAGAGAAATTGTAGATGCCCCATCCCTGGCAGTGACCAAGGCCAGGCTGGACAGTTCTTTAAGCACTCTGGTCTAGTGGAAGTTGTCCCTGCCCATCGCAGGGGGATCGGAACGAGATGATCATTAAGGTCCCAAGCCATGACTATCAGTTAACACACAGATTAGACAGAGATGATATTCACTAATACTTTCCTCCTATTTCAAAGGTACTCTTATTCCTGTTCTTACATCTATCCTAGGGGGATACCTTCTAGGCACCTTCCTCAAGTGCCTCACAGCGCTCAAGCAGCAAAATTAAATTCAAAGTATTCTTTGTCATTATGATCTTGACTAAGGAATGAAAAAGGATTGCTGTAATATAGTGAAATGACATGTCTTGTGGGTCAGAGTCAGGAAAATATTGCCAGACTTTTGTTCTTGAAAAAGAAATTCTGCACTATGCTACACCACGAAAAAAATTGTCACCAGTAATGTGCAAGGAAGTTTGTAATGCACAAAAAGAGGACAAGCACCTGAAAGTATGGACTGGTTATACAGCTAAATGAGGTTTAGAAATCCTCTCCAGATTAATCCCAGCTCTAGATAATTAACCTAGTCTTGATCTCAAGACTAAAAATTGTTATTATAATATTGCGATGAATGCTATTCTTTAATCCATTTGCTTTAAAATTGGTGAGATAAAACTGAAACTCCACCACCTTTAGAGGAGCTAGGAAATCTTTGCAGTAGTAAACTGAACATCTCTTCAAAAAAAACTAACAACCCTTACTGTTAGAACATGTAAAAATTAACTGTAATACAAAGTCATCTTTAATATAAGGTTTCTTGGGCTTTTTGTCCCCATTGTGCTAGTAAAATTCATTGCTCATTTTTCAAACACCTTTCAGTAAAAGAAAAATTGACAAGTTTTTTTGCCTGTTTTGAAAGATGTACCTGATGCTTAATAGAAGTCTAAATGAAAACATTATTTGAGATAAACGAGTAGGTTTTCTAGAGAACTAAGAAACATTAGTCATCTGTATTTCAATTAGCTCCATTTAGTTGTGCCAAATCTTCAGACATTATTACAAGGAGCAGAGATGCAGATGGAAAGCAAAACAAAACAGAAATATAGTTCTTAATTATTTTCACGGGAAGCCTCACATTGGAAAGTGCAAGCATCCAGGTTTGAAAAGGATAGCTTTTCTCTTAAAAATTTATCTAATATGCCATCTCCATTTCAATTAACAAGCTTGATGATATTTTTATCAGATAAATTACAGAATATTATTTTTCTGACCACAAATACTTTGCTTTCAGCATATCATCTGTAAGAGAGAGAAAGTTTGAAATAAGATGCAATATCTGTTATTAGACCACTGATTGAGCCTTACAGCCTTGATCCTCTTCTTCTCATTAGATCAGAAGTCTTAAAAGCTCTGGGAACATCTGAAGACTGTATCTAAGCAGACTGCACAAGTTAATTAAGAAAAACAAGCTTATTGTCAATAGGCTTGTATTTGATACTGTTGGGTCCATCTCTCCACTGGAAAATATTAGAATCTGCAAACCAAAAAATAAAGGTTGAAACCTATGCCTCTAGACACACTGGGACTACAGACATGCTATCGGCAAAGGCATAGTTAGTAAAAAAATAAGGAGAACATGAGTGTGAAACTAAAGCTATTGTAGCTTGTTTAGTTTTCAATACATAAACATACACAGTAACAGCAAGGCTGTTGTCTAAATATATTCTGTTTGATAAGATGCTAATTTTTCCTTTAATAGCATTATTTGCATTTAACTCTGAACTTGCTGAACAAAAAACCAGATGGATCTCAGCCAAGAGAGTGCTTGAATACTACTAGACTGTATAGGATTAGATGCTTTACTGCCTAGAGGTGCCTTCCTCAACATGTATTTCACTTAATTTTCTGAAGGAAAGAAGTTTATATATTAAAAGATATGGGAAAATTTGCCATACATTTTGCTAAGAGTTATCAGTGTCAAGTAGAACATAATTTCCAATAGCTTTGTTTCTAATTAAATATAAGTGAGGACCAAAAGGGAAAGATATGAGTCCACCTGCAAAACCATATTGCAAAAAATGATGAAGTCTAAAGCTGACCTGAGGAAATAATTTATGGAGTAGAAGAACATGATATGTATATCTTACCGTTAAAATAGATATAGCTAATAAGGAGAATTTCAGTAAGCGGATCTAGGTTATTTATGAGGTCCTTGATTTTTCCATTCGTTCTTCTTCCTACATATTCATTGATCTTTATCTGGGCTTGATTAGCCTGCTTGAAGTTCATAGGATAAGCTTCTCCTTCATAGAAGTTTCTGAGATTACTTAAAAACTTTTCTTGTGGCTTCAGTCGATCAAGCACAAACAGAACATTTCCCATATTCAACTGTAACCCCGCATTCCTTCTGTTTACCATTTGCATGAGTTGACGATAACCTTCATGTATCTCATTTTCAGAAATCTGACCAGGGTTAAAGCAAAGGACCCTAAGAATCTGTGTCAGGGTGTCTGATCTGGCACCCAGAGTCAGCATTGCAAAGGCGGTTGAGATGCTCAAAGGAGAGAAGAAAACATTTCCGTTGTTTTCACGAGAAGAAATATCTTTGTAGAAACAACATGCAAATCGACAAACACTGTTCCTTATATTCTGCCATGGCATGTTTTGGTTTTCTTGTGCTCTTGGATTCTGGTTTCTTACCCCTTGTGGATAAGGCTCATAGCAGTAACTGTTGGAAAGGATTCCAACAAGTAAAAGACACAGGGAAACCAACATCTTCATATTTCTCTGATTCTGTAATAGAAGAACAGTTACATTTGGCTTACAAATCTATTCACCTTGTGTTTAGGAACACATCAATCCCTTCACTATACAGAGTTAGCTTAGCACCAGTGACTCCGAGATGTTTGAATCGGGGGAAATGAGCTTTCTATTTCAAGGAAGCAGACTCTGGAAAATTGCTCAACCTACTGAAGAGGTTATGAAATAATAAAAATTAAAGTCAAAGAGGGATGAGGTAATTCCAAATACACCCTCATTAAAGTTAAGCCACAATTCATTTTAAACTGTTTTTTTCCCAATATTCTGTTTTCAATGTGGCTTTAAGTGATGAAAGAGTCAAAAGCACAGGTTTATAGAGAAGAAAGTAAGAGATACAGTCAAGGCTAATCAGTTAAATTTGGAAATTTAACTGATGAAAAATCAAAGCAGAAGAAAGGCACATTATACCTCTTCTGTGAAAATTAAAACATAGATCTTTGAATGTGCTGCATATAAACCCATATGCAGGCACTTAAGAGAATGCAAATGCTCTTGTTTATGAGGAAGTGATGAACATTTATGGTGATTTCATGAAGCTTAAACAGTTGAGCACAACTAAAAGAAAAAAACAACTTCCACAAAAATAACGAAAGAAATAGCAATTAGGATGTTATCAAAACCCTGAGAATACAGTGCTGCTTATAAAGACAGGGAAAATGAGTATGTACACAGAGCACCAAAAGGAAATAAGTGTGCCTGCTGCATACAAAGGCATGCCCAGCCCAGTGACTGATTCAAATCACCTAAAAACAAAATAAAAAAAAAATAGAGAAACTCTAGAGGAATATTGTATTTATCATCAGAAAGATAGAAAAGGCTGATTTGGCGGACAAGTTTAAAATGGTTGAAAGTGAAGAGGAGTGAGGAAATTCTGGAGGAACAAAGACACTGAAAAAATACAGATAGAACAGGAAAGCCTTTTCCAAAGCATGGAAACCATTCATTCCACATCTATGATAATACTTTCACCTCTAGAAATTAATACTGTATCACAATCAGTGATGCAGTTCAATAACTTCTGTCAATAGAGAGAAGTAAAGATGTAGAATATCTGGAAATCCAAAACATCCTCCTGTGGTATGTGATCATTTGACCAACCAAACCTTTTATAAAACAAAGCTCTCTCTAGGGGAAAAATATCTAAGGTTTTGACTTGCAGTGAGAAATACAGCCCCTGAGTTGTAAAAGCTCTGAATCCTTATCAGCTCCCACCATGATCCCACATTTGTGTTCTGAACTTTCCATAATTTGGTTTCTCCAAAACCCAGTGAACTCAGAATGCTGATCTCGGCTTTAGAAATAGATGCTCTAAATACTCCTTAATTCACCCTCTGAATATCATGGTCATGGAAATACTGCTATAGCTAGGAAGGGCCTGAAGCCCATGACAAATCACTTTCAGAAAGTGCACTTTCATATCTAGAACACATTTAAATTCAAGCTCTGATTTGTTTGTGACTTCTCCCACCATCACTCATACAGTAATTCTTTTAGCCAGTTTCTTTTTTTTTAATACTCTCTAGATGCTTTAGAGAGCAATCCTTAAGACCCCAATTTCATTTCATTTCACGTCCTACATTTGTTATTATCATTAATGTACTTAATTTAAAACACTTATAAATGCAGTTTTCCTAAGGAGAGTCATGCGGTACAAATGTGCCAATCTCACAGAGGATTTATCTTTTCTATTTAAAAAAAAACCCAAAATCATAATTAAACACTCCAAGAAACTTTAAGCCAAAACTTGAATGTGAACATAATAATTTCTCAGTTGAACATTCAAAAATTTTTCTCCTGAATATAATTTTTGACAATTTTTCCACATTTAAGAAAAACCCCAAAACATTACTTACAGTGAATTCAAAAGGGTCCTGTTGTATTCACCAGGTCTGCACAGGTCCTTGCTCAGTTGTTTATGCTGCTGGATACAAAGCAGGGTATCCTCTAGTAAAGGTTAAGATCATCTAAGGGCCATGACTCACACATTATAATTTTAGAGATTAGTATGATGTCGAAACTAGTTTTACTGGACACTTTACTGAATATGCTTTACACGTGACTTCTTATTATTCATGACTATCTGATCACTCTGGTTAGATTCAAACCCATTTTCCTCAAACTGAACCTACTTTTTCTTAATATCAAACACTCATACACATCTCAGTTGCCTGAATCTACTATTTCATGAACAAGTTACCAGAAGCAGCAACTACAGAGAAATATTTTTAACATCATTTCCAGAATTTCCAATAGCATTGCTGCCACTAAGACAGGAGGGCAAGACTTGATGCATCAGGACAATATGAATTTTTGTGCTCTACCTTGCTTTGTATCTGCATATCCATGGCTAGGGTTGATTGTCCCCAGGGGAATCCAGTGACGATTCTAATAGGTGCAGGGCTTAAAACACTGTTGTGGCACACTAGCAAATGCTGTCAGATGTGTACCTAGCTATCCCCTCCCAGACAGGGAATCCACTGACAGCAAAAGCTGTGATATTGACTCCTGGGTCGCTTGTATGGCCCTGTGCCCAGAGAAGAAGAATGCAGCTGGGATGCCATTGAATGTAGGTGATTGCAGTTACAAGCATGGCCTGGGGACAGGGGGTGGAAACCGAGGAACATGGGTGTTAAATAGAGCAAGTCTTTAGATCAGCTTACTATCTTATAATCTGGGATGTGGGGAGCAATCCCCTCTGATCGTGTGCCAAGTTCAGCTGGGTCACATCAGACAGCCTGGTATCCTGTGCTCAGCTTTACTCCTGGGTGCAGGATGACTGAAGCATCATGGAAGGGAACTCTGGGGACCACATAGCTCAAACCCTTGCTCAAACCAAGGTCATATACATTGAGTTGCTCAGGATGATGTCCTGCTAGGTTTTGACTCCCTCAGAAATGGAGATCCACAAGCTCTCTGGGCAATCTCTCTATTGCAGTGTTTGACAACACTGACACTAAAACAAGTTAACAGGTTTTCTCACATTTAAGTGGAACTTCTTGTATTTTAATTTGTGCTCATTGCCTCTTGTCTTGTCACTTGATGCCACTGAGCAGACACTATCTCTGTCTTTACTTGTCTCATCAAAAATATGGTGATCATACATTGTTGAGACCTCCACAGGTCTTTTTCTCTGAACTAATATTACTAACCTTTACTCTTTTAGCCTCTCCTCATACTGCAATTCTTCAATGACGATTCTGGCACTTTAATGGAGTCATTCTGGTTTGTCCATGTCCTCCTCGAACTGTGGAGCCCAGCTCTGCTTGCAGCTCTCCAGATGT
>NW_005054303.1:1839469-1926575 GCF_000277835.1 Geospiza fortis
TGCTGGCAATGTTCTTCTTAACGCAGCTCAAGTACATGGAATTACAGACTCATAGAATATTGGAATGGTTTGAGTTGGAAGGGACCTCAAAGATCATCTAGTTCCAAACCCCTTGCCATGGGCAAGGACACCTTCCACCAGGCCACAGGCAGGTCAAAGCCCCATCCAACCTCGCCTTGAACACTTCCAGGGATGGGGCACCCACAGCTTTTGTGCGTAACCTTTTCCAATATCAGACCTGTCTCATATTGAAGAATTTCTTGCTTATATCTAATCTAAATCTACTGACTTTCTGTTTAAAGCCTCGTCCTATCATTACAAGTCTTTGTAAAAAGCCCCTCTGCAGCTCTCCTGTAGGACCCTTTTAGATATTAGAAGGCCACAATAAGGTCACCATGGAGCCTTCTCCAGGCTGAACAACCCCAACTCTTCCAACCTGTCTTGGCAGGAGAGATGTCCAAGTCCTCTGATTATCTTTGTGGACAGGTTCTCTTCTGGACAGATCCACAACATAAGAAATGTTGGGGACCCCAGAGCTGGATGCAGCACTCCAGATGGGATGTCACCAGAGCAGAGTAGAGGGGCAGAATCCCCTCCCTCGCTCTGCTGCCCACACTGCTTTGGATGCAGCCCAGGACCTGTTTGGCTCTGGGCTGTGAGTGTCCATGGCTGGATCATGGGCAGCCTCTCACCCACCAGCACCCCCAAGTCCTTCTCAGCAGGGCTGCTCTGATCTGTTCATCCCCGCAATGTTCCTACTGGGGGTTGCCTGACCCAGGTGCAGCCCCTTGCACTTGGTCTTGTTAAACCTCATGAGATTCCCATGGGCCCACTGCTCGAGCTTGTCCTGGTCCCTTTGGATGACATCCATCCTTCAGGCATGGCAACCGCACCACTCAGTTTGGTGGTGTTGTCTGCATTTCCTGCAAGAATTACTGGCTCCTGGTCTGACAGGAACCTCCAATCCCCATGCACAGCATCTGACTTTCTAAAACTAGGGTAATGTTTTCTCTCATTTTCCCTTCAAAATGCAACCATTTCCAGGGAGGGACCAACCCTTACTACACACAAATAGAGTGCTGATCTAAATGCTGTTTCCAAGGACATTGAAATAATAACCACAACAATAGTTCAGCAATATTTTCTGTGAGGCAAAGATACAATCAGTGAAAGTTGTTGATGATTACAACCTATCAAGAGGCTCAATAGATTGCAGAAAACCCCTTAACCAAGTTGCTTATGAAGTAAAACTTGAGAAATAGGTGGCTTTGAGGCATGATACTGGACTCACACATAGTGTGTTCTTCACGTACACCACTCACTTGAAGGAGTACTTGATATACTATTTTCACTGCTTCTTGTTCAAATAAGAGCCAAGAATCTTGCTTAGAGCTGGCTTTTAATAATGGGTTGCAGTTTTCATGGTATATAAAAACTGATTTCTGATGAAGGAAGGAAGCCCAATTAAATATAGACGCCATGCTAATGACAAGGTGACGGACAAATGACTAAGACAGATTTGAACACACCTAGGCCACACCTCAGGAGACTTGCAGGAGAAAGCGTGCTGCTGAACATGGGAAAGCTGCCCTATGATTGGAAAGAAAGCAGAAAAAATCAATACAGTTTCAATTTCTATGAATAATGTGAGCATCTGGACATTAATATTAAAGAAAGTCCAGTTTTTTTCTTTCATATGTTTCCAGTGTCAAGCCATGACAGGAAAGAAGGTAAAGGAGAGGGTAACAGGTCTTGATCCAGCTGTATAATATCTGTATTTGATGAAAAATCTTCAACAGCCAAAACCAAGAATTTTTATTGTAATTATAAGCAGAATATTGATTAACAAATAGTTTAGCCATTTTGCTGGGTTTTGAAGATTGGGTTATTTCAGCTTAATGTTGCATATGTTGAAGATATGATGCTGATAGTGAACAGGGAATTTCCTCACACTGGGGGCATTTCTAAAGATTCCACAGCTCTTACACTGCTAGCACTGAACTGTTATAGGTAGTTAATCCCCAGCTGGCAAAATCTAATGTAAATACATGTGCTTTAAGCCAAGAAGTTGAAAGAGGTTTGTTTCTGCAAGGTTTCTCTCTCTGCTATATATAGTAACCACTGATGGCACGAGCAGGGTGTTCTACTGCATAAACAAGGCCTCAGAGGCTCTCCTTAGCCTGTGCTTAACCACAGATACCAGGTATGTATATATCTTCAAAGAGATGGAGGAATTTCTTAATTTGTTGTCTCATTGAAATTAAAGCATTTCCTCATAACCATAATTAAAAAAGGGAGGCAACATGGACTAGAAAATAAATTTGTTTTAAGTTGCTCTTTTCTGAACCTAATAATACTTTCTCCTGAAAAGCGGAAGAGTGTGCAGCCTTTGTAAACTGTGAGATGTGATCAGTCTGATTTAGGGCATCTGTTTCCTTACAATAATGTAAATATGATCTTCTATAAACAGCTCAGGTCTTGAGGAATCTCTCAAAAATTATTGTTTATTAAGTAGAGCACTGTTAGAGATGACCTATAGAGATAGTAAGCACTGCAAGACCTCTCCATTTAGTTATGGGAATTTTTACATTTCTTTTAGTCCTAGGATTTCCTACCAGTAAATCTATTACACCACACAACAAACAGGTTGAAGAATTCACCAAACTAACAAAGTTTGGGATAGCTTGGAATTGGCTGGCATATCCACAATTTCTGCTCTCACAACTATCAGAAGTGTTCCTCCACCTGAGAGCCTCTCCCTGAGCATTTGTTTGGGCAAGATTCTCAAAGGCCCACACTCTTTGAGTTCAATAGAATGAATTTTCTTGTTTTAAGCTCCCTTAAAAAGAAATCATAGGGAAACATAAGTCCAAATAATTGACAAACACTACCCCCAACCCCCCAAAGGCTGAAGTGTTCTCTTCCTTCAAAGTGTATTTTTTTCCCCAAGACCTTTCTCAATTTTTCAGTCCTCTCTTTTATCACTCAATGAAAGAGAGAGAATACATTGTCCCCAGAATCCTGGTCTATGCTCCCCTTAATTTCCAGGCTTTTCCTTCTCCTTAGGCAGCAGAATAAAAGTCACATTTTGTCTACATTGTATCCCCAAGGACCTGTGCTCTACATGAACAAATAAGCGCATTTTATTCTTCAGTATTTCCTGAATACACTTAGTGATACCTTACCTATTACTGGAAGTGCATGGCTGTATGTAAATACATGTAACACTCTTGTAACACCACTACAAGATTTTCTTGAATTAGGTCACTATTTGCAAACCCAGAAGTCATTTGTCAGAAAACAAAACACTACATTTCAGGAGCAGAGCAGAAGTGGCATGGCAGCTGTCCTCCCTCCTGGCCAGCTCCCCACCTTTCTTTCCTTGGAGAGGACATAGGGAAGAATCCCACCCAACTTCTCCTGTTATCTGTTCTTCTGCAGAGGATTCAACAGAGAGATAAAGTACAGAATCATATAATCATGGAGTCATAGAATGGTTTGGGTTGGAAGAAACCTCAAAGAACATCTAGCTCCAACCCTACTGCCATGGACAGGGACACCTTTCACTACACCAGATTGCTCAGACCCCATCCAACCTGGCCTCGATTACTTTCAGTAATTCCCCCCCCACTACCAGAAGCTCTCCAAGCACCAACCCCACTCCAGACACTACCTCCTGAAAAGACTCACTACCAAGTTCCCTTCAGCTCCACTGACACCTTTTACCCTCAGCTTCAGCATCTCTAGAATCAAAGGGGAGAGCAAAGGGTCAGGACAAGATGTAGGTAGCAGTTTGCCTCAAGAAAACTAAAGAACAAGAACAGGTATTGATTTAGTTATTGCTTCTCCTCAAAGCCCTGGGATTTATTTCTCCCATGAAATTAGCTGCCTTTCTCCTCAGCAAGTCCTTCAGTTAAATATGACTGTCCTGCTAAAAACAAAGAAACAAACAACCCCCTCCCCAAAAAAAACCCAAAAAAACACCAAACCCAAAACAAAACAAAAAAAGCCACCAAAACCAAAAAAAACCAGCACCAAAATCCCCAAATGTTTCTTCTCCCAAGAGGTCTGTGAAACACTGACCCACAATTCATATCCTTTGCTATTTAAATGGCTTGATCTTGCAAATTCTCTTTGATTTGCCTTTGGTGAAATTTTACAGCTTTTAAGGTTTCATCTGCTGAGAAAATGCACATATTTTTTACTGTTAGTTTCAACAATCTCATTGTCCCATAATGCCTTGATAGCAGACACTAAGGCTGTTGGCTTTCTAGTGTCAGTCCTTATCACCAGTTCTTGACATTTTAAGTAAATGTGGAGGCAAAAGCACTACAGAGAAAATCCCCTATATTCAAAGTGAGCTGGCCACCACAAGAAAAGTCCCAATGTTAAATTAATAAACCATACATAGACTATCATTCCAAGAATATCTTGATTCCTTTTTCTTACTCCTCCTCTCCAACTTTCAGCTCCCTTCTGAATGGCTTTCTCAAAATAAACAAAGCTAAAGAGTCCTGCACAGACAATCAGACTAGAGGCCATTTAATTACATTAGAAACATGCACCTGGAAAAAAAATCTTTTACACAGGCACTGGATACTAGCAATATATCTCAAGGCACTTCATATCAAAGAAACATCAATAGGTGTTTTTTGAAGAACATGCAGACAATATTTTCTTTACAGCATTGTTCTGTTAGTACAGACAACAGAAACCAAGGAAGAGGATGACAGTCATTGTAAGAGCTCCTTTCTTTTATGAGGGACAAGTTCTGAGGAGTTTGGTTAAATGTTGAGTTATCTGAATACCATTGAGTGTCAATTATCGAATTACTTTGGAAACAGGTGTAAGAATTTAGTTATTAGCTATTTCTCATGCAGTGTACTTGAAGTTGTTTGATCCATTAGCACTTGACATGGGGGCAGGAGGGAAGCATCAGAAATTAACCTGGATTTCAGCATCATACTTTCTGGAACTACTTCTATCAGACATGCAGTGACACCTCAGAGATTACCAGATGATGAGAGCAATTAAGAAGCTGTGTCTCACAAAGCAAATAGTGCTCTCCATCTAGGACTGAAACATGAAAAGGAGACTTTTTACTGTGGGATCAAAGGGAAAAGAACTAAGAAAACAGCTGTGAGAAATTAGGGCTGAAATGTAAATTTTCCCACCTGGGGAATTTACCCTCGAGATTGCTATGTTGTGCAACAGATCACTTTGTAATGCCAGCTGAAAGCAAAGCAACTGAGGCAGTGAAAGGTGCAGACCCCTAGACTCCAGGCTAATGTTGCTGAGGTGTCTGCACTACTGCTCAAATGGGACAATTGAGCTCTACAAAGCATGCTGCTTGCTCCCTTAGAAATCCCTGCAAAGCTGTTTTGCATAGAGTAAACATACTCTGGGAAGTAAGCAAATCTAGCTCATGATGCCTCCTGTGACAACCAGCTCAGAGCAGCGCAGAAAGAAGCAAAAATGTACTTGATTATATAACTTGGGAAGAATTTCCAAGCCAAAGTAGTTGTATTAGCATAGTGAAGTCCTTGTCCTTGCTGACTTCTAATGCAAGGGATTTTTTCATAGAAGCACTAGGCAATGTTGCAGCAGGAGACGAATTACTGATAATTAGAAAACAGAGAGTAAAACATTGTTCTTTGTAAATGGGATCCTGGTGCATAGACCCATTTGATGATTAAAAACCTCTGAAATTACAACTAAAAGACTTTGGGGAGTGGAAGTTATGCAAGTGAAATCCAACAAACTGATGTGCAGGGATGAAATATGTGAATTACATGTATGGATAAATTAATTGAGGAAAAAAAGTGTACTCCTTCATGAAAGCAGGGTCTGTAAAAATATGTAATATCTTTGATCTCCAGTCTCAGGGCAACGAACTCATTGGAAAGGGAAATAAAACAAAACAACTGAGTAAAAACTTGAGCATGTGTCCTTGAGCAAAGCACTCCATGGAATGCAGATTATATCTGAGAGCTGACCTCTCAATAGGACATACTTTGGACTTAAAAGAACATACTTCTTAGCAAGGCTCACTTTTTACTTCACAAGAAGCAACTTCTTCCCTCTTGGAAAGTTGCAGTTGAAGATTTATTCACACTGGTTGAAAAAGTAATGTGTGGGTTTTTTTCCCAAAGTATTATTTTCACTCCTGTGAAATAGCCTTAGGGTGAAATATTACAGCTACAGATGTGGTTGTGCTACTGATCCATTACACCAACTGTATGAGGAGTTATGCTGTTTCCAGCTACGCTGTTGCAACTATTTGCCATAGTAGTGAGAAGACTGAACTCCATTTTATCAGCTCTGACAGACTGAAAAGTTTAACTCTGATCTGGACTTTGCACTTAGCAATCAGCAAGCAAATGAGCAAAATGGGATTTGTCAGGTGGAAATATTTAATTTAGCAGAAAACAATTTGAATACCTTTAATATCTTTAAGACATAGCTAGGGAAACATTAGTCCTGAACATCTCTAAAGAAATGAAATTGTTTATTTGGGATGTTGAGTGCATCCCTCTCTTCATGATTATGATGAAAATCACACTTAGAAATTAATGATTATGAGCACATGTTCAGTGGTACATGGAGATCATCATCCAAGGACAGACAGATATGCTGAGGTTTAAAATATATCTCCAAATTCTGAAAGAAAAAGAAAAAGGGATAGGATTTGTTTCTCTGTCTGAAAAGGTTTCTGTTAGGCAATTTGGACAGCAGCAAAGAAAATGAAGTCTAGGAAAATAAACAATGGGAATAAATAGTAATGATATTGGAAGAGGGAGCTACATGTCCTGAAGACAAAGGACCTCAGAGGTGCACTGCACTTGGTTAGTCAGGCAGCTAGTAAATTCTTTCTGGCTGACTAGATCTGTTTTGCAGCATGGCTAATACGTCTGAGGGGGGAAGAATAGGTCTAGTGGTGAAAATTGTACTTTTAATAGTTCAACTTGGTGGACACAGAAACTGTGGGGTGCAACACCAAACAAGTAATGTGAGTTATAAGTGTGGTACTAAATGAAAAGGGAACTGCATTCACAATAATTGCCATGTAACACACATGAGGTGAGGTATGTCACAAATGATTCAGCTCAATTATTTCACAAATGCTTTTTTTTTTAACAGTAATCTATGAAAATCTTCAGAAGCTAAACATGCCTTTAAACCTGTTTGGAAGCAAAGAGATTATAACTGCATTGACACTGGCCATGGGAAAACTGGGTGACCTGGGATTCTTGGAAGAGACATGATCAGCAGCACAGCACAGCTGCCATGCTTCCTGCTGCACTGCTGGGAGGAGGATTCAGTATCCTCACTCTGGACATTTCCACTGCTCCACAAACAGTATTTCAGATCTTAGGCACCACCTTGTCTTGCTGGGCACCTTCCTTTGTCACCTCCCCTATGCGCCAAGTGTGTTCCTGAGCACAGGAGAGCATGTGGGAATACCAGAAAGGTGAATTGCCCAGGAAAAGTTCTGAATTATCAGAAGCAGGGGGACATAACTTCTAGAGAAAAAAACAACAAGAAAATCCAGTAAATTTGTTTTCCTCAAGTCATAATAAAACCGAAACCTCTCACAGACACGTGCCCCTTCTTCCCCTTCAATCAGTGTATAAGCCACTCACTGAAGAATGTATATATTATAGATCTATGTATCTATGTATTTTAAAAGTTGCTTAATAATGGGCTGTGGCCCATGGAAAGGAAAGGAAAAATGCAACACTTGCTCAAGAGCTGTTAACTGAAGCGACACTTCAACAACTACTAAAGCAGGAGGAGCTTTGGCAACAGCAGAACAGGAAAATAAATTTTTAAAATTTGCATTTTTGGACTCATCTGGCGGTGGCTGCTTCTTCCTGGAGAAGTTTTCATCCAAGCAACCTAATGAGAATAAGTATCCTCCCCTGTCCCTGATTTCAGGAGGGTCTGGACTGGGTCCTGCTGAGGTCCTGCACTCCCCCTGGCTGCCCAGCTGTCTGCAGGGCAAACTGCAGGATGACAAGCAGCTTGTGGGATGCCAAAATGATGTTGAGATTTTACAATTTGCCTCAGCTGTTCACAGCCTGAAAACCTGCAAGGCTGCATCATCCTGTTTTTTGCTGCTGAAAGACAAAATCAAACTCAAGTTGAAGTGAGCAGTGAAAAAACCAATTGTTACAGACTTTTAATGATTTTCAAGGGAATCAAGTTGAAATCTCTAGGAGTTTCCAACATGTAACACAAGCTTTACTTACAGTTTTGCCCATTGCAATAGTTCCCTGAGTCTATGGAAATTAGAACAGGTTACTGCAAGATAAGCAAGGCAGGAAGTTTCCAGGCACCTGCCACTCTCTGCTAAGCTCCTGTATACGTGCTCAAGTCCAGCAGTAAAAATGCACTAAATCTCCTTTTCTTTCATTTTGGTGCAGGTTACCTTTCATTCATTGCAGGGTAACAATGGTGACTCATGGAAATAGGAATATGGCAGAGTCCAATGAAGTGGTTCTCATACTCCAGTGCAAACATTGCAACACAGAAAAAAAAGCAGACAGCAGCTCCTGTTTTTGTGGTGAGATCGGTTCCAGGATAACTGGAGCAGTTTTTACGGGCTGCTTGAGAAAATGGGCTGCATATTACATATAAAAAGGTATGGCAGTGCTATTCTTCACATCATGTCATGATTAATATATATTTCTAAATAACTCCAAATACTAAAAGACACATTATGTTCTTGTCCTCTGCCAGTTTTAATCCAATGGGTTTGGAAGCTTAAATGGATTCCTTTCATACTTCCTCTAAAAATACCCTTCTAAAAATACTCTTCCAATTATTGAACTTTTCTAAAAGAAAACCTGGGCTTGCCAAAGTACACATTCTCCAGATAGAGCAACCATTGTCAGCAGTCTCTGCAGTTTGGTTCAACACGATAAATGTTGATGGGAAGGCATCCTGCAAAAATATAATGTTTTCAGAGCCTGTCCCATTTCCAAATGTGAATGAAGTTTTAAATGCCAGATTTTCAAAGGTATTTAGTATAAAAAAAGTAATTTAAGTTTTCATCAGCATACAGGCAGGCTTGTAACAAGTTTGAGCCCATTAGAAGCAAAAGACAGTTATTTCTATATGCATAAAAATTTTCAAAACTCCATTCCCAGAAAACTGCTGTTCCAATGCTTTAAAGAAACAGATTCACAAATATGAAAATATGTTGAGATTTTTCTTTTATTTTTCAGAAGTAAAGGAGAAAAAAGAGAAAGGAAATCTGAAGTTTCAAATACAGTTATGTAATTAGATACCCACTGATCATAGGGCTTAATAATTAAGCCATAGGTACATATATTTCAGTGCTGACTACTATTGATATAGATTTGATTTGATTTCTTTTATTATATTATGTAATTTCTGCTGTCTTCTTTGACAAACCAAACAGTATTAGGAAAGTGTTATAAACATATGTAAAGGGGAAACAAAGTGAAACCATTGAAAAGCTGAGTGACAACAAGTTAGCATGAATAACAGAAGAATCAGATAAAAGAAGATAAAACAGAGAAAACAAGCGTCTTTTGAAAATTAAGTTAAATATGTTAGTCCCTTCATATAGTCAGCTTTCTATCTATACAAAATAACTTAAAACTGTTCACAGTACTGTTATTTGCTTTCTTAAAATCTAATTAAGAACTTTGTAGAAGATAAAAAGATCAACCCCAGTTTAAGATGCACAAGTTTCTCCAAATCTCTCATTAATTCATTAAGTATAATATTAAATACATTCCTTGTCTTCTTGCAATAACTGAATAACTCAATGTTTTTAATCCATGTAAAAAAAAATTTCAGTAAAAAGTCAATATAAAATACTCTTTGGCTAAAATCTCTTCCTAAAATTCTCCTCATGGACATTTCACCCCAGAGGGGAGTTTCACAATAACAAATATGCCACACTACACGCAGATGCAAACATGCTTTGCCTCTTACTAAGGCAATACTGAGTGCTAGTTTGCAAGTAATATCCTTCTAAGCTCCCTTTCTCTTTGTGTGCAACCTTTTGCTGTGGCAAGTGTGTACCACACAAACAAGTTGCTAAGAGATAACACAGATTGTGAAATTACAGTACACAGCAGCAACTTCTCTTGGATGCCCATGTAATCCCAGCCCCACTGAGGATAATGCAGTTTGCACTGAACGGATGGGAGGCAAAGACTTTGCATATGCCATACAGAGAAGCCATTGGGTGGAGTAGGTAACGTGCTGTAAATCCACACCCTCACTTGCTTCATGGTAATTTGTCCATGCAAGTATCCTCTGGGTTGCCTGGAGTTGGACGTTCTTTCACTCTTCAAAGAAAACAAGGAAACTGTACCTGATGAATGACAAAATGAAATGTTTATAGAAAGTGCAAGACACTTCACTTGCTAAAAAGTGAAAAGTGAGAAGCCGTAACAGAAAATTTAGCTCTAGGCAGATAGCTACTTACAACTAACTTATAACAATATATTCTCTTCCATTCTTGTGAAATTGAAAACCAATTTTAATATCTTCTACATTCTGATTTTCAAAAGTAAACGTTAGATTTTGAAGCAGTTGTGCACTCAGAAGTCCCCAGCATGAAAGAGAGCTGACATATATGGGGCCAATGATGCTCCCTCCCTTAAAATCACACAAAGTTATACCCTGAATGATCAAGCACTACCCTCTGTAGTAAACCAAATTTATCATACTGGAACTCTGTTAACTAGGCAAACTATATTTTTTATAATTTATACATATATTTATCATATAAATGAGTCAGTACATATAAATGAGAGAGTACTTTTTATCTGCTTGGGATTTGAGGAGTTATGTTTTTATACCAAATCTCATGGCTCTGGAAAAGGCTCTGTTTTCCAAACATAGTTGTATTTGTAAGTGAAAGATTACCAAATTAACATTGTCATGCACAAAATTAGTATGTTTATCAGCACAGATGTTCATACATCTGTGGATTAATTCATTTTGCAGTTCCATTTACCCACAGCCATATTTTTTTTTACCCACACAGCTCAAATTATATTTAGTTGATATTTAGTTATAAAAACAGATCAGATTTAAAGATCAAAAGCCAGTGGCCAGCCTTTTGGGAGTATGATTCTTTAAACAGCTTTTACCCTTTTAACAGCAATTACCTCATCTCAGTAAGCGTTGCAGGAATCATCTTAAATTTTAAAGGATATTTTTACATAGAAAATAGAGTAGAATCACAGAAAGAAAGTACTCCAAATAGTTTTGAAGTGATGTGTTCCCATGTTTTAGCTACTCTTCTTACTTAAGACATATATCTCAGATCAAAGATATACCCTGTAGAGTATTACACCGATTAGTAGCTCACAGGAGGAGGAAGTCAGGAAAAAAAAAGTAAGAGGGAGGAGAGAGGGATTAGCAGAAAAGTAAAAGAGTATTTATTTGAATGCCTGAATCTTCCAACCCACACACTCTTAAACTGGCTGACTAACTACATTACTACCTTCACTTGTTAACTTTAATTTTTTTCCATGCAGATTAGTTTGTTCTTCTCCAAGAGGTCTCTCATTTTGTGTTGGAATTTTGTGGCTTAAAAAGCAAACAAATGTCTGGTAATTCAGGAAACATCATGATGCAACAATGCAGTGCAAAATAACCACTTTGAACTACACCGAGATCTGTAGTATGGAAGGCCAAAGAGAACAACACCTTCCATGACCTCAACAAAGCTACAATCATGTGCTCTGTGTCAATACAAGGGCATAAAGCAACAAGCACAGAGCCAGTTCAAGGTCTACAGTTAGACAATCCCTGCGTTAAGGCTTGGCCCTAACTCCCTCCCAATGCCAGAGTGACGGACACACCCACAGCAATGACTGGAGAGAGATTTACTTAAGTGAGGCATGCAGGGCCAGTACGGCAGGGTAGGATGCAGGAGCACAGTGTTCATCCTGCCATACAAAACTCTGTAACTATTTGAAGAAGTTCCTATTAACCTCTTGCTTCATCCTCAGTACCACCCTGAAGGAATGTGTTTATGGCACAAGTTAACAGGCCTGCCCACACCCTTGTCATGGGGGAAGGCACAGCCCAAAGAGCATGAAAAGAGGTCAAGCCGCAAGATAAAGCCCACAACAGAAACAAATGGCTAAAATATGTGCCAATGCCGACTTCAAAGGAGTTAAAGCAGTGTAAGGCACAAACAACACGAGGCCCAAAGATACCATCTGATGTAGCAAATGCCCCTAACTTGCCTGTTGGCACTACGGTAACAGCAGAAGTATGTCATGTGCCTACTAACACAAGGGAACACAGGACTGCTCAACTGTCCCTGACAACTCCAGGGATAACTCCAGACCTGTTGGACTCGGGCAAAGACCAATGTATACCTGGACAGCCTGGAAAGCAGTGCTTCCTCCTCTTGTGTGCCCAAATCTCCCCCTGCTTTTATAGCCCAGTCTGTCCTGATCTCCATCATATACTTCCTCATCACTTGCTTTTTACCATGCATAACTTCTCACTCTCCCTTGGATTATCCTCTCACTTGAGCTTGCTTTGACCACTCCCATTAAAGAAACATCCCGCTCAAGCCAACTTGTTCCATCAGTATCACTCCATCTTCCCTCCATCCTGCAGCTTTTTGAGCACAACCTTTATAGTTTCTACCTGGGCCTTCTCTGCTTGTATGGTTCCTTCTCTTTGCAGATGAAGACATTTTTACCAGAATATCTAATAATTCTTCTGCGCCAAGAGGTACATCATAACCACTGATCTATGGGAAAGGAGAGAGGAAGTCTGTGTACAAGATATACATTCAGGTTAATGTTATACAGTCATTAAAAACTCTTGAATCATGGAAGACCTTATTATATGAGGAGTTCACCATTTATTTACAGAGGCTGCATCAAATCTCTCCCAGACAAAGCACAGTAATGAGCTGTTATAGTTTTAATGATCTTTAACCTTTTCAAAGATCTCTGGCACAATTACTTGGATGAAGTCTAAAGAAACTAGCTGAATAACTTCTCTGCAAGAAATGCAGAGCAGAACAAAGGAAACCAGGCTGTCAAAGAAGGAAATCATATTCAGAGGCTGGATAGAGTGACATTAGTGATGAACAGGAAGCTTAGGAGTGATGTGTTCTGCCTAGCTGCAGGAGCTTTGTCTTAAATAATTACAAACTAAGCAAAACATAAGGGTCAGGGCATCTCAAGGCTTGAGGGGAAAAGACAGTTTTGTTCTCCTTGGATTTCTAGGATTTGATTTGTTTCTTTTCTGACCTCCTTAATTTTTTTTCCAATACATTCTTCAAAGACAGCATCCTGTAACTAAATCTAGTCGAACAACTCCTCTTGGGCTACTCACCAAACTGATAGCTGAGGTCACAAATGCTTGGTCTTTTGCTAAACAAATCCAAGAGCAGTGGTAGAAATACTTGGCACTGGTGTGGCCACATGTCAAATCCTGTGCTCAGTTTCGGGCCCCTCATGACTAGGTAGACATTGAGATGCTGGAGCAACCCCAGAGAAGGGCAGTGAAGCACAGAAAGGTCTGGAGCACAAATTCTATAAGTACTGAGGGAGCTGGGGATGTCTATCCTGGGGAAAAGAGGCTCAGAGAGGATTTTATAACTCTACAGTCACCTAAAAGGAGGCTGTAGTCAGGTGGGGTCATCCTCTTCTTCTTCTCCCGAATAACAAGAGATAGGCCAAAAGGAATTGTCCTCAGGCTGCACCAGAGGAGGTTTATATGGGATATTAGAAAAAATTCTTCACTGGAAGGGTTGTCAAGCAATGGAAAAAGCTGCCCATGAAAGTGAATGAGTCACCATCCCTGGAGGTATTTCAGCGACGTGGATGTGGCACTGGGGACATGGTTTAGTGCTAGACTTGACAATGTTAGTTTAGTGGCTGGACCTGATCCTAAGGATCTTTTTCAACCTAAATAATTATATTATTTAATTATTATTTTAAAAATCTTCATTATATTTTCCTTTGTTATGATTCTTCCATGGTGGAGAAGAGAGATCATGCTGTTCGTATGGTTGCAATGTTCACTCCATGAGAACAGTGCCACTCGCAGCGGCCGGCAGAGTCTCATCGCTCGCACTGCTGCTCATCAACCCGCCTACATTCACCTTTCTTCTTTCCTCTAATAAACTACGAGTTTGTAGGCACAGGGGGTTTTTTGTATTGGTGATTAGTGATGCCAAAACCAAACATTGATGAGGTACACAGTAGAGGATGCAAGGCCCAAGGAACAACTATTTTGAGCTATTATGATAAATACTGATGGCACAAGAACCATGCCTGATTTCACTGAAGATAGAAAGGGAAATTGCTGATACCAATATTGCAAGATGGCATCCTTAAGCACTCGAAAGCAGTAACAACATCCAGATGAGCAAGTGCCTTTGTGATTCATTCCTACCTGCTTGTTGATAAAGAATATTACAGGCCACTATTGTGATTATCACCTTCTCTGCCAAACATCAGTAAGAATTCCATCCTCACTAAGGCTTGACAGTGAGTGAAGGACAGTCAAAGAAAACATGAATGTGAGAAGTTCTTAAGTTGCTGCAATGGACCTCAGAAAGGACCCTGACTTCTGTGCACTTTCTCCTCCTCTGTGGTTTGCTAAATACTTCTTTCTTTCATATATTGCACTTCTACTGTTTTCCATGTGCATGTAGATGGGATGTCATAACATCCTTGTCCTACACTATTTCCTCAGAACATTCCTACACTTTCCATCTACTTAAGACAAAGCTTGTTTAATACATGGTCTTATTATAATGAGCTTCGTGTTTTCATTCCTTTCACTTCTTGTTTTCTAATTAATTTGAGAACCTGAATAAAATTAGGTTACAAATTCACTGGGTCAGATATTTTACACTTCTTTTGACAAGTGCTTTGTGCAAATTCTAGGCAAATGATAAGCACAATTACTGCTATAATACTAAAAAATGCAAATTAAGTGGCGCTTCAGGAGCTCTTCCCTCAGAATAATAACAGTTAAAATTTGTGTAGTACTTCCCCCCCACCCCCAGACTGCAAATACATTTGTTAATTACTTGAGGGTGAATGACAATGCCGTAATTAGCCAAGCCCAGGCTGCTCTTAATGGTGATGGGGCTACCAAGAAAATGAAGGCATTTATGATTCCAAGAAAGCACCCCTTTCTGTTTCACTGGACAGGATGAAAATGCTCTTTATGTGCAAAATTATTGGTCTTATGACAGCACTAACTCCATACAGAGTTGGAAGGAACACTGGAAATTAACAGAAAGAGCTGCATTTCACTCAGCAGCTGGCAACCACCACATGTGAGGTATAGAAACAGTGTCTGAACAACAGGGTAAGGTTCAGTTTTTTAGCCTTTCATAAATGGAGGGATAACACACAGGGGTCTACAGACTGATTGTTTTGTGTTGTACACACCATATAGGTGCTGAGTTACATTTGTTAAGGAACCATACATCATTCAGGATACACACTAATCCTGTCATGTGCTTGGAAACTTGCAGAGAACACATTAATCATTCCTGTTTTGTTAACCACAACCTACCACTGACCATCTATGCCAGGGAAGTCCTTTATTTTTTTGTCTGCATTTTCTCTTAGGCAGTTAAGACACCAAACAACCAACGAGATAATGAGTCTTATCACTTTTAAGAAAGCAGACTCTTTACTTATGAAGCTGATTGCATCAAATCAGCTATACATAGCTAATTGCTCTATAGCAAATACAAATCAAATTAATCATCTACTTGGAGCATCACAGACTCTGTAAGCACTATACTCCACAGCAACAGTTGTATTGTCACTGTGCTGCTTCCTGAAGTGGGTCTGTGCCAATCTTATGTAGGATGTAACAACTAAAAATAAGGAGTACTGCAAAAGTTTGTAGAGGACAGGAGTGATTCAGATCTGAATTTCTCACAGAAACAAATGATATGGTCTGCATTAGGGAGTAAAACTGCCAGTTGTGCTGTCATCACTTCATACACACTGTGCTTGTGTTTGGGTTATATGGGATTACACAGATGACAAGGAAGGTCACACTACTATGCTACTGCAAAAAAAAAAAATAGGTTTCATCTGCAGGGACCTTTTCTCAGTGTCACACAAATACTGACTTGGGACTGCCCATTCACTGTTAGCCATGTGCAAGCCTCCCGTTTTGAATGACTTTGCTCCAAAGCCTTGGTGTGACACTCACAGGAGCTTGTTGAAGTTTAAGGAAAAAAATTACCTAAAACAATCAAACGAACTTCTGATTATCTCTTGCAGCCAGAGTGATCCTCTCGGATGATTAGGAGGGTTTTCTCATCTGTCACAACCTTAGAAAAGCTGTGAACCACACGTCTCAACTGCCTCTGCTCTACCAGAGAACAACAAACTGGAAGCTGCAAGCAAAGCAATGTGTGCCTTGTCCAGGCTGCTCCTAATAACAAGAATTATCCCCAGGGGTACCCTTTTTCACAATCCTTACATATTACCTGTAGATCTGTAATTTGATCTTTCTTTCTGGCCTTTCAAATAACGAAAGCATTCTGAGATTTAAGAAAGAAAATCAAAATCTTTCTGTCACTAGCTTCCAAAAATTTAACCATTTCTGCTTAGTGCTGTAACAATTGGCTGCAGAACATGTTGTGATATGGGGTAAAAAAGCCGATAAATGTTGTTAAATAGTCTTACTTGCAAAAACTTGCAATTCTCAGCATCACCATTGCTGATATTATCATCAAAAGCCACAAACTTGAAACAAATCAATCTGGTGATAAGAGCTATGCCTGTCACTAGTGAAGCACCATGCAGTTATCAAAGCACCAAATCACGGTAATCACCAATTGATGTTTATCTTGGACACACCAAAATTATTTAAGCAAATAGACCTTCTGAGCTAACCACCATGCACAAAATTAAGCTATATATTTTGCATATACCTACTGAAAAATAAATAATCTGCTGAATATCCCCTGTCTACCAAAGAAGATGAACTGACTGAATATAAATTCTATTCAACAGAGTTTCATGAGAACAATTGACGTTTAATTTGCAGTTTGTAAAGTAATGCTTTATATGCTACTTTATCCTATTTAACATAATGTTTCACATCTTCTCTAGCTGTCAGGATATCAGAAACTTATATTGCTGCCTGTGTGGAGAGCTGCACTGGGAGCTGCACTGGGAAAAAGTGGGAAGAAAGATGATCTGTAAGGCAATTTCAGTGGAAGCATTTTCCTTTTTCCCTGTACTCAGTTCTTTCCTTCAGTAGGTGAAGGTTCTTGGCCGCTTTCCCAACATCTTAACATGTTCTGAAGGTCCTTTTGCGTCCTGGAGGATGAAAGGAGATGCAACTACATTTTGCCACTATCAGGTGAAAGGATGATACTTGGCTCCAGCACAGAGCTACCACAGTCTTCATTAGTGAAAAAGAGATTTTCTACAGCCATTTGATGCAAGAATATGAAACCACAGGTGGTAAAGAAGTACAGCAGTGGCTTAGTGAATGACCTGTCCTGAACAAACAGAAAATCAGCAACCATTCCCAGGAGAAGGTAGACTTTTAAAGATATGCTGGAGGATAAGAAGTTCACTTGTCTCTCACCACTCACTCTGTGTGTGATAGACAGCCTTGTGTGAAACCAGTATCTGATCTGGCAAGACAGATTGGACCACAATCCAAATGCAGAGACAATAGTGAAGGTGCTGATCACACACCTGTTGTTTGACTGCCATTTGGATAACCACACAGTCACAGTATGAATGAACTAAGAGAAGTGGGACTGCACATGAGGAATCCTGAGGTCACCATTACATCACTCAGTTTGCTCCTTACAACCTACTGGTAATCAGCAACATGTGGTACCATTGTCAGGTTGCTGCACTTCTGGTGTTTTTGAAATCCAGGAGAGAGGGTATACACAGAACATCTATGCAGGTTTTATCAATGTAATATCTTGCCTTATGGTGCTCACAGTTAAAATTATGTTTTTGATACTCTATTTTCCTGCATCTTGCAAAAAATGCTTACACACAGGCACAACCATATTGCCCACTGCTGCTCAGTTTTGCTTAAGACCTCTTTGTATTTGCTGCGCAGGATGCAGGTATGAGTGCACACCTGTATACACACACACATATGCATATACTTCCTACTGTACTTCCTATGAGTTCTGCTGATAATTTTTGTGACATTCCCCTTCTTACTCCCTTTTGCAAACTCTTTGGTTGCATATAGCACAGATGGGACTTGGGGATTTCCTGTTGAACAGGAACCTTCGGGTGGAGCACCACTGTCGCCAGAAGTACGTCCTGTTTTCTCTCCTCCTTTAGGCGTAGTCCCATCTCTGATTATCTACAAGACTTTATCACTGTGATTCTTAAACTCTGTCATTGCTCATCTGCAGGTGACTTACATACCTGCAAGTGCTGGCTCCTTGGTGTCCCGCTGCACAGCTGTTCTAACCAGAAAGTCAAGCACTGTTTGACCTTACTTCACCGCTTTGGGAGCACTTGGAACCAATGCACTGCTCCCTTGCTCCCTGGATATATTCACTGGGGGAAGGATGTTGCTGGGGAGGGGCCAGCTCCTGAGATAGAGAAAATGTCCACCTGATAAGCACCACCACAGGCATGGAAGTTGGTGGTACTGAGGGGCTAAGATGATCAAAAAATCTCGTGACAACTTTCTGCACTTCCAGCTTGGCATATTCTTCCCCTCCAGGACTGCCTGTTGCTCCATGTATAATGCTCTCCATGTCCCAGACTTGCTCAACAAGCCCCTCTTCCACCCTCATGCACTTTTCCTCTACTCTGAATCACGGAATGGTTCAGGTTGGAGAGGACTTCTGGAACTCACCATGTCCAACCTCCTGCTCAAGCAGGGTCACCTAGAGAAGCTTAACTGGGACTCTGGCCAAATGGCTTTTGAGTATCCCCAAATTGTCTCCAATATCTTCCTTACAAGCACCCTTCAGCTATTCATACACTTGATGAGATCTGTCTCTGAGCCATTTCTTCTGCAGGCTGGACAATCCCATATCTCTTAGCCTTTCCTTATAGGAGAGGTGGTCTGCTCCCTCAGGCATCTTCCTGGCTGGGCACTGTTCAATAGCTCTGGGTCTCCCATGTACCAGGGAACCCACAACTATTCTCCTGGTGTGACCTCACCAGTAATGAGTAGAAGGGAAGGATGACCTCCCTTGACCTGCTCCTTCTCTCTCTCTGTCTGTCCTTGTTCCCTCTCATATGATCCAGCCTTTTCTCATTATCTTTGTGTCTATCTAAATCCTTCTTAAAGATATTTTTAGAAATGCTAAGTATGCTAAGTTATCACCTTGCTTTTTGAAAAACTGTGAATTCTTCACAAACCATGAGAATGAATTCCATAGGCAGTGATCAGATCTCAAATAACCAACTTTTCTTGATGCTAGGCAGTAAAAAGGTAACAAAATGTTTACTATGAGCCTCCATCACAATCCTTAATTAAACTAACCAGAAAAAAATCGTACTCCCAACAGATTTTTTTTCTCATTAACAACTTTTTCTCCTTTTCTATGTTAGAAATTCTTTATTGGCTTTACCAACCAAAAATATAGCTAACAGTAATGATGCAGTCTACCCCTCTAGCCGACACAGCTGAATTTTTTTCTCAAAGATACCGAGTTCAGCATGAGAATGGGTATGTCTTTACTAATGCCCTCTCCAGAGTATTGATCACGGATTCATTACAGGCATCTACTTCCACAAAAGATAACTAGAATTAACATCATCTGTCTGATTTCTAACCAGTGTTGGGAGGTAGTACAGATATTCGCTCAGATTACTTTTATAATCCAGTTATTACTGTGCTAGCACTGCAATTGTACCTAGGAGGCTCCTTGTGCCAAATACAGGCAATGAAAAAGAAAAACCTGTCCCAAAAATTGGTATGGGGGTACCTTGGCATGGGTGTTGGGCTAGGTGACCTCCAGAGGTCCTTTCCAATCCTAACTACTCTATGATTATGTGAAAAAGCTTAGAAACAAGACTATGGGAGCTAAGAGGGCAGGAAGACATTAACAAGTAGTAAGATAACATGTCAGCAATGCAGCTGTTAGTGCAGGCAGAGTATATCAATTAGACTTAGCACATATTTCTGGACCAGCAGACTACCTTAGAAATCATCATGCACTACTTTTTTTTCTGTGTAAAACATCAGTAAGTGCCTATGTTAATTCAAATGCATTGCACCTTGAAAGTTATATTATTAATCTCAGTTGGTTAAGTGTAATGACATTTAAGCATAAGCACATAGTATTTATAGCCACAGTCACTACAATATTCATGGAGTTTTCTACCCTAATTAATCCATAAGAAAGACTGTGACATGAGAAACAGATAATAAAAATAAGAATAAATTATAAATGAAATATATAGAAATTATAAATATATATATTTTTAAATATACATTTAAAATAATATATAGAAAAGGAGTTTAAAGGAAATCACATGTGATTTAAGATTAGATAGGTTGAGTTTATAATTAGAGAACATTGTTTACGGAGATTATCAGTAACACACCAGGTGTGTACCTAAGAGCTCAGCTATGCAGGAGCGTTTTGTGTGCTCACACCATGGGAACATTCAGAGCATGTCTAACACAAGATTTGTTTCACAACATAAACTTGTGTAGTTTTAGACATACCAGTAGAGCCTTAGATCAGGCACAGTTGTGTAAGAGGCTGTCAGATGAAGTACATTTTTGTGCTGCTGTAAGCAACTTCTGACTTGGAATCTTCCATTACAAATTTTAACATTTCAAATTAATTTTAAATTATACCTGTAACTAGCATAGCCAAAAATTTACTATATCTAGATCTAATTTTAGAGCAATAGATATATAAATTAAAAAAATGAAATGTTTGAAACACAAAATTCAAGAAAATGCTGCATACATGAACCCATTTCACTTTCACTGAAGTCATCAAATTTCTTATTGTAAGGTGTTGACTTTTAATTTTTTCTCTATCCCCCTTACTTATTTTTGCTAACTGAATGCAACAAATGAGTTTTGGGGATTCTTCCTTCCTTTTTCTCTTCTTAGGCCAATTAAATATTTTGAATATTTTCTCAGCTTGGAAGCATTAAAATACCCACCAAATATAAGATAATTGGGAAAATAAAGAAAATAGAAACTAATTTTAAAAGGTATAAGAACTGAGTGTTATAAAATTACTACTCTTCCTTGCTACCCTACACCCTTTCCAAAAACAGAAAAGCTATAAAATAATTATTAAATATTTTAGAATGTTCCAAGAAAGTTCCAGAAGAAGAAAACTAAAAAAAAAAGAGGAACTAAGAAAAAAAATGGAAGGAGGGGATTGGATGGGATGGAAAAATGGAAAATAAGCTCACATATTTTGAAAATACTTGCCCTATTACACTGAGCAACAAAAAGGAGAATACAAAGAAAACAAGATACCAAAATGCAGAAAATTCAAAATATTTGGAAATACATTTTGTGAAACAAACTTGAAAACTCTCTATTATCTTCCATTTGAAATGAGAAACGTCTTCCAAATATATATTTCCTTTTCCCCTTCAGCATTTTGATCATATGAATGAAAAAATAACTCCTGCCAGCATCTCAAAACACTGTTTCCAGTGTTCCCTCTCTCTCCTTACCAGATAAATGGAGATAACTTTTTGCTAACTGCCAGTTCCATAAAAACTTCTCATTTTGTTGGCAGATGAAGGAGAGAAAGCTTTGAAAACAGGACATGCATTTAACAGCCTTGGTAGAGCTTGAGGTTTAAAGAAGTCACAGAATCACCAAGTTTGGAAGAGCCCCAAGGTGATCCAGCGCAGCTGCCAGCCCAGCACCACCATGACCACCCCAAACCATATCCCCAGGTGCCACATCCAGACCTCCCAAACACTTCCAGAGACAGTGACTCCACCACCTCCTTGTGTAACTTCTCCCAGTGCCTAACCACCCTTTCAGGGGAATATATTTTTTGAATATCCAACCTGAATCTCCATTGATGCAACTTAAGGCCATTTTCTCTTGTGAATTCACTTGAGACATGATGATCATAAACAAACAGTTGTAGAGTGACTGCTACCAGGAAGTTCTGGAAAGTCATTTGGCACACTTCATCCCTCTGTACCTAGGAAGAGAGTGTGGTTGGTATTAGTGGGCTGGCTACTCAGATATAGAGGATTTCAGACCTGATATTTAATCTTGGATATTTACTCTTCAATATATATTCAGACAATAGCAGCAACAATATAGTTTCACTGAAAGATCCCAGACCTGTTATTTGTTAAAAGTACACAGAAATTCAGCACAGAAATCCACCCTATCATGATCAGATAACTGGCTCCTTGATGCCTGGAGTGTCTTTATTAAGGTTGTCATTTACAACTGCCGTAAACCTGACCCAAAACCATGCTGACAGCCTCAAGCTACGAATCTAGCAGTGCTGTGAGGTATCCTCTTTCCTGAGATTTGCCCTGTCCAGAAGCCTGGACAGCAAGTACACAGAGGCATTAAAGAGCAGCTGAGACAGCATTATCTGAAGAGGCAAACTCCTTGGTTACTCCTAAGAGTTTTCTAGATGGTATTTGGCCTCTCATGAGGTTCCTTTTGTAAACCTTTCTTTTGGGAGAAGTGTCAAAGGTGAAACCTTCCCAAAGGGTATCTTTATATCAGTCTCATACCACCCTCTGAAACTTGTTGCCCTATCAGTTTCTGGGAAAGACCAGAGCTCAGTTCATGGTCACTGTAACTCCATACACTCCTTTAAACATATACCCTAGTAACAATTCAGCTGCCTGTCTCTGGATAAACCCCATGAATACACTGCACAAATGTACTGTGAGCATGACACTCAAGTACCAGCTGTTCTGCTTTCAGGTGTACGCTGTGCATATGCATGACTAATGTATAAAAACAATCCAAGTGCTCTGCAGCAGATTTAAAATGAAGTTAGTGTCTAGTCTGGATAGCCCAGTTTGCATTTTCAGCCGTGTGGAAAAAGAAGGTATGTGTTACTTTTAGATACAGTCAGAAATTTTAAGAGCAATATTTACACACTTTAGCAAAGATTGAATGAGTATACCTTTGCCTGGAAATCAGAAGCAGCAAGAGGGAGGGAATCTTCCAGACCCTGCACAAATCCATCCCTGCCCTACACCCCCATTCTTAATTATTCTTATTCTTCATTTCCATTATAATGCCAGTGCCTCTGGCACCACTGCTTCCTCGGGAACTCCCTCTACCTCCAGCTCCTTGTATACAAAGCTCCTTCCACCTCAAGGACAGGGAAAGGCAGACACCTTCTTTTTCATCTTAATCCCTCATAAAACACACTGCCTTTATTGAGCTTGCCAATCCAATCAGAAATGGTGCTACACAACTAACAAAAATAATTATCAAGCTTTGATGATCATCCAGGATGGGTTTTATGTGTTTTCTCTCTTCCTTTGCACAGTGAGTCTCACGAGACTGAATTTAATTTTCCCTGCTTACTGTGAACATTTAAAAAATAGTCTCATCCATAGAAATATCCAAAGCCTTGCACTGAGAGGATGTTCTCATGTTTAAGACCAGTATCGCCCATGCAGCATTTTGTGCTGTGCAGACTCTCTGCAGTGTCACAGTAGTAATTAAATTTGCACAAAATTCTTCATCCTCAAAGAATCACAAAACGCCTTAAGACTTTAAAAACACTGAAATTCCTGTTTACAGGAATGGAAAGTTGTTTTCCCATCCCTAAACCTCCATCACCCTAGTAGGGATGAGGTCAGAGGTCAGTCTCAGGAGATGTGCTGACACTGTCCATCACATTGTGCTGTCAGAACTCGGGCAGCAATCCCGGAGGAAACCTGCCTGCCCAGACACACATCACCTCTGCAACATAAGTGTGTGCTACTGCCATCTACCAGCCACCCAAGACACACACATCACCAAAGAGGAGTGACTTTCGCCTTCTTGCTTTTGCAGCTCCTGAAACAAGTCTATTTTTTAATTCAAGTTCTGATCTTCCACACCTGAACCAAGTCAGAGTCACCTTCCATGAATTGGGAAGCAGCATCATTGGAAGGATGTAGGCATTAGTAGCATCCTCACCCCTGTGTTGGTTTTTTGGGGGATTTTTGAGTTTCTCTGGAATGAACATAATTCCTGAACACCTCCCTGTTAACGCCTAAGCTCCTCCAGGACAGTGTTCCCAGTGACACACACTGGCAGAGGTCCCAACACAGCCCCCTCCAGTCCTGGAGAATAAAAGAGCATTCAAGCTAGAATATGACTCAAATCCAACTTTCACATTCTGTTGGCTAAATCCTGCTTTCTCCACTGACTTCCTTGGCCAAAGTGGAATATATTCATTACATGCAAAGAAATTAAAGGAATGGAAGAAAGGTCATTATTTTGCCTTTTCTTTTTTATTATATGACATGATGTACTGTTTTTCCTGGTAAGAAAATGTCCTCATTTTCATGAGGAGCTCATAACTGAATAAATGTCTGTCCAAGTAATATTGACTCACTACAGTTCAAAGGAGACTTTCTAAAATTTTGTTTATGAAAGAAGAAATTGGCTGAGAGGGTTGTTTTTTACCCCCAAAACAAGCAGCTATTGATCAGCCCTTCAGTGAATAAAGTAAAATTGTTTCAAGATCTTTTGTTATTGTTCCAAGCCCTCTTACCAAAACAATTTTTTTCATCCAATTACTGATTGCCCTTTACAGAATAACTAGGTTGAACTGTAATTCCCTTGTGTTCAATAACAGAATCAAATTAATCTTGTCACGCTGAAAAAATCAAATATCAAGCAAGGCCAATTATCATATCCAATTTTTACCTACTTAGAATCTGCTCCTGTTTCAGGGCATATCTTCAATTAGGTCATACAAAGGCTTTGGTCTTGTATTCCAAAGCAAATGTGCTGTGATCTTGTCTGGAAGAAACCTACAGTGACACGACCTGGAAGAAGCAAAGAGAGGGACAAAGAGGAGTTGGGCCATGGTGGGTTGTCAGCAGGGGGGAGGCAACACCTGGGAGGACAGGGAGGTAGCTGGGTGACCTGGGACTGTCTCCTTGCTCTGTAATGTGGCCCTGTTTCGAAAAGTAAGGAGCCAATCTGTGCAGTCACCAGGGCTGGGATTCCCCATGAAAAACTTGGCCACATGGTTGGCAAGGGAGGGGTGGCGGATGAGGCAAGAGTTCTGTCAGAATCACTCCTCCACATCTCAGTGTGGGATGAGCCTTCCAAGATACAGAGCCATTCTCCAAAGTACCAAATGCCCTGAGCTAAAATCAGCCCAATTAAAAGGAACCATCAATTTAACGGATGAAACTCTTCACCAGCTGGTATTTAAACATCTGAAATGAAAGATTTAGTGTGAGAGTGTGTTCTGTCTCACAAGACAAAACAAACCACCCTACCAACGAAATAAACAAACACAAATCTGCTCTCTGTGCAAGGCAAAGTATCTAGAGACAGCAAGATTTGCACTCATGAAACCAGGACCAGATCCAAACCCACTGATTGCCTTGGCATTTCTGCTTAGGTCTGAATAGGCCAAAATCTGATCAAAGTCCCTTAAGTCATATAGGCAGATAAATTATTTTAACTGAAAATCCCATCAGCAAAATATAACACAATATATAAACGCTAGTCTCTGTTCATAATTTCTGCAATCCTCTTGAGACCATAAATAGAAGAATTTTATTATTATTTCAATTCATCATTTATTAAATGTACCTTTTATACATGATCTGAAACCAAACCAAGCTGATTTGTGCCATCTACTGGTAAAGGAAGGATTTCCAACTACTAAGTACTTCTGATTTACTTCCAAACTTATTTTAAATCTGTTTCAGTTGTTTTTAACTATATACAAATGTGTTACTTCTTAGCAAACAATCTCACATATGCCCTATTTGATTAAGAAGACTGCTTACATTATGTGAAGGTGATTCATGAAACCAGGCTGGACAAATTAATTCGTGGGCAGCTTTAATTAGAGCGACATGATTATGATACCATTGAAAACAAAAATTTCAGCCCAGTAAGCCTGAATACTGGGTAAGGCCTATTTCTTAGCTTGATCTATCTTTCTGCTTATGAATTGCAGCGTTCATGTTCTGACATTATGGTCTTACACACCTGAATCACATCTGAGTGTGAGCTGCTGTTCTCAACTGAGCTGTTCACAGCAGAGTTGAAGCTGGGCTGTGCCTCTTGTACAAGGCACTGGCAAGACCTCACACTGGCACGGTGTGGTTAAAACTCACTATTCTTTGTCAAAAAGGCAGAACTCAAGCTGTGACCACCTTCCTCAGAGAAGTGCATCCCTGGAGAATGAAGATGCCCTTATAAGAGAAAAATAAAAATGATCTAACTTAAGTAGCACAGCAGAATGAGTAAATGAGACACGCTATCTTTGCATCAAGGGATGGAAGTGAAAGAGAGACAAGAGGTTTTTTCAGCTTCAGGACAGTGGTGGCGAAAGGAGAAATGGGCGTCAGCTGGCCATGAATATATTTAGGTTGGAAATTAGAAGGCTCCTAACCATCAGAAGAAAGAGGTTCTGTGACAGCCAGCCAAGGGGAGCGGTGGGGGCACACAATCTAACTAGTTTTAAGATAGATCTTGGTAACTTAATGAAAGGGATTATGAAACATGGATGTCTACAACAGTAGAAAACTGGACTTGATGACCCAGACAAACCCTGCTAGCCCTCTGTTTCCACATTTCCCAGAATGTTCCTCTGCTTTGACTTCAACATGGTGTCCAGCTTCTGACAGAAGTAGATTTAGTTGCCTGTCAGAAGGCTCCAAATTACGGAATAGTTCTGTTGATCCCAAACCCTCTCATTAGTTGGGATATGATTTGGTAGGAGTGGCCAAAGGCCTTTTGTCTCTAAATCTTATGGTGCATTTGTCAGATCTGCCTCCTGAAGCTTTTAAACGTAGTTTTTATTCATTTTTATAGTAGGCTGCAGGCAACTGGTGAATCAAAAGTGAATTAAGTAAAACCAACCTTTTTATAGTACAACAGATAAAGGATCAACTAAGATGTAATTATCTGTCATGTTTAGCAGAAATCACCATGACAGAAAAAAAGGAGGTGGGAAAGTCACTGTAAGTATGATTTGCCATGTAAGTAACTTGGTAAAAGATGATTATTTCTAAGTGACCTCATGTTGCTTTTAAGTATGCTTCTATATAAATGAGACACTGAAGACTCTAATGGGTCAGAGACATTGCCCAGTATCTGCACACATTGGATAGTTGCTTTAAACATAAATTATGTTCTGTTTAAAAAGGAAGGGAATTGGCTGAGGACACAAACTTCCCCTCATGATGCACAGAAACAGCGAACACTGGTTGACCTCTGAATAGAAGAAAAATACCTGAAATCTCTCAAACTGAACTCTCAAAATTATATGTCCCTTTTGAAAATTCAGTTCTAAAATAAACATATCATTACATATATCAGCTGATACTTTTAAGAACAGCACTCTGCATTTCTCTCGTGGTTTCCATTTCACCCTCCCCAGCTGCTGCACAGAAAATTTGAGTATAACAGCATAGCAGTTCTATGCTCAGGAAGTGATGTGGAAGTGTGAGTGCCTGTGAGCCCATGCACAAAAAGCAGAGGAAACACAACACATGCAGCTCCCCTGGTACCTGATGGAAGTCTACACCTCCTGCTCTCTGTGGCTAAGCACACAGCAAAACAATTTTATGAGGATCCTCTGAGAATCATTTCATTTTCATTTCCTGAAGTAGGAAGATGTCAGCATACTTGAACTACTTCATTCAGGTGTCCAAGTGAATCATATTTAAATCAGAAAAAGTGGAAATACAAGAAAGCCAGCCTAATACACTTTCAAATTATATTTAGCTGATCTTACCCTTTTTGGAAGGATTTGATGTTTGGAAACACTTAGCCTGGCTGGACTGTGTTCATCAGCCAAAACATACAGAAAGAGCAATCTATCAGGCATCTAGCGAACATATTCCTCTGATATGTTCAGCTGTACCTTCCATGCAGAGTGGAATAATTTGGGATAGAAGAAAACTGGCTGTAGATGAGGTCCTCTGGCACTAACTCTCTGTCACATGGGTGTGTGAACCTACTGCTTGCCTGAGTATAGTGGCATCAAGGAAGTCCCACTGAGCTTAGTGGGAAAATTAGTACAAGCAGAACTTGAATCTGTAGCATTATCTTTTTGCCCAAAGGCCAACACTCTTACCACAGCTGCCCCAGGGCAATAAAGGGAATAAAGACATTAATGCCAGCCTGGTCTTAACCTCTGGGGAGCCATGCAGATGTCTTGCTCTGCAAAAATCTAACTTGCAGCATTTCTCTTTGCTTGGTTTCCACTTCCATCCCTTCAGACTCAACAAAAGAAAAGCTGCTGGGAAATATAATGCAGGCAACAAGCAGTCTATAGGAGTGCTCCCAAGTGGGTTCTCAAAATGGTTCTGTAATTCTGTTTCCCTCCATCACTGAAGATGTACAGTTTGCTATTGCCATAGAGCCATCAATTATATACAGTATGTTCTGAAGCAAGTTCTAAACTTTTTACATTGGGCTTTTCATTTTCTAAATTACAGGTAAACATTTCTACTGGTGTTCTGTTTCTTCAGGTGGCCGATCCAGAAAAATCTGAGTATATTACTGTTAGTTTGGATTGCTCACTGATATTTTAGATTTACATGAATCTAAACTGCTGCTTGGTTGGTGTTTAGATGATATCATAGATCAGCTTCTGTAAAGGGTCAATAGAACATGAAAAAAACCCTAAACACCTTTATGTAAGAATTATTAACATCTTCACTCTACCATGCTTCTACTTCTCATCCTTAAAAATAAACAAAAAAATAAACAAATGGGGAAATGAGACCATACTGCAGCATGTTCAAATATAAATGTGAACATATATAAAACTGTTTCAAGACTGAGACTAGTAATCCACATTGTTAATATTCTTGTTTTCCTGGTGGCAGCAGGAGTTATATCACTTCCTTTATTTTAAGCATAAGATTTCATCATTTCAAGCATAAGGTGTCTGATTCCCATCAGTTTACCCTGAACCTTTTCTCATTTGAATGGTCACTTATTCTCCTCTTTTTTCAGGAATTTTTTTATTTCTCTACTAAACATGCTGTAGCATGATTAATTGAAAATACCTTTAGCAATGAGATTCTGGAAAATGCTATTTCTATTTAATTGTACTTTTCACATTGGATATTGTGACATTAGCACCCAAAAACTTGATGATGCCATTCTCGGCTTCATTTGATGCTTCTTCCACAGCTTAGATGTTGCTGATAGTGTGCTTTTCTTTTTCTTTAGTACAACAGAAGCCTAGAAGACTGCTCCTGCCACTTACAAAATGGGTTGTGCCAAAGATGCTTGCATGTGTGGAGATCTTATGATTTGAAAAATCAATAAAAGAAACATGCAGCTGTGATTGCCCTTTATTTTGAATATAGTAATTTTAACTTAAACCAGGGTAATTGCTACTTAATAGAGATTTAAACCATTAATTTCACTTCCATGCTATGACCACAGTAACAGTAGCTTCCCACTTTATGGCTTGCTTGCTTTTTTTACTTCTGTGCAATTGCAAAAACTGCCAAATATATTTGGATTTTCTTTTTCTTTATTGGTTCTGAAGGAAACTCTTTGCATTTTATTTTTCTGAGGTCTCAAATGTTAACTTTGAATTTCTTTATTCCGCTACTAAATTAGGTTTTACCACTAATTCAATAATGTTGCTTTGCACTTCAGATATTAAGATCCTGTAATCTTGGAGCGCAGGCAAAAGAGCAAAAGCAATTGGATTATTCCAGTTGAACACTTCACCACTCACTGCCTTACCTGATCTTTTGCTTCTAACCCTTTCCTAAGAGAGGGAAGAATGCATCTTAAATCTCATCAACAGCAATTCTGGATGCTTGTTCTTGCAGCTCTATTTCTTAAAAGCAAAACCACAGATTCTGGCAAAACACAAAATGAGAATATAAGACTATAAAGAGAATGCTGCAATGACAAAAACAAGTCAAACTCTTAAGCAGTATAAATATAGTGGATATGTCTACAGAGAGCACTCACCTCTTTCCAGGAGACACAAAGTTCCTAAAGCAAAGGAATCACCCTTCCACATGATACATATTCTGCTTCTTTGCCATCATAGGTTTTGAGTGCATTCACAGTCTAGTTTCAGAAAAAAACCCCACATTTTGGTGTCCCAGCTCTGTGCACAATGTAGATGCTAATGTACATACAAACATTATGGAATATTCACAGCACAATGTCAGTACTCCTGATGGGACCTGGGTGTTTTAGAGATAGCTCCATGGGTGTCTCTTCTAGCACTTATTTAATTTAGAACCCATCAGAACATTTCTGTATGTAGAGAGGAAAAACACTCTAAATAATATCTCTGCAGATACCACTTAAAAATTTCCTTGAACATATTCCATCAACAGGGACTGTCTGTACTGTGAACTATATGAAGCAGCTGGTTTATGTCTGCATGAAGCAACAGTAACGTGAGTGAGTGGCAGTCAGCGGATTCCTGTCAGTGAGAGGTTTGCTTGATGGCACCTTCTCTCCCTTTAATATGGACATGAAAGTTAATGAAATTCATTAGCTTTACATGTTCTCAACCCATGATTTAAGCCATGGACAGAAATCCAAGTTGGAGTGTGAGGGTGTGATGCAGCTGTTCACCACACAGAGTGGCAGAGCTTGACAGAGCAAAAGCCCAGCTTCCAAATCTGAGTTCATTCAAAAAAATGCATTGGATTGAATGGATCTACTGAAAAGCTGAGTCAAAACTTCCAGATCAGGCTCCAGATAATTAATTTCCAGTAATTTGCCTTGGCAGGCGCTGATGATTTCCAGCCAAGTACATGAATAGCAGCAAGTCTTTGGCAGTGGGGGCAGAGAAGGGGAGTGTGTTAGGATCCCTAATTATCTGGAGAAAGTCCTTTTATGCTGTGATAGCAGATTTACATGATGTTCAGCCAGCACCAAAGCAGAAAGCAGTGGTACTGCAGTGCACTATTTAGAGGCGTGTGCTGAGCTGCAGCTCCCCTGCAGCCTCCCCCTGTAACCACAGCATTTGCAACCACCAGTTCAAAGTACTCCCATCCAGACAGGCTGCAAAACCAGATACAGCTTGATGGCTGGGTTCTCTTCAGTCTGTTTTGCCACAGGACAAATCTTGATGCTTCACATTTCTGTTGCATCTTAAGGAATGAAAACTCACACCTCGCAAAAACATACTCAATTTGAACCAAAATACTTCAGTGATAATACTGGCACATTCACTTGGGCCAGTGATGAGGAAGAGAATTCAGTTAATGAGAATTCAAGGTTTACCATGGAGGCTAACTGCACCAAACAGAGGAATTTTATTGACAGCATCACTTTAAACAACATCACATTACACAATTACTTTATTGAACTTATACACTGATGAATGCAAAATATGACAGATCTGCTTTCTACCCTCAACATATCTAAAGCTCATGAAAAGTCAGTGGAGAACTGTCTTTGTTTCTGCATGAGAAAAGTCAGCAGCAGGGATATAAAAAACTGTAAAAATGCTGGCATGGCATTATTTGACTTCGCTCACCTTGAAATCTGTGTTTGAAAGACACATTATTTTCCATCCAAACCCCCGATTTTAAAGAAAGCTGAGGGGTTTTCTCTATTTATTTTCCATTTTCTTCCATATGTACACGCATTTTGAGACCAGGCATAGTTCCTTTCTCCAGCACATGGAAAAAATGAAAAGAAGGTAGAAATACTTGCATCTATAGTTATTGATATGATAAACAGACAACACCGATAGGAGTTTGGGGCAAAATTCCACTCACAGTTTCACCCAAGTTATTTTTATCTTTGGAGAAGTTATGGCAGTGTAACTCGAACTTTGGGCACAAGTTAACAGTGAAATTCTATCAAGAGGAATCCTTTCCTCAGCTTTCAGGACCTCCTTATGGTCTCATGATACAGTACTTATACAAATGACACAGAAACTATCTGCAATGGTGGAAGGCACAGCAGGGTTTTTATGAGGGTTTTTTGTCATTGTGCTATGGTTAACAGAATCTATGCAAGGTTTGGAACTTCTCATCCTCATTTTCTTTATTCTTAAAAAGCCAGTGCCAGAAAACACAAGGAACTCTGCTCTGTCCAGAGAAAAATTTATTCTGGAACTCCTGTCTAATATAGATTTTGTGCCTCCACAATATTTCCACCTTCCCTTACATATAAGTTATTTCCATTAAGTCACATGTTTTGAGATCTATTTCACATGTGTTTCTAAGGAGCAGATCGTCATGGAGTGACTGTTTTGTGTAATGACAAGTAACAGCACAGAGCAGAGCAGTGGTTGCCAGCAGGAAATGCAAGCTGACAAGCTTGTACAAATGGCAGCACTTAAAAGAGATGGGCAGCTAGCTTTGCATTTGCATTCCCTGTGCCAAGAAGGGGGAAGCAAAGCATTTCCTGAGAAAGGGTATGAAATGCAGCTTCTTTCCTCTTGCTAGGCAGGTGTAGTGCCATCAGCCTCAATCCTGTCAGCACTGGCCATACAGAAAGAATCTCTCTTGGCACCTCCTGGAGTCATGGTTAGCTGTGCTAGCAGTCATGGGAAACATCTGGCTTGCCACTGAAAAAGTGCAAGAAAAGTTGAAGGACCATACTGAGGTCTCAAGTTGGTTCCCAGAGGCAGCCAGCATCCATCCCATCAATTTCATATTTCCTAACCAAACAAGTAAGGGGCAAGGACGTGGGTTCTGGAGAACACAGAGCTTTTACAGACATACAATGAAAATAAAGTGTACAAGTGAAAAATGGAAGGGCAAAGGACAACAGGGATTTCTGGCATGTAAAATTTTTCTTTCAACTGTAAGTGGATCTGTATCCTTTGAGAGGCTTATGTGGGGTTTGGAACCAAATAGATAAATATAAAGCAAGTGAGCATTTGCAGAACTGAAAGGTATGTCAAAAGAAATTGCTTTCAGAGAAGTATGTAGATCAGAAACCCATCAGCAGCCTTCCTGCATTAGAGATCCAGAGGCCACTTAGCAGCTGCCAACAAAATGGTTGGTGGGAGCTTGCCAAAGAGAGCCACATGCTGTTGCTGGGAAAAATCTTTCACAACTGAGCTTGGCACATATGCCTGGGACTGCCAGGGAGCAGGAGAGACCAGCTAAACTGCACACTTTCCATTGACCACAATTAGTATGAATCTACTTAAAATCGGGAATGTAAGTGCAAGCTACCAGCAGCCCTGCGCTCCATCAGTATTCACCTCTGCAGTTTAAGTGCTGTCCAGGTAACACCCAAGGAAATGAACTGATTGATGGACAGCAAAGGAGAGCTCAGGCCAACAGGCTCAGTGACACAACAGTGCCAGATCCCCATGCTCCCTCTTTTGAGAAACATAAGATATGCGTTCCAGCTGGGAACTGGCACACAGTAATAAGAACATGCAATTGTTGCTGTGTGGGAGCAGAACATCTTCACTGCCAGTATCAAAAGAGGATGCTGGCTGATAACTCAGCCTTGGAGCCTTTGGTCATCATGGGTTTCAGAGAAGGGCATATGTCAGCCACCACCCAGCCTCATCCTTAGGGAAGGAGCAGCCAGGGTACAGATGTCAACAGTTCCAGCTGTTGTATGCATGAACTATCCAATAGTTTGAAATTACACATTTTTAAATGTGTAATACCAAGAATGTTTTACATTCTTCAGATTTGTAATTTATATTCTTCAAATGTGTAATATCATTTTAAAATGTGAAATTCCAAGAATGTTTTACATCCCTCAGGCTTATTCTTTTGGTACTACATGGAAGAACTCTCTCCACAATTGACACAGGTAATATTCCTGTCTCAGCTGCTGTGTTCAAATTCTGTAACATTGGTGGAATAAACATATCCAAAATACTTTTCAAATAAACAACACAATAGCTTCAGTAATAATGAAGACTTGTAGCATTATTCCCTGAATACACAGAATTATTGAGAATCACATGATACAGATATTGCTCCAGACTTAAAATCTTTGAAGCACACATAGTGGATCATAGGTCTTTTACACAGAACAGAAGATTGTAGATTAGATCATTAGGGGGAAAAAACAAAACAAAGACCACATATGTGAGGTGTATATACAGTATTTTCAAATGAACTTAATGGGAAAAATCTGTCTCTGTCTCACAAGCAAAAAAAAATTGAAAATTTAACAGGATATTACATTTCTTACACTTGTCATGATAATTTACACTCTGACAGAGCAGGATATGGTAATTTCTCTGCATAGACAGAACAACTTCCACTGTTTCTAACAGGAAACAGTCATTTCAGGTTACCATCTCAAGAACATTAATCTCCAAAACCTTTCTCCAAAACAATTATTTATGCATGACACTCTATCAGTGGTATCCATTTTTTCTTGCAGAATGTTCCAGACATGACTTTCAGGTCCCAGTTCTTCCTGTTTGAAAAAGTTGAAGTCTCTTTTACCTTATGAAAAGAAATTGCTTCTGCATAGTAAGCTCTGGAAATCATCTCAAAAGAGCCTTGAATGTACTTTACTGGTTCCTTTGACTGTACTCACAAGGAGTGCCAAGTCCTCACTCAGAAATTACTAAAGAACACACTCAAAGAAGGGTATAAGAAACCATTCCAGGAATCATACATTTCCAAGTACATTATAATACTTCCAAATAACAGAATTATTGTCATTCAGCTTCACTCATATTTTCATTTAAAGACCAGCATAACAATCAAGATTCAGGGGGTTCCTTGCCTTAAGATTGGATATCTTTAAAAATGACCTTAATTTAATCTGATTTCTATTACTAGTTATTTTAAATTATTGCCATGAAATGAGGTGCCACATGGATACCAGAGGATGCTTTAGTACAATTACATACCTAATAATCCACATGTTTTACTCAGCTTGCTGAAGTTTGGAAAGTAGATACGAAAATGAGGCCATATTTTTCCTTTCAAAGTTTCCAGGGCCTTTCTTTTTCTAAGTGAGCAGATATTACCACTGAAGTATTTCTGCTGTAATATTTGACAAAAAGGAGGGCAGATATTAAAAAAAAAAAAGGCCAGTTACAGTTCAACAGGCAATAACATCTAGTTATCAGTGTGCTGAAGGAAACAGTCACACTGATGGCCTTGCTCTGAATTAAAATAACCAGATCTGTGAAATGCAATTTGCATTCTGTTGAGCACGCTGCTCTGTTCTCGTCTGTAGCTTTCTAGGCTGGCTTAATTGCCTGGCTGAGGAATTCAGTGTGATGTTTCCCAGACCCTTGCTAAGGGACTTTCTACCCCATAAGCACTTCTATGGCTGAATTGCAAAAATTGAGCTGAGACCCTTCTAAGCCAAGCATTTACATACCTGCCATGGTGTTACCAATACTGGTAGGATTTAACTTTTTGTTTATGCTGCATCTTTGGTCTAAGATGAGAAAAAGATTTGTGTGTAAGAACTTACAGGGAAAAGAAAATCTTTACATCAATGATTACAGATTTTTTAACCTTAAAAAGCAAAAACATAAGACTGGCAATAACTGCATTTTTCATCTTTAAAGCACCTCATAGTGCCAACATTTTCAGCTGCTGGAAAAGCAGGTATAGCAGACAAATAAATAATATCATTGATGTTTAACACACAACATATAAGAGGGAGCTGAAATAAATTTCAGTCACTAGGTTACTTACATACTACACCACAACTAGAATTCAGAAGTTTCCAAGACCTTATGTAGTACTTGCTGTTTTTTTCTCCTCTGTTTTGGTGTTTACCTGCAGCACGGGTATTTAGAACAGAAGGAAATCATAATAGACATAAGCTATGATACATTTTATTTCTAGACCAAGCAATGAATCCTACTTGTCACAACCAAAAAGAGAAGAAACAATGGTGGGTGAAGCACCAACTTATTAGGTGATGGTTAGGAGCAATTCTTCATACAACCTCTTACGTTTCATCAAGACCTGGAAAAACAACATTGATCCATTAAGTTATTAAGCAGAAGTAATAGGAATAAAAGGGAGGAAGTGAGATTCAAAACAAGATAGACTTAAGTAAGGTAAGAGATGTACCTACCTGATGAAAACCAACTAACAACATTATTTACAAATTGCAAGATTAATATTATAAAAATATGTAAACTCTTCAGAGGAACTCAGCAATTAAATCACCCACATGCAAAGGAAATTCAAAAAGAATTTTTGTCATTTACCAAGTGTATTACGCAAATTGCTAAGCACAACATAGGCGTAATAAAATGACAACTCTTAAATTGATCTGCCTGCAGGCTACTGCAAATGGGTCAGTGCCACCCTTTTCTGCAGGTCCTATTGCAGTCCTGGCCCATACTTTGTCTCAGCCCTAGCAATTGTTCGATTTCAATGCACATCAGATCGTATCAGTAATCTAATTTAAATAACTTCTTAATTTTCAGTTAAATTTCTTCTGGATGAGATTTCAGCTTTTCCCACGGCCTCCTGAGAGCTGGAACTGGTGTAAAGCCAGAGACAGGAGCACATGGCAAGGGCAGAGCTGGGCATGGATGTTGTTGGCAGCATGGCCTTGCATCCGCCCAAACTCTTTATGAAACCCTGTGAGTGTGTGAAAGCAAAGTGGCTACCATAGAAGGCCAGACAGATGTGAAGGCAAGAAGATCAATTAAAAATCAGTTTTAATTGTTCTTAATGGCTTCTGAGTAAACATATTTTATGCCACTGAAATATTAATGAGTGTTTACCTATTACTATATTACAGTAGTTTTGAAACCGAGTAAAGTGTTTAAACATTTGTTTGATTTACACAAGAGCAGGGTCCTTGGAGTCCTGCTGATGTCCTTAAAGAGCCACCTCCCCACTCTACCTGCCCTGCTTTTCATTTCTTCACACAGCCTTGCAAAATCATTAATAAAGTACTACATATTTACAGGGAAACAGGAATTAGTTCCTAATGAGACATTCACAATAATAAGCAGCCATCTTCTGCTGAAAATGGCTATCATACTGGGGACAAAGCTATTGAAGTTTGGAACAGCTGGTTTTAAGGATATTGGATTTTCATAAGTTACAGAGGTTATTTAATACATATCAGTTACAAATAAAGTAAGTCGTCAACCACTAGTAGAAGATAATTTAATGTATGCCAACAGTAGAGAAACGACATAAAAAGGCATAAGCACTCTTTCAAAGGGAAGTTTTTGGTAAATAGCTGGATAAAAAACCCAAAAAATTAAGCTTAACTTCATGTACGACTCTGAACAAAAAGGAAAGTAAATCCAGAAGATAACCTGCTGCTACAGGAGAGCTCCTGGACTCCAACAATAACCAGATATGAAGAAAAAAACTGTGCTCAATGGAAGACCTGCCAAAAGCAAACAATATCTGAGTCATTAGCAACAAATCATCCACTGCAGCTTGCCTCACTGAGATCCAGCTAGATGACATCGCAAGCCTTGTACTAACCAGTGATTCTCCACCCCACACAAGCAGAACAAACCATGCCCCAAAAGATAGGTCCCTTATGTATGACTAATTCCACTGGATTCATTTACTGAGCAATAAAAAATGATTGAACGTAAAGTCACATAACATAAATAATTTAAAGGTGAGTCCAGTGGTACTTCAATATGGATACTCAGGAAAGATCTGCCATTCTGGGTCAGCTCAACATACACATTATCAAAGATGGATTCTAAACTGGAAGTTCCTGCCTCTCCCTCTGATGCCCAGAAGCCAACACAACTCTTGCTTACGAGGCCTAACACATCTTTTTTCAATGCTGCACTTCAAACACAGTTTTTATACACCTTTAAAATGTTAAGATCATAGAAACCAAACCACAGAAATGTTGGATTATGAGGGAGAGATCTATTTTAACTCCTAGCTATGAAAAAGAAGCGTACCAATGTTTATATACATATATGTGCCAGCGTGTATAAGTATCTGAAGAGAAGGCGACAAGAGGATGGATTCTGCTCAGTGGTGCCAAGCAGTAGAAAAGAGGCAATGGGCAGAAACACAGAAAGTTCCACCTGAGCATAGGGAAGAACTTCTTTACTGTGCTGGTGACCGCACCCTGGAATTGATTGCCAAGAGAATTTTTGGAGTTTCCCACACTGGAGATTTTCCAGAACCATCTGGACACAATTGAGTGCCTTGAGCTTTGGGATTATCCTCCTTGTCAAGGAAGGTTGGACCAGATAACACTCTGGAATGCCCTTCAACCTGGCCCATCCTGTGATTCTGTTAGTAAACTCAGAATGTCCCTGACACTCCTGTGTTCTTAAAAGATTTAATGATGGAGATTCCACAACCAACAAAGCCTCACCTGTCCAGCACTGTGAATCCAGCTTATCTCTTTCCTCACCTATAATACCAAAGTAAAAAAAATCTAGTGGTAGTCAGGTCTTGAAACAGCCAACAAGCCTGATAAAAAAGACTTTTCTTCATCCTTCAAAAGTACAAGAGCCAAAGACACACAGAAGAAAATGTCCCTTGTTGTGATCGTCCAAACCTCCAAGCCTTTAATTCATGAGAAAGCATTTATGAAAGGTAGCTCTAGTCAGAATCTCTCATGTGAGATTGTATCTCACGCAGACCATAACCTGAATGTAAGGCCAGGAGCTGCAAATGACATTTTTGTGCAAAGGTGGTTTTATTTCTTTTTGTAAAGGCACACAATATTCAGTTCCTATAATTCAAATAAAATACTGCTCAGACACCTGAGAAAGACTAGCAGTTCAGGTAGTCCTCTAAAGTGAGTGGACTCCTTCAGTCTGAAGACATTTAATGATAAATATCAATGAACAGCCATTACTTCCAACACTGTGAGCTCCTTGTCTTTCCAGGTCTCTATATATAATTATAGGTTTATTTAAAAGCTCCAGCTGGACAAAATGCCACAGGACATCCTATGAACAGCACAATCTGCCATAAAAACAACTGACTCATCCTCTCTTCACTTCACTGGCCACAATTAGTTTGCTGCACCAAAGTTCAAAGTCTTCCTCTTTTACCTTGAAAATATTAAACTTTCTGACAACATAAAATAGAAGTTAATATGCAGCTCAAATTTGCACTGAAACAAAAATATAGATTCTTATATTCGGATTTTTTATACTTACATGTTTATAAACTCAAAGGGAAATGAGCTTTGACCCACTGTACACAATTTAACTACACTGCACACAAGAAGTAACAAAGATGTCATTTTGCACAAAAAATGAGACGAAGTAGAGAATTTTTACAGAAAAGTGCAGCAAGAACACATCCTAGATAGGCTAAACATTTGACTCAAAGGATCCTGCAGAACAGACAGGTGAAAAGGACAGAGAGACACAGCCCTGAAAATATAAAAGAGGAGAGCAAAGAATATAAGCAATAAGCTTGGGCCTGGAAAACCTGTGAAAGGAACTAGAGAAGATTGGGGTTGCTTTATCTCCAAAAGGAGACCAACAAGAAAAAACTAATGTATCAGAAACCCAAGATCTTTGTGTCATGCTTCGTAACACAAGAAAAAGTACCTAAGCAACATAAACAAATATTTTAAAATATTAAAACCAATATCAAAAAAATAATGGGACATTGAAATGCAGTAAAAAGATATGTTGGTATACAGAATGACTGATTGGGGAACTTTTTCTTACAATAAGATAATAAGATTGAGAAGTTAGATGAAAAAGCAGCTACATATTTATGTAGGTAGCAACAGTCCCGTAACACAACAATAAAAACTGTGTGAAGATATCAGAAAATGTGTATCAGGCCTTAATCTCATAAGTACTAACAGATAAAATAAAATCTATGGCTGGGGAAGACAGCGCCATGTCTTCCCTTGTTCTCTGAAACATCTGGAACTTGATGCTCTCAGATGCATCCCCCTGGACTTGAAGTCAGTAGGACAACTCCAAATATCACAAACAGACAGATTAATAACAATGTAACACCAAGTTACAATCAAATTTAATCGAGCTTTACAAAAAAGGAACACCTCAAGAAGATTTACTTTTGAAGAGTAGCTGCACTTCCCTCTGATCATGCTCAGAGAGATCCTCCTACATATTTTTTTCCAATTTTGTAACTCTTGAAAGGCTCCCTTCCATCTAATTCCAGGTAATTTTCTGATATTGTAGACAGCTATCCAAACAGTGAGATACATTTATAATAGAAAAACACCTTAAGTGAGGAACAAAACATTGAGTTGCCCAGTTCATTACAGGTCCTAGCTATATAATTCAAAGATTACTTGCCCCAAAAGATTTGCAGATCTTTGTTAATTTTGAGCATAGTTTTGATGGAAAAGCTATTTGAAGAGGGAAGGAGAAATTTACAGTTATTAAAATGTATTCAATTAATAAAATATATTATTATTATTAAAAAATAACTGTAAGGTTTATTCTACCAAAAGAAAGTGATATGGATATTGCATGCATGGTTTACAATTCATTCTTATCCATATGAAGTTCATTTCCAAATTCACTTTGATACTATGTCTGAACTAGAAAGAGCAGAAGTTAAATAGAAATGAAACAGGAAATGGAACAACAAATAAAAGCTCTGAAACAAAGCCCTATGTTTTCTGTAATCTGGTCACTAATGGCTTTATGCAGCAGGAACACTACACATGGCAGGGGGGGAATGGAAGGCAGCAGACTGTTGCATATCCAAATTCTGCCAACCTACTCAGCAGAAAGCTGGCTGGTGTCCAAAGGTCTAACTAGGAAATACAAAAACGCAGTTCTAAAAAACCAACCCTTTCAAGCTCCCTGATCCACGTTGCTGAGTTTTATTTTTGGACATCTTTTTTTTTCTTTTCTTTTCTTTGCAGAAACAGCTGCAGAAACATTCTTTTTTAATAATTCAGAAGTTTACCCCAAAAATGGATTAGGAATGACATATCTGCTTAATCTTGGCCCAGAAAGCTTAGGGCAGATTCTTTATAGACATTTCTGGCTGCAGCTCATGCCCCCACAAACACACAATGCTCATGCATGGTCCCTTGGCTGCCTTTGCTGTAACCATCTGTTCGGCAGAGTTGCCCATTCACAAGCAGTTCCAGCCTGTTTCACAATCGTCTTGGACCCGAGCGAGTGCTGGCTGAGATACACAATTGTGCTGCTGCCACTCGCAGGAAATATCTTTGGCCTGACTCTAATGTCAATCACACTGATCTCACATATTTCTCTGTAGATTTTATCTCACGTAACAGAACTTCAAGCCAAAATGAGCAATGAGTGGATAATGTGAAATCTGCTTTGTAGGCACTTGTAGCTCTTGTAGTTTTGTTGGAGAAGTAGCTCTTGTAGTTTTGTTGGAGAAGCTGCTCAGTAATTTAAGGAAATTAGGCAAAGGAAGTGGCCCCAAGAGTCACTGACCAATGGGCAATGATACTCATCAATCCCACGTTTAGCAACACCAGATTTTAAGATTATATAATTAAATCTCACATGGCTATAAGCAACATGAGAACAAAACATGAGCTGTGTGATTGTTGACATGAGACCTTAAAATACAAGTTGCATGGATATCTTGTTAATGGAGGTGTAGGAAATACAAATCAAAACTAAAATACTCAAGTGAGACCCATAATTATATTTTAGTAAACTTGAAGACAAATCTGTGAATGACACTAGTGTTTCCTATTCTTTCAAAGACAGGCAGATTTTGCACCACATTTGATAGTGATGCTAAAACCCTTCTCATAGTTAATAATTACATCTTCACTGAAGTTTCTCCTTTAAGTGGTTTCTTAAACAAGAGAAGACAGATGTTTGAGAAACATAAAACAAATCCTTCCATAGAATAAAAAGTGAAAGACTTTTTATCATTTCTCTGGGACAGATTATTCTTCCCTATTTTTGGTAAGTCAAAACTTGCTGTGTAAGGTAATACTTTAACTAGACCAAGTGGTATAGCTGGAAAAAATGGATATGCTTTCAGTACAAGTATGCTAAGTACTTCCATGATCTGCCTGCAGCACATGCCAATACCTCTGATTTTGGAGGTTCACTATTGCCAGGGCTTGCCTAAATTTGGAAAAGTGTTTGGGCATATGTCTGAAAACTCAGAGCACATTATGCATGAAAGTCCTACTATCTGAAAAAAGAAAACAGTTAAGCAGGTGTTCAAGGTAACAGTTACACTCAGATAACTGATTCTGACAGAGCCCAGAGACCCAAGGGGCTCCATCAGCCTCAACAGCCTGTAAATCCCACCACTCTTCACAGTAGACAACTGTCGAATCTTCCTGTGGGACATCCCATCCCTTTGTCCTACCCACTCTCTAGGATAGCCTGCCTGCTCAACAATGCTTCTGTAAAGTCTTTGCAAGATCAGGTACAAACCACAGAAAACAAACTTGAGGTTCTCTTCCCACTTGTCTCTAAGCCTGAATTCAGCACTCCCCTATCAGTGAAAAGCATGAGGGAGGGATCAGTGAGTTTGGCCTCAATCCCAGCCTTCAGACCACTCTTAAATATAGGTGAAGATATAGCTACTACATTTTGCTGGATTAGGGCCAAGTCATTCAGTACTTTGCAGGAATATCCAGACCCTGAATCAATTTAGAAAATTTCCTTGAACTTAGAAAACCAGACTTCTTAATGCATCTTGAAATATGGACCATTCTTTAGGTTATTTGGTGACATGGAAGTCAATACTGTCATGTCTGATGTCAGAACAGTCTTAAGTCTTGCCAATTAACCAGTAGACTCAGCTGCCAAAACTCATATTATCTTTATTCTTGAGCAAAACTTCACTTCTTTCAGTTGAGCATACTAATAAGCATCCACTCAAATTCATTAGAAAAATGTAAAGTTCCTAATTGCACACATCAGTTTGACGTTAATTTTTATTGGAGTTTTTCCTCATCTTTAATATAGTCAGTCTATTCATTTGAAAGAACTGTGTATTTTGGAGTTTGTCATCTGACTTCTTATAAGCTTCTCGTTTGGCACTAAGTGCAATGACCACGTTGATTAGAACAACCGTATGACATGGGGCTGGAATTGCTGTCAACTCATTACAAAAATATATAAGGCCTCACTTTTAATTACTCACTTAGTAACAGATTAGCTCTTATTGCCTGCCAACAGCATGACCTCTCTCTCTTTCAAGGTCAACATAAATCAAAAGAAATCTGATGAGCTTGAACTTGTTGTTTATTCACTTCTAACCCTTTCATAAGAAAATCTGTTTAACAAAAAAAAAGGAAGCAAGTCTCCATTCAATAAAGAGACCATTATTAGGGCTAAAGAGCCAAATTTCCTGTTGTGTTTTTTTCTGAATAGCCTCAAGTAATATTCCAGGAAAAGGGCCTTGGTACTGTTTTCTTTGTGGAATAATAAGAAAATCAGCATTAGAAACATGAGATTGCTTACAGGTTTCAAATACCAGTATGAATAAGGGTTTCCTGGTTCCATGTTTTAAGGATTAACTGTATTAAGCACTACAAAATGACATTAGTCATGTATACTTTAGCTGTCTTGATCTGACAAACCTCTGCAAGCCTTTTAAATACAGGTTGTATGTGACTGTTCTGAGATTGCTGTTGAATAATTCAAAAATATACAAAGTGCATCACTTCACCTTCAACGAAAAGACTCAATAAATACAAGTTCTTAAATACAATTAAATAGTACTGGTTTGATGGTTAATTATGACTTAGGGATATGAAAGATTTGGCTGCACCTGTTTGTGTCAACAAAAATTCCTTCCAGATTTTGCTGTCACTTTGATGTTTACCACCTAGGTTTTCATTAATTATAAAATTATCTTCGTGGGCCTTCTGCCATGAAGAATGTGCTTTACTGGCCATGTACTACAGACTGGTTTTACAAAGAGCTCTGTATTTTTCCTAGTGCCCAGTCAGATCAAATGGACAGCAGGTGCCCAAAGGCCTGGACCTCATGATTTGTTAGTTTTGTAACAAAAAAGATAATAAAATATTTTCAGTAGGTCTGTCTTTTTGTCTTGTTATTTGATTTTTTTCTTTTTAACAGAAATGCTTATTTTGGCCTATTCCATAGCATAATACAGTCTAACCTCTGCTAAAATTGTGCCTCACACTGATCAAACTTACTTCCAGCCCTTGAAAAAGAAAAAGTCTCATTAACAGAAATACAGGCACACCAGTATCTCACACCCTTTATGCCTCCAAGTCTGGAAACGTATTTGATTAGCACACACAAATCAGTCCTTACTCACAGGACCCAGTGTGTTAGTCCAGGTTGTGGATGCCCATGATGCTAGAAGGAGAAGCCAGATCAGCTTCCCAAGTCTTGGTACCACTCTTCATCCACAGGACTGTGAAGGATTTGAAATCTGCCACTGTCCTTCGAAGAACATTTGCAAGGTAAGTGACATTAGATGAGAAAGTTTGAATGTTAGCCTTTATGGCATAAAAGTTATGTAATTAACTAGTAAAGATAGAGATGATATACAAAATGCATTAAGGGACACATTTACATTAATCTTCTGAGAGATATTAACAATTACTAAGGGACAATACTTTCCAAACACAGACATCTTTGACTCTCATGTTCAGATGTCAAGATATTAGTGAAGCACCTGATTAATTTATTCATTCTTATATTTCCTCAGTGTGATTTGCAGGTTAATTTTAGCAGGAACATTATAATGACAAATATGTAGACAAAGCAGAATACATTATTCATATATGCAATAAAACCATCAAAATGTATAGTCATGACTTATTGCAGTGCAGTGTGTATGGTCTTTTTGGCCAGATGATACACCAGATGTTTCCTTTCCTTTAGATTTGAAAAGTTCACATGCAGCAGAATCAGCTCCTGGGGGTAAGGGTGGGGCTTAAGTATTTAAAGTTAAGTGCACAAATATTGACAAATAAGGAAACATTTTAATAATAACATAATTTTTTGCTAAAGTGTTATTTTTTCCTGTTTACCCCCTTCAGAAGAGTGTACAAACCATTAGGTAAATTCTTGATTAAGGTTTTTTTCCTTTTGCTGCTCTCTCTTCATTTTTTCTAGTTTAAAATAAATTGCATTTAATTTTTAAAGCACAAGAAGGTAAATCACATCTGAAGTAGCTATGGAATGCATATCAGGTAGGAATATATTGCTTTTATATAGTCATTCCTTTTGCAAAAAAAATCAAGAGGGGATAAAAACCAACACTTTATTTTAAAGTATCGAACACCGTTTGCTCTCTAGATGCATTTTGCCCATGAGGAGGATGAGCAAGGCATTGCATAGATACAAACCTGTGCTTTAAGCTCTTTCTTTGCATCTCCAGCTGACATGTAAACAGAAGGTGGGCTCAGATCCACCACGCAGAAATCATCACAAGAATAAGGCATCAGTGCATGAAGTACAAGAAAGTTGTGAAGGAATTTATGGCCAGAAGAGCAGGCAATGCACTCAAACCATCACTGAACCACCAGACAAGACAAGAATATTGCCAAAGCTTTCACTAGAAACAAAACACATTCCTCCCCTTTATTTATGTCCTCTGAAACAGAAGGCGGCCAGGCCTGCTCCACTCTGATGAAATGGCAGCTTTGAGCTGGCCCCTTTCCACATTTCAACAAAATTGACAGTAGCCACCAGTCCTCCCATTAGCTCCCCAGACTCTTCATTGAAAATTCAGGAATACTCAAGGGCAACCACTAAACCTGGGCCAGCCCCAGCAAGTGCAGAGGGACTATAAAACCCTGCAACATGTATGGATCCCACCTTTCCTTCCTGGCAAAACACTTCCAACCTCTCAGGAAGGAGGCAGAAGAAATCTTACACAATCCAAGGTTTCACAGTTCTGAAGGGGCCAAGGGGGTGTAAATTCCAGCTAGACCCCTGTGTATTGTTAAATTTTAAAGAAGTGCCTACAGACAGCCTTCACAGGCACCCCAAAAGATGGGGAACAGAATAGGCTGGGGTTTATTTTTTTTCTGATTCCATTTGCCTATCCTGAACCTTAACAACATTAAAGCCTGGAAATAGAACAGACCACAATGGAAACTGTATTAACAGTGCTCTCTGCTGTATGTTACATGCTATACATCTTTTCTATTATTTCTTCTCTATGATGCTGTTTAACCTCAGTGAGTAGTTTGAACTGTGGTTTGTATCATACCTGTTATACACAAAAAAATAATTCGGTGAACACACTTCTGCTTTCTTCTTTAGATATCCAGAAAGTTTAATTTCCCACCAAATGGATGTCAATGAATTTAGATAGAAGTATTCCGCAAAGAAAACAACAGATGAAAACTGACTATTCAGAATAACAGCTGTCCTGACTGTAGGGATTGTCCCTCATTAACCCCACTCCTCCGTAGAGGTGTTTGAACTTCCTCCTAAATGGAGACTATCTCTTCATTGTCTGTCTCCCAAATTCTCTGCAGCAGGTATTCAGATCAAGATGCACTTTTATTTTCCAATCTAAAAGGGACGCTTGATTTATAAGTCCGGTGCTGTTTCATGGGAAAGAGAACATCAAAAAGCAAGAGGAAAAAAAAAAGAAAGAGCATGAATGCGCTCAAAAAAAAAAAAAAAAAAAAAAACCTCTAAGCACTAGGTGGCAGCACAGCAAATGGTATTTCTTCCTCCAGTAGTGAAAGTCGTTGGAAACTTCTGAGGGATTTCAAAATCACTGTATTACTCTAAAATCATATTAGAAAAATTTGGAAATAAAAGGAGTAACAGTACAAAAGGAGAGAAGACAACACAACAACTCTCCCTCCTCTTAAGAGTAATGCTTTACAGCCTGTCTCTTCACAAAACTGGGTGGCAGCACTATTGCTCAACTACAAAGATCCAAAATGTACTCTGGGTGCCCCTCTCCTTTCCTTAGGGTGCACACATCAGCCCCAGTCAACGTGTGCCCCAGGCTGCTGGCTGAGTGATCTGGACCACATAGGTGTCTACAGCCTGTCAGCTCTGCCTTCACCAGGAGGAAGTTGTTGCACACAGAGGACAATCCAGGGACACTTGGAGGAAGTTGGTGGCCATCTACAATCTTAGACCTGAAGAAATAAACAGTACAAATCATCTGGGACTGGACCAGGAACTGATTTTTTTCTTTCTTATCTATGTACCCCCAGCCTTGTAGTTCCTTATTTTTCTTCCCCTGACTACTTAATATATTTATTGTGATCTCATATTCTCTTGCACCATGCCAGGATTTTTCAGAACCGTGTAGAATGCGTATCCCCAAGAGCAAGCCATGATCAGTCCTGGCTCTGACTGAAAAACAGACTCCATTGAAGGCAATCCTGAGCTTCAGCCTCAGCCTTTGAGAAGTGCATGAGCGCACACACACACGTGTAGACACACATATATAATCATATGGCTGGCATCCAGTGTAGCAAATTAATTCCTCTAGCGCTGACCTCTGTGACTCTTCAGCTGGTGTTGCAGAAGGTCACAGAGCCAATGAAATGCAAAAGAATTGTCTGGAACTGAATGTCTGAGCAACTGAGCAGTAAACGTAACTCAATGTCAGTAAGTGCAATGCAGGATGGTGGAGGGGGGGGAGAACAGCTGCCTAAAGATTCTTAAATATGGGCCAAACCCATTGTAAAAGGTTCTCTGAAATCATCAGCATCTTGCTTAGCAAGTTAAAATACAAAAAGGAACAGGAAAACAAAACAAAAATGCAAAAGAATAGAAAAATGTTAGAAATCATCATCATGGCCAATCCATCCATCCAATGAAAACAAAGATACAACAAAAACAGAAAGTGTACAATGTCTACAGAAATTACCAACTACATGAAACTGCTTTCATTAGATGAAAGATCAGTTAGACTATTAGTCTTCAACTTGGAAAGGAGATGACTGAAAGAAGATAGAAGAGGCAGCTTTAGAATTGTGACTGACATGGAGAAACCAAACAGAAACCAATGACTCTGCATTTCTCATCATCTTGGAATCAGTGGGAATCTATGTAATTATTAAATATAGGCCTTAAAGTGAATAAAAATAAATACTTATTGTCAAATTAAGTATTGGGAACTTGCTAGATTGTTAGCAGCCAGACAGAGCAACAAGTTTAGACCCCCCGAAAGGGTTTTCTTGTATACCTGTAAGTCTTACTCTAAAGACCAAATTTCTTGTTTAATGGAAGAAGTAGGGTGAACTTGTTTGCAGAGTGGAAAACATATTCCCCAGCTCTTTGCATCATGCTTGTAAATTCTCTTTGGACTGTGTCCAATTTTTTTTTCAAGTTGTGGATGTCAAAATTTGACCTCATGATGCTGATGTGACCTTAGGTACTAAATATGGAGGTAATACAACTTCCACATAGTTATTTAATAATCTTCACTCTATACATCCAAGGGCCATTCTTGTTAGGAGCTACTCTCTCCATAAGAAGAGTTGGTAGTTTCCAGAATGATGGAGGAGAAAACTGTAGCCATATAAATTTTGCTACAATAGGGCCTTCAAGAGTCATTTTTGTTACTGCTACAACTGCCAAGGAAGCAATCCCAGGTGCAATGTGGCCAGAACAGCTGGAAGGAGGGCTGGCAGATTCCTGCAACTGCTGCCATACCTCTCTTACCTTCTTCATCCTTCCCTTTCTTCCTCCTCCTTCCTAGTTAAGGTCACAAGAAAAGCTGTAAATCTCAAAACCTCCAGCTAACTTGGCATCCCAGATTCACTTCCTCCACATCTTTCTAACTTTTTTTCTGACTGGTTTTAACTCAAGTTTGGCCTAACTTTGGATTCCTGGATTACCATTGTTCATTCTCCTCCCATTTCTGATTCTGGATCCTTGGGCTCCCCAGATACTCGCATGCAGTTAAATATGCACCTGTGCCATCAGGATAAAAGCCACATTATATAGATGTGGCTGACATCCCCTTTTCCTAGACAGCTGAGCCTGCAATTTGCAAAAAGTAAACTCATTTTCCCATACTTAGGGCTGAAAACCATCAAGACTGCAGCTAAAAAATGGGGAAGTGATACATGATGGAAAGGACATAATGATATTTACTAATAATAAGTGAGTCTTAACTTCCAAATCAATTATAAAATATGAAGTAATATATTTTTAAATTACTAAGATGCAAAGACATTAAGATGTGTATAGGTAAGTAATAACAATTTATGCAGTGACACCTTGGTCACCTTGTTTGGAAAGCTCTGACGTAATAACTGCTCCAGGTTAATTGTATTTGAGGGGAAGGAAAAAAAAGAAGCAAAAATAGCATTTGGAAATCAGACAACTGCATCTAGCAAACTGTTAAAAATATTTTCTAAAGATAATCTAATCAAGGTATCTACATATCAAGAAGACATTTGTCTGCAAGATGCAGCTGAGCAAGTAGTAGGAAGAGGGAGTTGTGGTGCTACACCACTGCTTTGGATATGACTCTGTCAATGCATTGCTGAACACTGGTGGAAGACATTGCAGTCATCTTGGCTGCTGTTCCCCCCAAAAAATCTGCCCAGATGCACTGAAGAAGAGCATTTTTGCCCAGCGATATTGTTATGTGTTCTGTGAATCTCACTGCAACATAAAGCAGAGAAACATGATCTTCCATGATCTTGTAGGGATCTGAATCCAAGGCCACAGTGCCTACAAGGATGCAAAGAGGTTTATGTTGAATGCTCCAGTTTTGGATTAACTCTGATTTCAAATGTAAGTACATCTAATGCACCGCATGTGACTCAGTGCATAAGGGTTCCTCCCAGTTTTGACCCAGTTGTTATTGGAGAACTAGTTTTTCAAGCTGTGAAATCCACTTTATAGCAGGGCCTTAAAACCTTGGCAATGTCTTTGAATGACAAATGCAGGCCTCCTCTGAAATACATTTCAGCTATGTGACCCTGATTTAAGTTAAAATTCATAGACTGTTAATTAGCATGTGGAACAGGAAGTTTCTAAATAGCTCACCAGGTATGTGTTTGGCAGGCAGTACAACAACCCTGGAAGTGTGGTTAAAAAAACTCACTCTTTTACATCACTGAAAGTTTAATAAATATTTATTTCTTCAGGGACCTCCTATGTTAATGAAACCTGTCTGCTCTTGTTTGGATCTTTAAAACTCATGTGTTAAATAGTAATGCTGAGGTAGCGTCTCTGAAATTGCACCGCGAACAGCAGAGCAAACACTGAGCGTAAGTGTTTTTTCTATCTATTTAACAGTTTTTGTGCGTCTGCTAAGTGCTTGTTTTCTGTTTTGTTAATCATTCCAACTCCCATAATAATTACACAAAAGAGGAAATCGCAATTTCAAATGCTACCGTTTCTGTGGTTCTCTAGAGCTAAAAGGAGGAAGCAGGATTAGATGGCTTTCTCAAATGTTTTTCTCTTTTGCTAATCATGTCAAAATCACATTTCTGTGCACATTAAATAGTCAGATAGCCCATCAAAATACTGCATTATTCATATGAGGAAGCAATTCTCTTTACCATATAAGATAATAGTCAATGGCCTGAATGAATTTTTTTTATCACTGCTATCATTTTCTAAGACCTTTTGTTCTATCCTCAAAGCTTGTTCAGCTACTGGTGCATAACTTGCACTTCTGCAGGTGAACTTTCCAGTCCTGGAATGGCGCAGTGCATGGCAGTACTGCCAGGCAGCCTCATCCACACATAAGGAAGTGCTTTTGGTTCTGAGTGCCACATGCCAAAGGAGAGGAAGGTCTCACTCTGAAAGGAGCCCTGCTCAGATCACTTTCTTTACAGCACACTTACTCTCCACCTAAGTTACCTCCCAACTTCAAATCATGCTTAAACTTGATCTTGAATTTGTTCTTTTTTGTTTTGAGTCAATGCCTGCACATTTTAGGTCACTGTATTACCTAGATAACGTCCTGAGGCTCTTTCCAACCTCACCTGTCCTATGATCCCGTGGGTGCTACTGAAAGAAAGCCTGCAGCAGCTTGGCACTGTGGTTATTCCATGTGGTTCATGATCATTTACATTTGCTTCTGTCATTGTGTGAGCGTGGAGATGCATTCGTTAGTGCACAGGAAATGTAGAAGTCTGCCCCCATACAAAAGTGACCCTGTGAGAAATGACATGGTTGGCTTCAGAGAGTTAAAATACTATCTTATTTTAATTTCTACTCTCATCTTTTTATTACACTGCTGTGATTTTATGGCTTCTTTCAACAAAGTTTTTGTGCAGCAGTGGATTCCAGGAGATCTGGAAATTCAGCCTTTGCAAAGCAATATTGACTACAGAATAACTCAAATTCCTATAATCCTAAGAGAGATTTAAAATTTTGGAGATTCAGCTTCATTTATATGGCCTTTCCTCCAAATGAAACCTGCAAGTAATACTCTACACTTACTCCCTGCTCCATGAAAAATGTTTCTCCTGAAATTGTGAGGCTCCTGAGGCAGCTAAAGTGATACTAGAAGACATTCCAGGAGTGCCAATGGAGAATTAGAGACTGAAATAGCCATTAATGGGAGTTTTTGTACAAAATATCATACAATTGTGATTCTTGGTCACACCAGCTTCGAGGTATGCTGGTGGTACCTAATATTCTCGGCCTTGAGAACTTCACCTTCAGTCTGGACAAACGCCAGAGCCCGGAGGGCAAGGGAGGTGATGGTGAAGGTGATGTTCAGATTACTGGAAATCTAGGTTCTCAGTATTTATGGTAGACTGATATTGCCACATTTTACTGTAGCAAGAAATATGTTGTCAGTGTAAAGTTCCAGCTCAAAGCTTGGCTGTCTAGCGCTTTCTGAATTTCCAGCTTCATGTCCTAAATGTGTGTCTCTTAATTTATCCAGGCTAGAAATACATCTGTTCAGTATTTGGCACAAGAAATATTAGGAAGTATGCACTGAAGAAATATCCAGAACAAGTTATCAACCTACATACAAAAAAAAAATTAAACTGAAATTTAAGAAATAATTTTACTCTCTGTCTTTTCACTATTACTCTCTTGTCCAGTACATACATCCCCATGATGCCCAATGGGCTTTTATGTTCACAAAGGCAATAAAAAGAGTGGTGAGATTCAGCCAGCAGACACAGTACTGATGCCAATGATCAGCTGGCATGGAATTAAAGAGAAGGAGAATAAGATACTTTTATGAAGTTCACCCTGCGGATGGAAAAAAACACCTCAGTAGACATCTCAAAATTACAAGGAAGAACAGCTAATTTTGCATTTCAACATATGAATTTCCATTTATTATAATGACTTTTTTTTATAATGCAAAAACCATCTAAATTTTGCAATCCATTTTCATTGCATTTCCACTAAAAATTGGATGATATCTGGTTGTGCCATTCTGAAGAGAAGCTCTTGTTCTTCCTGTTGGGAGGAGACAGGTGTGGCACATACATGACATTCCCATGCCAGAATGTCATAATATCTATTTCAAGCACTTTATATTTCTTTACAAGACAACAATCCTTGTTCCAAATAAATGACGACTGAACTTAACAACCAGTCATCAACTTTTTATCCCATTTTATAGACAAACAATATTAGATACAGCAATGACCTGTCCAAGTGATTGCATCACTGGCAGGACAACTGTAACATAAAAAATTACAGTATAAATAGTTTCAAGTGCCCCAAGTTTATCTTTGTCATCAGTACTTTGCAAACTGATGCAGTTACAACTGCTTTAAATAAACATCAACTATTTGTCCTGAGTGCTTTTTAAAACAAATGTAGCATATAACCCCAAATTTATGATACTTTTAGATGGCATTTTAGGAGAAGTTCTAAATTTCTGAACAAATTAATGTCAAACCTTACTTGAACAGACTGACATAATTTCAATCATCAAAGGGAAGGATCTTGGGCTCTGTACTTTTTGAAATGCTTGTGCTCTGAATGTGAACATTTTGGTGAGATTGTACTGAACTGACAGTCATATCACATTGAGCCTTTTAAATTGTGTCTGCTACTAAAAATATAAAGCAAAACAAACTTGGAATTATTGCATATGTGAGTAATGAAGTATGAAATCTGGAGCTAAGGATTCCACTTGTTGCACCACATCATACTCTGCAGGGAAACCAGGACACTTGATGCAAATTCTTGATCCTTCATAGGGAAGAGTATTCAATTTCCAGTTTCTCTGGGTACCTTATTGAAAGCCTGTGGTTATTGACTTGCAAATGTAAGATTTTTTTCCCGAATTAACAGGTGAGCTGAAGCCACTCCCTGCAATACTGTTTGCAGATTGATGCTATTACTACAGAAACTGAAATTAGCTGCAAACAGCTTGAATGCAAAGCAACAAGACCATTTAAAAAAAAAAATTAATATGCCATTCTGTGTTTCTATTTGATGGTTTCATCTTTTGTATTTTCCTGCGTGAAGGATGAAAGATAGATCTTATATCTGATTTTTTTTTGAACTTCAGACAGATGCAGTACATTCTGAACCTTCACATGCAAGCCTATTTTCATGCTTTTCCTTTAGAGTCAGAACCATCAAAGAGTAGAAGCTTGTTGTTTTAATTCTTTATATGGCAGATTCAAAAGAAGTATCTGAATAGTAATTGAATTTGTAAGATTTCATGATTCAAGAGACAAATGGAAAGCAAAGATCATGAAAGATGCAGTCATTACTGTAGTTTCTGAATTATCACTGAATATGTCAGTGATATAGATAACATCCTGAGGCTCTTTCCAACATCACTTGTCCTATGATCCCATGATCACACTGTGATCCCGTGAGGGGATGAAGGTGAATACAAACAGAAGAATAAATACCATTCTGAAAATGATGTGGAGTATTTCAGCTCCCATTCTCCTAGCAGAAGTACATCACTTACTGTACTTCAAGTTCTACATGTTCTATTGAGTCACCACGGAAAGGGCTGATAAAGAAAGTACCCTTTTAAAGTTTATTTTAATGTTCAGAGCAGTGAACAACAGCCTTTGGAGGACACCACTCTGTCAGCTTTGTATTAATGACACATTATAACACATATTTTAGATTTTTTGTAGCACATTTTGTGACTAAAATATATGATCAACAGCAAGCCGTAGAGCTGTAGGAATGAAGAATTCTCTGAGATTCACAGTGGAGAAGAAAGAGCAAAGGAAACTCTGGAATTAAATAAAAATGGACTTTCAAAGATGACCTTTAACTATTTTTGTCACTGTCAAGACTTGACAGGAATTGCTGCCAAAGACTCCCAAGACATCACATACAATGAGACAAATCTGCATAACATCTGCACGTGCTCAATCATCTGCAATGGGGTCATACAGAAGTCAAAATTATGACTGCAGCTTTCTTCTGTTCCATATTGTACAAAAGGTTCTGCAGATACCTGAGAAAGCTGCCGAGCTTGCAAATCATAAAAGACAAAGAGTTCACTCTGTTCTCTGGTGCCTGTGTTCAGGGGCATTATTTCATTCAGATTTGGAATGAGCAGAAAGGTGAGTTTGGACAGAGATCTTTGCAAACAGGTATGTAACAGTGACAGCAGCATCCACATTGGGATGATGTTGTGCTGATTCCTTATAGCAGCAGCTGTGACAAGGGACTATAATAAATGAAAAGGGGTGGTATCAATAAAAGGGACAATATGGCTATACTGTGTCACACACTGTATACAGTCTAACTGTGACAACCACCAGTATCCAAATGGCATCTGATTAATTTTCTTTCTGTAATTTTAATAAATAGTCCATCGTTATTTCTGAATGTTCTGTGAGGTTAATATCTAGGTATAGTATGTTAAATTATGTGTTTTTACAATGAATCAAGCTGACATGTCTCTCTGAAATAAATGCTCTTCAAAATAAGTGGGAAAATGGCAATCATCAATGCTGACATTTGAAAAAATAAGTACATAAATAAATAAAGAGAGAGAGGCAGCGGGCCTTTTAAATTCTCTAGCCTTCAAAAATCACCCCTGTGTCTCCCCAGCAGACCACATTACATCCTCAATTTTCAAACAAAATCCCTTTGACAGCACAATATAGCTTTTAGATTGACCAACTAATCTATTATTTGAGTAAGCAAATGACTACCAGCTATGATGGTAAAGATGACAGATATTGTGTCTTCAAAAAACCCTCTCTGTTAGAAAATTAGCTTTAGCACATAGTGAGTATTACACATGCTGCCTGGGGACAGACAAATCCGTAATTTTTTAGTGAGAAAAATTTAGACAGGGGCTCAATTCTCACCTCTATTCTACTCTTGCCAGTGCAGTTACTTTAATAGTCCTAAAGAGGCTTAGAAATGTGCATTGCAGCCCAGTGTTCGCCAACAGGCGCAGCTGGTCTCCTCTGCAGTCATCCTCTGAGCTTTCTGGAAGCAAATTTTCTTTGATGCAATATCCCCAGGAGCATCTTTCCCACCATTTCTCTTGACTGTTCCAGTGAAGAAAAGGGACACAATACCTACCACAACTTAAAGTGTATCCCTTTTCCAACACCTTCCACTTCCTACACATTTCTCTCTAGCTTCCCAGCTTTAAGTACAGCTCAGTCTGGGAGCTGATGATGAGAGATGGGTGACCTGAGTGCCTGCCTCCCTCCTGTTTGGATTACAGACAGGATCAGAACCTTTTCATTCAGGACACCTGTCCAGCTTGGGCGCCTATCAGTGTCATCATTCAGCAGGGCCATCACTCAGGTACAGCCCTGAGAGGACAGCACAGCTTAGCATTGAACAGATGCAGCATCACTCCCTTTACAAGGAGGGTTCAGAGCCCCTTGGGGACATGGCTTCTACTATTCTGAATGTTATCCAGACAATAACTCATCATTCTTCCTTGAAGGCAAGGTTTGCAGATATCCTGAACAGCAAAAGTCAACACATAATCAAAAGCAAAGAGACCGAAACCAGGTGTCATCTCAGTGAAGCCTTGGAGCTGCTGGCCTCTAAGGATACAGTTACAAGGACCAAAGAAAGATGCCAGGGACTAAGGAACAAACAGAGAGCCACTTTCTCTGGCTATACAGTGCTCCTCCTCAGTATCTGAGAAGCACAGTGCAATTTCTGTCAGAAGTACCACCACAGTGACAACCTGGGCTTCCCCAAACACAGGATATCCTCTCCCAAGTTCATTTCATCAGAGCCTAAATTCTGATATTTACCCATCTGCTGAAGAATCTTGCTTAGCAGCAAAGGCTTTGCACACTCAGAGGTACAAATGCAGGCTTGCTCTCCCTTCAGGCCTATAAAGTGCAACACACTCTGAAGGTCCACCAAGGACTTGCCAAACCCAAAGTATAGAAGACAAAGTCTAAAACTGTAAATTCTTACTGGCAATATGAGCTACCATCATATTGGTAAATCAGTCAAACTAATAGCAGTTTACCAAAGTTCCTCAGCACTTTGGAAAGCATCAAGCCGCTTACTTGGGTGTCTAAATTTGAATTGTTCACAAGTGATTGGTCTAATGGGCAAGAACTAATGGGACAAACCAGGACTCAAATCATTACCAAAGCCTGCTCCAGTTCTCATCTCTCAGATCATTTTGCCTCTTAATTTAATTGTGTGAAGAACATGAGATAGGAAGACAAAATACTTAATAACATTTAGCAGTTTTTTACCTAAGTGCAATGAACATTTCTGGATTGCAGAGTTAATGAAGAACTTCATGTCAGAATCTCTTCCCCAGTACAAGACACAATATCAGCTGATATAAAAAAAATATCAGCTGATATAAATCTCCAAAGTTCCACTCATTGTGTGGATTACTTAATACAGATGGCTGATAACTGTTTGAAAATTCCCTTGTTTACTGGTCTATGCAAGCCTCAATTCACAAGTCTAAACGTACCCCTATTAAGGAAAAGCACTTGAGCATGTGTTTAATTCCCCAAGTCCCAGGCTCAAATGCTTTCTGCAGTGGAGCTGCTGTAACTGTGATCCTCTAAAGAGGCTGCTTTCCAGAACAGGGGTGCTTTTCTGAATGGAGGCCACAGCTCATTGCAGAAATATGCAGCTGTCTTACTGAAATAAATGGTGCACTGTTACACTCCCATACCTGGGTGAAGAGACTACACTTCAGCAGGGCCATTTTCCCGCTGGTTCCTTACAGCAGCAGCTGTGACAAAGAATTGGTACTGAATTAAAAATCTGGCTTATTTTCTGGTCATCTGTAGTCTTAATTGCATGATTGCAAAACGTGGGGAGAAAAAAGTCAGTGTTTTGTAGCTCTCTGACCTCTGTGATTTTCATGATTCTTGGAAGAAGTACTATTTTATGAAGCTGCACCATTTAAAATGAATATAAAAACATATTTTAGAGCTAAATTTTACTTCTCAGAAGAAATGTTGCATCATTTTTTAACCATCATTTATATAATTCCAGATTGCAGTTTGGGGACGTAGAAACCAACTTTTTTTAAAATTTAGAGTAAAAATTTCTGTATTAACAACATAGTTTCTGTTCATCAGCCTTCTTATTTCCATTGGGTTTTTTTTTTTTTTGGTTCTCAACTCCGTAAATCCTAAATGTGCCTTTCATTTGATTTTTCCACACTTCTAAGTACATCTGTTCAACATTTGGTTCATTATATACTAGAAAATATGCTCTGAAGAAATATTCATTTTTCTTTTCAGCCTACAAAGAAAATGCAACAAAGCTGTACTAAATTTTTTCTTTTCAGTAGCTCATACTTAACCAGCTAACTCCCACATTTACTGAAAACAGAGCTGTGATTTAACTGACGTGAGGATAACTGTGTGCCAAAAATATTTACCAAAATATCATAGAATCACAGGGTGGTTGAGTTTGGAAAGGCCCACTGGAGGTCATGGAGTCCAACCTCCCTGCTCAAGCAGGGTCCCCTGGAGCACTTCACTTGGGATTGTGTCCAGATGGTTCCTGGATATCTCCAGGGAGGGAAACACCACAACCTCTCTGGGCAAGCTGTGGCAGTGTTTGGTCCCTGAACCATGAAGAAGTTCTTCCTCATGTTCAGGTGGAATTCCTGTGTTCAGGTTTCTGCCCAGTGCCTCTTGTCCCACTGCTGGGCACCACCGAGAAGAGCCTGGATCCCTCCTCTTGGCACCCTCCCTTTGGAAACTGCTAGGCACAGGCTGACCCTCAGTCTTCACTCCTGAGCTGGACTATAGATTCCAGTTCCTAACTCTTCGAATCCTAGACAGCATTAAAACAGTATTACATCTTTAATCTATTTCATGGCAAGTGACACCAGATCAGAATTAATTTTAGTAGAAACTGTGATCTCTCTCACTGCCTTCCTTATTGAATATCTCTTACCCTGTGTGATACCTGCCAAAAAACCTCTATACTGGGAAGATGGTGTTCCCACCCACTAAAAAAAGATCTCTCCCTTCTTTAGATAAAAAAAAAAAATATATATATGACCTCCCCCTCTCAAATAGTGTTAAAGAAACATTACTCATAGATCTAAAGTTATTACTGTCATTTTGTTCTGTTAAACCCCAGAAAATAGCAGAGCATATGTGTTAAATGCTGGTGGAAGACACACTATTTTGGATAAAGAATGGAAAGTAGTAATAAATATATTGTACACTTCATGCTGCAAATCATGTCACCTCCTCAGTGCTCTTCCCCAAGCTGCATCAAAAAAAAAAATTAACCTGTATGAATCTAAGTTCTGAATTCCAGCGAATGTGACATCAGCATAAGTTTTAATGGAGCTGCTTCTTCAGTTATGGGATGGAATAGCCTGGCCAAGGCACTGACTTTTCTGCAGGCTGATATAAAGTACACAAGGGTACAAAACCTGCAAACCATACCTTTGCACCTTTGCACACCAGCCAGGCCTGATGACACACAGAACACAGACTGAAATGGAATGCAGGCTGGCATCCCAGACTGAAACAGCAGCAATGCCTCCAAACAAAATCTGCCGGCTGCTGTAGGAGCTCTGAAGCTCTCAGGTGACTTTGCTGCTTGTCAGACAGTGACACAAACACAACAGCATGTTGCTTCAGCCACCCTTTTTTCAATCTGAGTACAGCATCCTCTGGTCCCAGGCTAACTGACGCCATGCAATTGCCTTAGAAAAACTAAAATTATGGAGAAAGGGAAATGTGTTATTGACTTGAAGTTTCATACAGATTTTGAGAGGGCTACACTTACCCAGCTGCCAGACCCCTGCCTAAGATGAGAGATTTTGTCATGAGGGAAGAGTCAGACTGAGAGTGCAAGGTACCAGAGGAAGATAGAGCGCCCACCCATAAGATAACAAGGAAATCCCATGTGCTCTGGAGGAACAGCCATAACCTGAACTGCCAGCACTGAATGTTCTGCAGATCCCACTGGTGAACAGCTTATAGCTCTGTTTTCTCTCCTGGATCATTTATCTGTGTTTCATTTGTGGGGGATTGCAAATAGTAGAAAATAGGGAGCTATGGATTAGAAATTTTACCAAGTATCTCCATTACAATTTGCTTTGGGACAGCTGGATTCATTCCCCACACTTTCCTCTGCAGAGAGGAAATCTTACATCCCAAATGTGAGGGATGACTGGATCCCTTCTGAAAGAAAGAAATTAACAGACTGAGTTTGTTCTCCTTTCTGATATGATATATGAAGTGCTATCCAGTGAAATGGTTCAGTTACTAAGGTTTAAGATTTGTTCTCTGGTTATACAATTTACCACTAGGCACTGCTGCTTTCTTTCTGGAAAACATGAACCATGAACCAAAAAACTCTAAAAGTAACGGCTATATGAGTACTTAGGGAAACACCATTCCCCTTTTTAACAATTCTTTTCTTGATAGGGAGAAAAAAAGTCCCAAAACAAACAAAACCCAAACCCTTTCAGTTCTGCCATTCTAATATCATATAAAAGCATTTAATTTTTCCCTCCTGGATGCAAAGCTGTGGTAACTGATTTTTTTTTATTATTTTAAAGTGCATATGTAACTGCTTGGATTAGTAACACTGCATACTTCAAGCCTGTTACTTAAAACTGCCTGCTTCCAGCATCTATCAGAAGTGGAAAACACCAAACTGAACTTGAGTAACTCCTGCAGAAGGATTACTCAGAATTCCATCTGACTGTGACTGTTTTCCAAAAGGTGGCATCAAGATTTATTTTCTTCTTCAGGTTTGGCAACATTATATTCTCAATAGATTGGTAATTTTCCCTGGTCTTCTTTTCCAGTTTTTTTTTTACTTCTCAGGGTTTCTTATTAAAAGTACTCCATCCATTTATTGACATATAAAACTCAGGATTGGTTTTGGATAGAAATGGTAAAAAGTGCTGGAAAGGTGGTAACCTGAACTCCCCAAGTAAAAAAAAAATTGCAGACCAATATTGCTGTTAGGGGAGATGAGAAGGAGAATGGTTTAGATATGAAGTTATTTTTATTTTCATAATATGCCCCCAAGTGCTGCATGCTCAGTTATCATGAGGTACTGTGTTACTGAATTCACCTTTGGGAAACACTGATGAAGAAAATGATTCAAACAAACTGTACTGGAAGAGTTCCACTGAGGGTCATGACTCTTCATCTGCCTCCTATTTTCAATATCTTTATTCTGTCTCCAAAAGGTAACACTGTTGGCACTCTGCCTCAAATAGCCCATCCACTCAGCCACTTTATAAGTGCTACTGGCCTTATCCACATTAAGGCCTGGAGAAAAATCTTTATCTTTTCTCACCACACCCTCTAAAATTCCACTGGGACCCCTATGGGTGTCGTTGCTTCCTACAGAAAACCATCAACAATCAGCTAATTTATATTCTTAATGAATCCCAGCATTGTTTATGCTGGCTGAGATGCCACATTGTAGAAGAGCAGCAGAAGCTGAGACACACACCCAGAAAGAAATATTCACATGTATACCAGATCCATCGTTGCCTGCTTGCACGAGCCCCTGTGGAAATGCTGACTTGCTGCAGAAAAAGGAGCTGTGTGGGCAAACACACTGCAGCCTAGAAGCTGTTTAGGGCTGCTGTTCTCCGTGTTCTCAGAAGAAAGGCTTTTGGATGGTACATGGTCCTAAGCAGCTCCTACTGAACTTCCATCTGATGCTGCTCCTGCTCAAGGGTTCTTTGCCCTTCATCTGCTCCTTCCTGGTAACAGAAGCAAGGTCACCTAGGTGGGAGGTCCATTTAATTTATTATTCAAGCATTTAGAAAGGTACAGATATTCAGCTGAGATATCTGGTGAGCCAACAGTCACACCACTTTATTTGAAGTACAAACATTTTAATAGTCAATATTTAGTCCCAAATGTAATCCCAGTAATTTTTCAGTGTTCCTTATAGCTTAATTTTCTGTTACCATTTAGCCAAATATACTAAAGGTTTCTGGATTACAAATTATCTGAAAACCACAACATTTAATGACATTAGATTAAACTTACTATTTTTTTCCCTTACAAAACTAAACATAGTATAAATTCTTTTTAAAAAATTTTATTGCACTTTTTATGCTTTGAGAAGCACTGAAAGTACATGGTTTCCACCAAGCACACGTGACTCAAAGGAATAAAATCTGCAGTTAGGCTTGTAAAAAGTATATTATTTTTAAAGCCCTAACCCAATGTAGCGGAAAAGTCTTGTATGTCTTTACCTCTTTTATTGGCGAATATTAAGTGCAACCCCAACCCTTTATAACAATGTATCATCTGTTTCAAATTGGAAGGAAATCAACTCTCTAATATGGTAAAATAACATACAAGTTAATTTTCTAATTGAACTCTCTGGTCTTGGACTGCCTGCAATAAACCTTGACAATCTGAGACCCAAGCAAGCGCTGGTGTTTTGGAGAGTGGGTTGAATGTTACTAATTATAGACAGTTGACTATTTCCACCAGTATAAAAAAAGAGCAGTTGTCTGCACACTCAACATTCAGGGCAAAAAACCACACCAATGCAGTGTTATCATTGAGAACTGAAACCCACAATATTCAGGAAATTCTGAGCCCTGGTTCTCGTAGTAATTACAGCTCAGCAGCATCCTCTCATGCAGTGTTAGAAACCAACTAAAATCTCACCATTAGCATATTCATAGGACTGGGCTTTTCAGACACTTGCAGCCCTTGGGGTTTTTTTCCCCAGACGGTGTTAATGACAAACCACAGTGGAATTCAGGTGTTTGTGAGCCAGCAAGACTTTGAATGACATTCTCCAAAGGAAAAATTTCACAACACTCGTAGTTGTGGTGTTACATTAAAGCCTATTCTCCTGAGCAGTGACAACATGCATGGCATTGCCTGCTGGTTACAAATTACTATTATGAAGTATGTGCACTGCACCAAGTGTGCTCAAACAGCTTAGGAGGTCTGAAGTCCTCATTTTTGGAAATGTTGTCATAAAGATTGCAGGCACTTCCCATATTTAACAAATAAGACTGGAATGACAAGGAAGAAAACTGTATTCCTTGTTGAAAGGCCATTCTGTCTCCACTCAACAGCCACCCCAGGTGTAAACCACACAACCCCACCTGGAGCTCTCTCTCTGTGCACTGGAGCTTCTCTTCCAGAGGAAGCTGCCAGCAGAAACCCCAACAAGCCTCATCATGGAGGTCACATGGAATAAAACCTGTAACTGCCAACAGGTTGTCAAGCATATATGAAAACAGAGTTCAGTGAGAAGGAGAGGAACCACACTGAAATGGTTACACAGAAAAAATAGTATGGGAATGCATTTGTGTGAGCTACTTTGTGTTATGTAGGGCTGAAAAAGAAAAAAATAATCTTTCCTCTAGCCAATAAAGACCCCTACTATTCTGACAGACAGTGGCCAAGTACACTGTTACCACTTATAAGTTCTCCAGTTAGCAGGAAAAGTCTCATTAATATTGTATATATGCATTGGCTCACAGTGGAGAAGATTTTTTTTCCTTGAGATCAGTGATCTTTGGTTACATCATGGCCAAATCTTATTTCCAGTTTCCATTCCAGCAAAAGTCTAACTAATCCAGACTTCAATGATGGGTTTAAACAATTTTCAAGCATGAGAAGAATGTCTTTATTAAAATATGAATATGTAGGCTTGTACTATGTGCAACTTGGTGTTCCAAAACAAAGCTTCCTTTTCTCTGCAAAAAAGGAGACAGCCACAGAATTAGTAAAAAAAAATTTTAAAAAATTAATTGATATAGCTATTAATCTGCTCCAATCTTATGAAGTGCCAATTGGGGTGCAAAACCATTACCCACAGTTTGTAAAACATGCAGACAAAATTTATTTCTGTATCCAAGTAAGGTTTGCTGTAGTTTTTTGGTTTTGTTTTGTTTTGTTTTGTTTGTTTTTTTAATGAAAAATAAAGTCTGCTTGCTAAGTTCTCTTCTTGGAATAGGTCTCCTGTATCCTTCTTTTTGCACAGCTGTGTAACAATAACCTATGGCTTTAGAAACAGGCTTTAGAAATAAGTAGAAATATCCTTTATAAGGGAAAAGAGAATGAGTCTTTCTTATCACACTCCCCTGATGAACTCAACTAACCCGTAAGTTTACGGGTTTACTGTAAGTTTACAGAAGACATAAAAATCGATAGTCAAGACAGTCAAGGCTAAGGCTTGAAATTCATGGAGGAGAATTAATCCACAGTGGCATCTTCAGAAACAAAGAGCAGGGGGATGAAATGGGCATCTGACCCATGTGTGAACAATTCCTGTGAGCAGGTACTGACCAACACTGTGCAATTCTTGGTTTGCTGATTCAGAGGTTCATATCTCTAGGCCATTAATCCTCCAAATCCTCACTCAGTTTTTTCTTCCCTCTCCGTCACAGTTTACCACAGAAATTTATTGAATAGGCCTCAAGTGATATATTCCTCTTTCAAGCAAAAAGTTTAAGGCATTTGAGTGAGCAGCTCTAGTACATCTTCTGGGGGGAAAAAAAATGACAGGTGAGCTCCAGTCAAATTAGATTTTAAATCTCTTTCCCCTTGAAACTTGTGGCTTTTAATGCCTGCTCAGTAATGCAAAATATCTCCAGAACTTCAATATTACTGAGACCTACTTGAACAAGGAGGTCCAGATATGTAACTTTTCTAGGTGTCTCTATGATCCTTTGGAACAGCAGACTCAGAGTTCAGCTGAGCAGATGTTCTCATGTCTTTAAAACAGTTCTTGAGTGAAAAGGAAAAATTAGACAGGAAAATGTAAGTATTCAACAGTAGTTCATTCTCTGTCAAAAAAGAGAAGGCAGAAAAACACAGAAATCATTGAATTGAAGAAACCAGATAGAAGAGGTACAGAGCCTCACTAGCTCTCAAGAACTTCTAGCCTGATGGTTGAGTTTACTAAGATTTCCTCTGCTGAAACTGCTCACATCTTGGCTGAGCACTGACAAATGGACCTGGCAAACTATAGGTTCAAAGATAGTTCTGATCCAGATAGGCTCAAAAGAGCCATGTTCCATCAGCTATGGATTTAACTCCCTAACAGAAATCCAAACTTGCATCTTTCTCCTTTCCCCTCCAGAACTTCACATCATAAAATTCACCAGAAATCACAACAGGGTCCTCCCCTCAAAACTCAGAAGTGGCTCTGGTAACTCAGGTCTGATGCAAATGGTTAGGACAGTACAGAGTACTGCACTGTTGTTGCTGTCTTTACTAAAAAATAGGGAATTGTAGTCTATGGCTGGCAACCCAATATTCTTAGCAACTGACACAAGCAGAACCCAGTTTTTCAGAGCAGTCAAGGATGCTGGGCTCGAGCTGCTCAAAAAGCAGGGTCTTCTTTCCAAAACCAGCAATTTCTGTAAGTGTCACAGTATCCACCACAGAACCACCTGTTCTAATCTCAACTGAGAAAAGACACCTAAAGAAACCTTATTGTTATTAGAGCAACTTTATATATATATACCAATACCAGCCCCTGAGCATCACAAGAGACAGGTGTGCCCAGGAAATTGTTGCTTTCCTCTTCAGCTTTCCCCTGGAAGGGGTGGAAGGGAGCACAGAATGATACACAATCAAGTTAGTTGTTCATCTTCAAATAGAAACACTGGATTACTAGTCTGCAAATTGACAATCCTTTTGCATCTAGCAATCATCAACACACCCCCAAGTAAACTATAGAACTAAATTTATCAGAAACAGAAATTGTACCAAAGATACAGTTCTATAGAATTGTCTAGTCAGAAGAAGGAAGAAAGGCTTAATGTATTCACCAGCTGGCAAACAAACTTTTTTCTAATTAAGTATTCTAGTCTGGGAGGTCATTTATCTCTGCATGAAGTTGTTGGGGTTTTTTTAATGGGAGAAACCAAATCTGATCTTGTAATACTCATGGCTGTAAATGCAGATAAAGCTGGGTTGTGCCAAACTGTAAGGACAAAGCAGTCTAGGTGCAGAGCCAACTGTAATGCACACCAGTCATGACCTTCAGCAGAGAAATGCTGCAGTTCAAGAGATCAACTGGAGTTTAAAATTTTATTGCATGAGATTTTCTTTAAAAGCCCTGTTTGACTTTATGATTCCTCTTCAGTGACAAACTTAATATCTAGAGTAAGACTCCTGTAGCAAAAACCATATACAGAAAAGTGAATTTTGGATGTGCTTTCAATGAAAAGCAATTTACAAGGCATCTTGGGGCAAATCTTCAGTGAGCTGTACAGGGTATTAGCCACCTGACTTGCATTAGCATCAATAAGAAATGGCACTTAAATCTCTGCACACTGAGCTAAAAATCTATCTGCTTGTATTGCATCATCACATTCTAAATATAACTTCGTAACAGAAAAAAATGCTGTTACTGGAAGTATGAAAGTGTACAGTGGTTACAAGTGATCTGAACTGAGAGGATCTTGTAGTTTGTCTGTTAGAAATGTATGGATAAAGAGGTGTGCTTAGATTAATGTACAACAGTGACAGGCCCAATTATCTGTCAGCTGTAGCCTCCACTGTCTGCAGTGCTCTGTGACACTCTTCATATAAATAACTTCTAACCATGCAGTAGACCCCAGACATGGTTAAAGCTGCCCCTGGTTGTTGATGCTGGTATTTTGCAGTGACACTTCATTTATCCTAGAAGAGCATGACTGCATTGTCTGCAATCCAAAGCCGTGTTCAGGTTACTCTTCTAAAAGTTGCACCATGCACTGCATTTGCAAAGGATAGGTATCTAAAAAAATAAACCAAAAGTGGAGAGCTGACATTTCTTGACATGACTATTTTTCTGTCACATTTTAATAAACAATTAGAACTTATAAAATCAATATTTAAAAGCCCATGTATAACCAAAATTTTAGAGTGAGAATCACGGCACTAATTTTTCTGTAAAAAGTGAGGTTTGGCTTTCAGCAGTTAGAGGAAGTAGGCAATATATTATTCCAGCACCATGCATTTCCGCCTGGATTAGATAGTCTCTAGAGCCAAGATGGTCAAATGGGCAGGCTTTAACTTCTATACACATATTTACCACTGAACTCACTCTAACTCACCACTCAAGCAGAAAATGGGACAAATTATTCTCCCTTTTTAACAATGTTGGGTATATGCAAAATATTGAGGTTAGATCATTCTAAGGAATTTGTCCCTTTCTTAACTGATAAATCACCTCACTTATGATTAGGACATTTTGGACTGAAACTGAATCAGCATATCGAAGGACCTGTTAGCACACTCTCTATTATAAGGAAGCCAGGCTCAGTTAGTAAGTTTTATTATCAAAAATATCTTTGTGTCTTTCTGCCATGGCCTATTTGTCTAGACTTCAAAGGACAAAGATGTACAACAGAATCAAAGAGAAAGTTACTTTTACATTTTTCATGTGCTTTATGTTTGCTTGTCTTTTTAGTATGGAATAGGAAATAAATTCTGACCTTCCTTGTGGTTAATTCACTTAATTACTGCTCATTTGTGTGGAGGAATGGGACATGTCTGGAATACCCCAGTCAAGGCTAAAAGAACATGAAAAAGTTTTAACAAGAATGCATAATAAGAGTATATGGAGAAGAACAACTGCTGACTGCAAAGCACAGTTGATAGAGTTGACACAAGACAAAATGCTTAGGAAAACTGAAACCAGCTCATGAGAAAATTGTTCTATTACTCTCTATGTCACAGCCATTCCATAACCTGACTAATCTGCCAGCCCATAACAGTGAATTAATCATACTTCTACCTTTTGCCAACGTGTGTTGCATATAGGTATAAATTGGAGCAAAAAAAGAAACTTCACTCCCAACCTAACCTCCCTGCTTGTGCTATTCAAAGAGCCAAAGCAGTTCTCCATTTCTCCTGTTGCATATTCTTATTATGATAAATATGTGGACATTTCTGTATGCTGTAGCAATGTGGTGCCCTCATCTTCTTACTTCTCACCACCTGACCATCAGAAATATCCTTGTCTGCAGGCTGAGGATGTGGTATCCTCCTGAGATTAATTCCACCCAAAAAGGGGCCGAGGTAGGGGCACATGGGATGGTCCTTACAAGCCATCCATGACTCAATGCTAACTCAAGTGCTGTGAGAATGAGTGACAGGGTTCTTCAAACAACACAAAGCAAAGGTGAAGAGAAGTGAAAGAATGCTTGTTTTATCCAGTGTGCTGGCATGGCTGAGGTAGAGTTAATTTTCTTCACAGTGGCTACTATGGAGCTGTGTTTTGGCACTGTGTTGAGAGCAGTGCTGGTCATATCAGGAAATTCTAGCATTCCCAAAGCATTTTACAAACTAAATGCCCCTACAACCTTGCTCCCTTCAGTAGTGTTCTTTTAATGTCTCCTGAGCCTTGAGTACAGCACCCCACAGTGGATGGCTGCAAAGGAACCAGGTGGCAAGCTGAAGCTGCAATCTCTTGTCCACTTGTTGCTTCTTACATCTACACCGTGCCCCCAGGGAGATAGCAACATTTTCTGGTTATATTTTATTTCTGGTTAAACATGACAGCCATGCACCCTGCGGCTGCTGCTCCTGACGATGTGGGGAAGTTTAGGGAACTTGATTTGCTCTGGTCGTGCTGAGGGCCCGGACATCAGAGTGAAACAACAATTTGCAGGCACTGTGCACCTTCTGCCTGAAAAACAGCTTCACAAGTGGATCATGCAGCTTGCCCAATACTAACAAGTGTCGACTCACCACCTTGTAACACTGAACATACGTATATAAATAAGTCATTAAAGGGGCTATCTAAACAATGACATCATATTAACCATATGCTGCTTCCACTGATTTGATGAAGATTATAAATTAATCATCACTACACAGTATTATTACATTTAACATGTTACCCAAATGTCCAGTTATTACTGAATATGTGTTTATTTTTTTAACTGGGCATGTATACCTGTTTCTCCTATCAAGATATTCAACTGGTGAGTAATTAAAATTAACAACCAATTATCAGAATTATTTTTGAGGACACCACAAATAGACCTTTGTAATGGTTTTAATGAAAGCAACAGCTGCTTTTATAGGTCTTTCTGGCTCCACGTCACACAGAGATTACTGCAACACAGCTAGAACCAAGTGTGATGCCATATCCCAGTCAATCCCCAAAAATGTAAAATGTTACAACTGACTAAAAGGAAAGTGACTCTAAATAATCACCTAGTAAATAACTGTGAAATCCCAGTGCAACCTTTACTGCAATATTCCAGATCTGGCACATAGGACTTCAAATAGTAATATTTTTAGGAAAACAAAAGCACTTTATTACTTCTTGTAGATGTGGGGATTTTTCTCCTCCCTATGGCTTTAAGTCAACTTAAGCCCCTTAAACAAAAATAATTCCTTGCATTATGAATTCTATTAAAATAAACAACAGCTAATTAAGTGACGGGCATGACGCAGTACTAAATTCCTAGTGTGAATGAATATCCCATATGGCATCAGGCTTTTTTGTCACACTGGAGTAAAGCTAGCTGTGAGAGGAAGCTTTTGCACACTGCAGCCGTGGGCACCCTGCAAGAGCAGCTCATGCAGAGCAAGAATGGCAAGTGGCAGCCCCGTGGCAAAAGGTGGCCCACAGCACCACCATAGCCAACCTCACCCAGCCAGCCACATGGCTCTTGGTGCTCTTTGGAGAGGGGTCAGGAAGGGAAACAGTGTGCAGATGGAGTCTGGAAAGTTTCTAAAACTCAAGTGCATAAACGTGGCTGTATCTGGCCTGCCCAAAATACCTCCTTGGGAATACAGTGGCTCCTATACAAAAGTTGGCTATCCCTGCTGTACACAGGCAGGGATGGGTCAGCCAAAAGGCTGTGGGATTTGTGGCAGCATACCAAAAGTTTTCCAGACTCTACAGGACCAGTTGTAATGTGCTGTATTGCTGCCTTGCAGCCAAAGCAATGGGGTTTGGGTGTAGAAAATTCCAGCCTAAATTTGGGGATGTGGGAATTCACCCACCATTACATAGCTGTCTGCACAAATGCTCTGCAAAAAATAACAATCTTCAAACTTTGTTAAAAATGTGTTAGGGCTTACTACAGGAAAAACTCCATGCACCATTAGCAGGCCCAACCCAACATGCATTTCTGCACTTCATGAAAGCCAGTTAAGTAGATGACTGTCAGACTCAGGCAGCAGTCTGCTGGCAGAGGGGAGCAGATTACCCCTTTGTACAATATTTGCCAAGCCAAACCAAATCCTCCAGGGAACAGGGATTGGGACTAGGGTCGATGGGTTAGGTAAAGCGCTTATTTTAACCAAATATAAGCTAGCGTGCTAACACAAACCACCTAAATTTCCCTACAAGGGTGGGAAAAGCACATATGTTACTCATTTTCAAGTTCCACACTCTAATAATCATCTATCTTCCCAATTTATGTGCATGTATAAATTTGTATGCAGATTTAATGTATCTAATATTTGAGGATGAACACAGGAAGGCAGGAAGGTTAAGAAAGAAATACATTATGGCTTAAGTATATGAAACACAAGGTCAGAAGATCATACAAGAGCTGAGATGGCCAAAAGCCAGAAGTTAGGACACAGCAGAGTGGTGGCAACTAGAATTTAAACAAGAAGGTAGACTAACCAAAGAAAATCACACACCAAGAAACAGAGCTGGGCAGACAAAAGGAGGGAAAGGGAAATAGACTTACACAGCAAAAGCCTGAAGCATATTCAAGAAACACACTTAAAAATGCAAAATATCTGGCAGAGTTCCTTTGCATGGTCAAAGGAAGGGATATTACTTGTGGCCCGTCCCCTCATCCTCTGCCAGCCTAACTGCAGATACTGCCAGTGTCCAGCTGCAGCTCTGATGGCCTTGGGGAAGATTGCAAGGAGCTGCAAGGATCCAGCGCAGCTGCACCTGAAGATGCTGTTATTGTTCTAAGACTTCCATTATGACTGGGCTCTCCAGAATCCAAATTATTAATGAAGAATGGGGAGGTCCCATCATATTGATTAGCAAAATAGGCAAAGGGTCCATGATGTCTTCTTTCACATGATGTCAGAACTATAACAGGCAGCAGATCCTTAATTGAGTGGTTTCTTTTTCCCTCTGTTTTTGTCGTAGCAGAAGTATTATGAAACAAACCAAAGCAATGTTTAATTTAGGGATTCTCACCTGACAAAAGAGCCAAATTAATGACAATGAAAAGCTCAAAGCAACATACCAAAAGTCCTAACCATGCCAACCAAGACTGGTACTTTTTAATTTATTTTGGAACAACTGCGTGTGCTGAAGCTCTGGACCCTAACTTGGCTATTAATTTCTGTCATGTGGTCTTGCAGTTTCTGCTGTAATTTCATCAAATATGCCCTTTAAAATGAATCTTTATGATATTTATTTTTGCCTCTGCTTGATAGTGAACAGGACCTTTGCTATTTATAACTTCCAGCCCCACTCTCTTTCCCAAGAGGCTGAAAGTGTCACCAGTCTAATGCTGTGTCAGCTTACGGGACTTTTTGATTGCACACACACACACACAGAGAAGAATTATCAAGAAGGAATACACACCCAAGGTACAGTTGAAACCCACCATGAAACAGAAGTAAACCACACATAAATTAGTACCTCTTACTTTTCTGTTTAGAGAGCATACTTCACATTTTTGTAAAATCGTGAAAGACACATATCTGTATGGCAAGGGAAAACCCATAATCTGCCCACTGGGCCAATCCTGCCTGAGTCTCTTTTCAGCAAAGGCAGGAGTCAGAAATCCTTCATCTCACTTGGTCAGACCTGCTGAAATCAGTTAGACAATCAACATGGGCAAGAGGTGGCCAGGATTGGCCCCAGTGTGACTTGTCTAAGATGGTCAAACATATGGCATGCTAGCTTGGTCACTAATGTGTTTCATGAGATAAAGGTTATTAGAATTCACATCTGAGGTCTTTCAGTATTCTTTGTGGGCTTCAACCCTTATTTGCACCAGTGAAAACCAGATTAACGCCAGTTTATAACCATGAAAGTATTTAACTCCTAAATGTTAAAGAACTAAAGTATGTTTAAAAAGGTCAAAGTGATAATCCTCTGTAGAAAAGAAGAATGCAAACAAATATCAACTAATCAAGGAACACATGCTGTTTTTCAGAATGCTAATATAAAGATTAATAGCTCTTCTTTGACATCCAAGTGCTTTTGGAAACTCCTCATGTTAAAACACTTTGTAAATCACTTTTAGAGAAAGAACATTCAGGGAGCTCCATTTAATCAAATTAACTACTAGGAAGCCTTGATAACATTCAATACAACTGCATGTACTTAGAATTCTCATCTCTGTTCCTAGGATATGTCGTTGTTTGTGTTGCTTTACACCATTTTGCATTGCTGTGAAGCCTTGAGAGGGAATTAAAAATTTTTGAAAAGACTGTTCATTCCCCTTGTGTATGCTCATCTTGGACCCAGTCCTGGTCGCAGTGAAGTCAAACCATTCCCAATGAATCCCTGGCAAAAATCCCAGAGACTGCACTAGGAGTAAGAAAAGACACGTAAAGCCTGATCCCAACCCCCCTGAGGTTGATGTAAGACTTTCATTTCTTTCTAATAGGCTTTGGACTCCCCCACAAAACTTGTTTAGAACCCCTGTTTTAAACAAAGTGCAAGAAGGCACAGGACAGATTTTGGTCCTGCCTGGCCCTGCCTTGGGGAACCATGAATCATATTTGTGTCCAAGACCAAACACAGACAGCAACCACAAGGCAGTGCACTGTGGAAGAGAGCTGGACCCAGACAAGGCACAGGGTAAAGTCCAGAGCCCACAAAGGCAGGGATGCTTTTTTCCCCTCTCCATTCTGCTGCTCTGGGCATGCTTCAGGATCAGAAGCAATGCAAACAGACATAGAGCCTGTCCAAGATGTCTTGGGGTCCATAAGCTCTCTAGCATCATTTGCTGGAAGAGCCAACATCCTCAAGGTGTGCGCAAGAGCTAGCCAGAGAGAAGGACCTGCTGGCTCACTGCAGTCCCTGCTGCTGGCATGCAGATATGCATCTCATATCCAACACAGCATCTCCCACATCCTTCCTCTGCTTTATTTCTTGTCTGTAAATGGCACCTGAATTTAAACTGACACCATATTTGATAATATAGTCACCACAAAAAGGATGTAAATTGCTGAACCCAGTTGTTTTTAAGAATCACAGAGCTGTGGAGACCTAGGCTTCCATAAATTTTGTCATTCACTTGTTGTGAAGTGTGACTTGGCCTTTACCCTCCCCATGGCTCTATTTTTCCAACTGTGAAATAGACATGTTCTTACTAAGTATAATGGGAAATTTTCAAGATGTCTTGCATATTGTTTCAAGTATAAAAATCTCTATTCACAAACCCTAGGTTTCATTCTTTTGACCTAGATCTGAACTAGAATTCTGAAGTCCTGGGACATGTTAATCTCTAGAGGTCTGCTTTGACCAGGACCAAAGCTCCTGACACAGAATTGATGTTCTGGGTTGTTGGCTTCCTGCAAGGGTACATAGAAAAACACAAGCAGAAACTCAGTAGGGAGAAGGTGACAACAATATTTTACCCCATCTGTATTTCCCGCAACTGACATTAAAATATGCAGTGATGTATTCTTTATGAGTAGACACATAATCATTTTGGGGTCTGATGTTCCTCCCACTGAAATACAAGAGAGAAATTATATATCATACATGGTGAAGATTTTGATATTTGATTCCTCCCACATATTTGAATGAGAGGAAGGCATTAAATGCCAAAACCAAAAATGAGCATGCAGGACCTATCCTTCAAAACTGCAATTCATTCCAAGGCACAGCACTCACTTTACTTTTACACTGACCTGCATGGCACACAACACAACACAAACCCAATGGTTGTTTTTCAATTAACAAGGCAAGTTTTGCTATTTCTAGTGGAGCATAGAAGAATTATGTTCTAGCATATCTTCTACAAGTATATATAGATTAAAAAGAGAAATCCATTATTTCAATTTCAATCCACTATTTTCCTTCCGACTCTAATAGTTTGTTGAACTTTTTCTGTAAGTTTAATTTCTCTTTTCAGATTCCCATCACAGACCAACTGAAGTCATGTAGATGTACAGATTGAGAAGTACATTACATATGAGCAACTATTAACATGGGCCTCTACTATATCTCCAAATACATGGGCTCAAAATGGTGCATATGAGAGATTGTATGTAATTTATGCCCTATGTCTGTATTATGCAGGCAGAAATGTTCTTGCTTGCACTTAATCCCATCACCACCCTTTAAAACATGCACCCTTCTTCATTGCAATACCTTCACAGGGAGTTCACCCTGTCTACACCATCCACAAAGTTTAGCATTAGACTACAGGAGCATTACCTTCACCACCAAAAGAGGCTGATTTTTTGCTAACATCTCAATTTGACACTGCACTGATCATTTTTAAGACGCTATTTTTGGCTTTTAGGGAGAAAAAAAAAGGTGGCTAAGCATACCAGGAGACTCCATGCCAAAATTTCCTCTTCTCCTTTCATTCTGTTGTAGCAGAAGCCTGACACTGTCTGCTGTGAGCTCCAGCTACTGGATGCTGCTGTGACATAAACAGAAAACAACCCAGAGCTACAGACCAGGTCAGTGTTTCTCAAAATCATTAGGTTAGGGTCTTCCCATCTTAAGCTAAAAACTGCCATGGCCCTTTTCCATTTACAGAAAAGAGAAAAGTGAAACAAAAATGACACATCCACAGTATGCTTCTATAATGAGCTTCTGTGTTTGTTAAAGCTGGCAAAAGCACTCTGCAGAGCAAGGACATGAGCAGGACCAAAGAACAGATGACTTTGTCAAGTTCAACTCCTCTGACTGCAGTGATATTCCCCTTTGCTCCTCCAGGTTTGAAATCATTTAGTGAATGCAGGGAAAAAATGCATGCCATATATCCATTCCATTTTGCTGTCATTGCTTCAGCTCTCAAAAGCTATCCAACCTCGCATGTCAAGATTTAATCAAGAGATCTCCAGGACCTGCAGAAAGTGACAATAACCATGTAGCAGAGGAGACCTATTGACAGAGCTGGGTCAGCTCTGAGCTGACACACACGTTCATAAGTAACTGCTGTGACACTGCTAGAGTTTTAACAGTCTTGCCAAACAAACTTAACTCCACCCTAGCTCTTGAAAAACTCTCAAAACATACCATTATTGCAAATTTTGAGTTTAAAAACTGAGCATAACTGAATGCACCTGTTCCAACAGTAGTACCTTTGCCATTGAAAGAACCTTTTGAAAGAAGATGTTTTGGTGCTCCACTGACACCCACTGTCCTTGCTGAAATGTGAGCAGAATCTATCTGAAAGTCCATTGACTGGCGCAGTGTAATGTCATGATTCAGTTTAATATAGGGGAATGAAAGAGTTTTGAGTCCCACCAACCTACAGAGGAAATATTTAGTACTTCAAAAAACCACTTCACACTGACACTGTGATCTAACTATCAACTAAGATAATAAACCCAAGGTAACTGAACTTTAAAATATAGCTAAAACCTCTAAAAATAACCTGTGGTAGCTCAACTGAAATATATGTTCCTGTCCTGTAGAATTGTTCATACTGTTGAATTGCTTGTCTCACCTAAAATTCTAGGTTAAGGCAAATAGTGCAATTTCCCGAAAAGTACAAAAAATATTTTTGCTTGCAATGTTTGTTTGTCTTGCAAGTTAGAGTTCTGTTAAAGATCCTTCCCCATGCTCTCCAAGGAGCTTTCAAAATCCAACAAGGTTCTCAAGTACAGATGTTTACAAAGGGATCACCACACCAGTGTATGTATTTATACAAACACATTTTGGCATTTGACTCTCTCTGTCTGTTCCACATCAGAAGTTGGTGAATTTCTCCACCACAGGGATAGAATATCTCTCATGAGTAAGCTGAACCTCACTGAAGTGGTTTGGGACAGAAGAAATTAAAGGAGCAAGCACTGTGCCAAACATGGTCTTTTAGGCCAGATCATACCCATTTCTGGAGTTCCACCATCTGAGAAGAGAGAGATGTGGATTTGGACCTCTGCGAAATTTGGAAGAGTATCTCAGAACACGAGTTGAGTTCTGTAACCACAACCAACATCCTTTAAGCTCATTTTTAGGAGCAACTACTGTTGATGAAACCAAAATGTCCCACTTAGAGAAGATTTGTTCTTGTCTGAAATCAGCATGAGATTTCCAGCACACACAAGATTTATGTAAATGCAACAATAAAATGCAGCTATGGAAAGTCATGCCTATCAATTAATGTAAGAGTAACCATTCTTAACATGCTCATACACAGACCAATTTTCAGAGGAGGTGAAATTTGTCATTAATAATTCTGTCCTTTCACTTTCAACTATCTGGATATAAGAAAAGCTCAAACAGTAGCTAATCTGACCAGAGGTATGCACATTAAATCACAAAATACTTTTTAAATTTCAAGCTCCCCTCTTCTCTTGCCAGACTTACACACAAAAAACTTTATAAGCTGGTTTAGAGCAAACAGGTATACCTGGGGAAACAAACAGGGAAAAATAAATAATTTTTTAAAAAATTAAAGGATGCTAAAGCTCTACAGGCAGAAAAAAGTAAAGACATGCAGAAAATCCGTGACATTGCTGGAAATGCACACGAGCTAAAGGTCTGCAAACCAGATACAGAGTGAAACATGACACAGTGCTAACTTCCAACTGCACTTGTATGGTGCTGGTAATGAAAGGACAAAGCACTCAGGGTATTCCCATTTTTCCTCTCTCTTGGTGAAAGCTGATACAGGCAGTCTGCCTTCCACCAGGAGATACTTGTCATGGAGACATGAAGACTTATTTTTTCAAGAACACCCTTTGTTTCCCCCTTCCCCAATCACTTTCCCATATCTCGAGTAAATAACTGCTGGTAGAAGAAGTAAAACATTCAACACACAGATGTGTTAAAGTAAAATTCTCCTAAAAATTGTATTCTATAAATGCACAAGAGTATTTGCCAGATTGAAACTGTCCTTCTGGCCACCAGAAGACACACAACTGCAAAGAATAGATTAAAATTTCCACTGCTATGAATCACGTACAAGACATTATGAGAGAAGATATGCTGAAGAGATGCTGCAAGCCCACACCTGAGGCACCTCAGATACCCTGTGAGGGGAACACAAGCAGTTCTCTCCTACATTGAGTCCCTAATGAGCAGCAGCATTTCAAGAATACATTTCTTTATTGTGTTTGCTCTGTAAGATATTTAGGTCACTCCATAAAGTTAAATAGCAATAATGAGTACTGATTATTTTTACCAGCTGACCTAATCTAGGCATGTATTTATGTTTTGCTGCATAAATAACTTGTGTTTACAAATCTCATTTATATTGTTTACAATGTTTGTAACAACTCAAGATGTAGGAATAAAATGTTAACCACATAAGTCTCCTTACTGTTAGGAAAAAAATCAGCACTATTCCACCTAGTTTTTAATCATGAGTTACAATGTTAGATCACAGGCTAAAATGCAAGTTACTACGAAGCTCGTAGTAGTTTAATTGCTTCCTTAGGGATTTCTCTGGCATGAGGAAGTCCCCAGATGGAATGGGGCTGATCTCCTGCTGTTACTGCAAAGGACACAGCAATGGCATGAGCAGGGTCAGCAAGCTGCAACGTTTGGCCAAATCCCAGCAGCTGGGTCTCCTGCCCTGGATCAAGAACTGAGCTGTTCCAGAGCATGGGTGACTGGAAAGCCACTTACAGCCAGCCTTGTGAGAGAGATCACATCCATTTCACACAGCTGCCCTGTAGACAGTCCAAAGAGCTTATTTCCTTTATAACCCTGCTGCTCTTAGCTGTTGTCCTTCCTGGGAGGAGAGAGGGGATGGGGGAAAACATTGGTCAACAATATTGGTCAACATGGGACAACATCTCCTGCAGTAAGGGTCATCTTACTTAGGCAAAACACACTGCTGATTCTGGTGCAGAACCTCTACACTATTACAATACTAATAGATTTAACGCCATCACTCCAAACAGTAGCTTTGAGGTTGCCATAATTCTCATCTCAGCTCAACACCTGCCATGAGGTGGTTATCCCCTTTCCACAGTGGAGCATTACAGCCTTGTAATTTATTTTGGTAGGGAGCAAGTGACAAGCCAAAACAGATTTTATCAAATGAATGAAATTACAATGTGTAATAGTAGCATTTATCTTGCTGTTAGTGATTACAAGCACATTTGGTAACCATGCACTAGAAGACCTCTCAGTGGGATGCTGACAACACTGAAAGAAAAACTGTTGTCCTTGTAAATGCAACTATAGGCATACACACTAAAGAATCAGTAAAAATGTCACACCCAGATGCAGATCATGAAGTTGTCAAATTCATAGTCATCTGCATTGCCAGACCAGGGCAGGTGATAAATCCTTCAGATCCATTCCTCTCTTAAAATACTCATTGGAAACAGTTCAGAAAAGAAACAGTTTCAAGCTCTCACTTTGAAAAAAAACATGGATTTATATGCTTCAGTTCCCCCTTTACTCTTCCAATGTCTTCTTCTACAGCCTGTACTCTGTCCCTCCCCTAGAAGTGCAAACTATATGAAAAAGGGCAAACCTATTTTTCCTTGGCATCTCACCCTTACTCAGATGTCTTCTTGATAAGATCTAAATTGTTTTATCCTTTCTTCAGAATGGATTTTAAATAATATGTCAGAGGGGAAAATGACCTCTAATTTACAAACTTATCAGCCTACTGCTGATTGGGCAACAGAGGTTAAATCAGGTTGTGCAGCATTTCCTTCTCAAGAATCTCTTTGATCTAGTATTACAAACCTATCTAAATATTTTTATTTTCCAACCTAAAACATGGCTCTATCTGGAGTAAATAGAGGAAAACATTTGCTCAGAAGAAACTGTGATGGAGAAACAGTACACAGCACTGGGTATCTGTGGATATCATATTGAATGGTTTCCATTTTACAGATGGAAACATATCTGGCCCAAGTGAGACAGCCGGCATTCAGAGCTTCTAACAGCAGAACTGCAGATAAATTCTCTTTTCTTTCTCCCAGACTAGTGTCCTATCCACTAAACTGTACTACTCAGTCTCAATTTGTGCTGAAAATATTACCAATATTTTTCATTTCAGTCTCTAGCTGACCTCTCTCAGTGAGGCTTCAGCCCAGACCCTCCCCTCTGGGTCTCACAACTATTTCAAACATTTCATTGTTGTTAATGGATTCCACTTTGTATATGCCAGGTATGGGTTCAAACCTGCTGAAAGAGGTTAAGAAGGACCTCAGTCCTTGCAAGTACAATCTGTAAGTCATGCATCATCAGCCACACCATAACTTCCCATAGATTTTTTTCTGCACGAAAGACATCTCCATACCAAAGATGATTCACTTATATGGAACTCCACCATTTGATTGTCTCACATGCACAATTATGAGCTATAAGAAAGAAGTAGGGTTCTAAAACAGATCAGAAGGCTTTTGTTAAGTTTAAATTGCCTTGACAATTAATACTGCAACAAGAACAGAAGGACTGCCAGTAAGAGTTCGTAAAAGTAAATAAACCCAAACAAAAATATATGATGGTCTACAAACAGCAATGATTTTCAAGTGTTTTGTTCCAAAAATAAACATCAAGTGTATCTCATATTATTTTTTTTAAATATCTTAAAATTTCAGTTGCACAAACATAATTTTAATCAGACCTTAAAAGGTTTTAATCCTCAACTAGGACCCTCAAAAGTTGTTATTAGCTATATTTGTGGGCCAATTCCTCTCAGCAAGTCACAGCCCTTGATAGATTTACTGAGTTTACATCTAGTTGACTTGGAAAACTAGGGAAGTGTGGCTCTTGCCTGCTGTTCTCTCTTTTTCATACAGGGCCAAGAGTCACTTGGCAATGCAGAGTGGAAGAATACTGTTTCCAGTTCATGTGATCTACTTCCAGAGGTGAAGATTAGATTGTACTCCCTAGATTTGCTTTCTCCAAAAATGTTCTCAGATACTTTTGTATGACAGTTGTGTTTCTACTTTGTGCTGATCCAAAAGTTATTTTTAAAAAGCAAATCAATTTATTGGCATTAATAGACTGGCTCCAAAGTAGTACCCAAACATTACTAAAATGTCCAGTTGTTTTTAAGAAAACCTAGACAGGAAACTGAGAGAAGAACAGCAAAAATGTACTGAAATTCAAGAGACACAAATTAATAGACTTCTTTAGACTATTTTTAACATCTAATTTATTATTTTTTGCTTTTTTGTTTTAATTCTGTAGCCATCTGAGATCCGTCAAATCAATATCAAAATTTTCAGCATGCAATCAAAAAGACTGTGAAGTTGAAATGGAAACTGCTTCTGTTCCTAAGACAGGTACTTCAAAGAGACTGATATTAGAAAGAATGACTCTAGAGCACCTAATGTCCTAGCTCTTAGTGCTCAACATGAATTCTACTTACCTCTTAACTGCAACGTGCCTGGTGACTGAACAGTTTTCCCAGTGATCAGTCAGCCAAAGCATTAAACTGTCATAAGCAATATGGCCATAATCAGTCCCTGTTTCAGGGTTTTTTCTGATGTCAGAATAATTTAGATGCCCAGATATCCGAAGCAGCTGTGCCAATGAATATGTGAGCAGAGAAAAACACAGCTGCTTTGCAATTCAGGAACACTGTTCTGGGTTTTCTTAAACATCTGGGAAATCAGATGTTCCTTTAAGGCCAAGAGTGATAGGTATCAAACTTTTATCTTGCCTTTATGCTAGTGGAGAGAAGTTTAACACAGTTTCTGAGAGCCTAATATCCCTAGTCAAGCCTCATTGCATGGAAAACACCTATTTCTATGTCAAGGAAACACTTGTCAACAATATTACTGCTCATTTAAAGACTGGGTTGTGTTTCTGTAATTATTTCAGTGGAGATGGCTGCTGGAAAGATACCTTAAGAGGAATCTCACTGAAACTTTTAACACGAATCCAGATACATGGGTAAGCTTATTCCATTAACAGCAGGACTGACTGCAGTGACTTTAGTGACCGAAACATATTTCTGCCTTAAGAACTGCACCTGTACAAAGGTGGGAAGGGCCACTTTATCTGAACAAATCAGAACAGGATAGCTAGAGAATTTTAAGGAGAGAAAGCTCCCCTGGAATTTCTAATGACCCCTTCCTGCATGGTTCTATTCCATAATCACTGTCCCTTTTTGACCAGGGATTAATGCCCTCTCTTCACTGATCACCTTGCAGAGTAACCACATCCATCGGTGTCAGTGGGAAATATTATCAGCTTTAGAAAAAAGTTTCTCATTAATTCACAAAGGTTTTAGGTCAAGCTTCCACATCATCCCTTCAACCAGGCTAAAGGAATCTCAAGTGAACAAGTTTCACAGTGAAGAGCTGTCTCTATACCATTAGGGCCAACTGAAAGAAAAACACAGTATGTTCTAAAATTGTGCATGATAAACACAGTATAAAACTGATGAAAAAGTAATATTAAACAAATAAGACCTAATAACTGATGTAAATAAAGCCTGAGACTTTCTGTATAATGCCAGGAAGCTCCAAATAAAGGGTGTTGGGTTCATGCCCTTCTAATTCATTACAGTTTCCACAGAAAATATCAGCCTCCTTGAGGTTCTTAGGTTAGGGAGATTTATAGTGATAACAATAGCAGTAGTTTATTTGAGACAGTTAATCAAAATTCTAGCACTTATAAGCCCTCTGTGAACACTACAGATTTAAGAAATTGAACACTAAATATTCAAAAGTAAGCTTGCAATCTACACAAGTACAGTAAATTTCAGTTATGTGTTTCATTATACTGGTGCCTTATTGCTTTTAAGGAGTTTACAACTTGGCTGTAATTATCCACTGTGGGGTAAAATTTGGCATAAAAATAACTCTTTTCCATTTCTATTTCCAAAGAAAGTTACTTGCTCTCTGCTGGCACTGCATTCCTTGCACATGCAACACTCAGCAAGAGTTTTTGGGTGTGCAAAAAAAGTAGGTTAGGTCTCTGATTTTGTGGCTTTTAAAAATATGTCTTTCATACACCCAAACCATATTGTACCTTTATTCACTCATCTTTCATTAATTTAGCCTTCAATTTGGGTTCATGGACACAGCAAAAATACATGTAATTTGTTTATGAACCAAGTGAGATTATATATATAATTACATCAACCACGAAGGCCTTATTTTCACCAGAAAAGTCAAATTTCCAGCAGGATAACAGGAAAACATGGTGACAGCATTGAAATCCACCAGTGAACAAATGTCATCACTTCTGCTTCCCCACACTGTGCCAAAGGCTTCTTGTGTGTCCCCCAGAGCAAGAGGCACCTCAGCACTTCCAACAGCAAAATGGAGCAACAGTAGTTTCCCACCTCGGGATCACTCTGAAGATTCACAGCTAAGCTCTCTGACAGTTTGCCAAAGTCCCCAAATAAGGACATAAATACAGTTATGGTCAGGTTCCACACTTGTAACACCTTTGAGTCAAGAGGGATGCCAGCCTCAGATGTTCTCATCCTTGTGCTCAGCAGCTCGTTCCAGCACTGTGGTTTGCAGCTCAGTCTGTGATGCTTCCCTACAAACCAAATCACTGAGCTGACACCAGCAGAGTCTGGCTCTCCATTCCTTTTTTCCCCAGGAATAGTACATCCTAGGTCTGCCCTGCCCACAGATGCACCCACCCTGGACAGCAAGGGGAGAAGAAGCTCTGCAGGCAGCCTGATGAAGAAGATGGTTGAATCCTGAGTAAGGGGGAACAGTTTACCAAAATTGTCCCTTTTCCCATGGTATAGTGAAGGTGGAAAACCCAACACATGCTGTTAAGAAAGCAATCTGCAGTCACTGGGTAGCAAACGTTGCCTCAGAAAGGCTATTACTGTTACTATTATTATTATTATTATTATTATTAATAATAATAATAATAATAATAATAATAATAATAATAATAATAATAATAATAATAATAATAATAATAATAATGTGTTTCTGAAAAGAAGCAAATTAAACTGTGGTGGGATTTCAGTACTTAGAGTTTTGGGGGAAGACTCTTTTCCTGGATATAATGCAAAGGAATTATTATAACTTCTAGGTTTGCACGTGTTCAATGTCTTTGGAGGCAAAAACTCCAAATCTCCAGTATAAGCCTGCAAGGAGTAGAAAAGAAATGCAAACACCAGTATTCAGACATCATTCAGAAAACAAAGGAGAAGTAACTTTCAACATTCAACTCCAGGTAATTCTATGTTTTAACAAGTTTCCTGGCCTTTCTCTTGCTCCATTATTGTTCTGTTCAGTTGTGCCTTAAGTTTTGCCTTATATCTTGAGGGATATGAGACATATATATGTGTCTATACATACACATGTATCTGTCTGTAGACATTTACTCTATTCTGAATACAAAAGTGTAATAAGTATGATTCTTTTTTTTATATAATTTTAAATTTGAATTCTCCATATACAGGTTGCTGTATTTAAAGTTGTCAGATACTTTACAGAGATATGCCACTTTAAAGTTGCATTAATTTCTTACAATCCAACCCCTTGTAGCTATAATTTTTACCTTTGTGTAATAGACTCCAATCAAATCAGGGTAAGTGGCAACTCCAGAAAAACAAGGTAATTTGACTAAACTTTTCTGTCTAGGTTGAGTCCAAGCTCACCAGGTCCCTGAAGTAGGAAAGCATAAAGTATAAATGGAATAAAACCCTAGGGGTCAAAATACAAAACAAAAACTCTTTAGGATTTTGTTCCTTTATGCTCCACAGTGTGTAATCCCAGAGAACCAATAAATGCAGATGGAGCACAAAAAATATGAACTCACCTTAATGTTGCATTTTTTTATAACTTCCACTAATCCAAATGTTTGCTTCACAAGTCATGTGTAAGAAACAGTTTGCATGGTTTATATTCCCAGGATCCCATTATAGTAAAGCTCAAAAACAGCTCACTCAAGTATTAGTAAAACTGAAAGGTAAAAAAAGTCCAGATTCTCAGCTGATAATAAATCACTTCATGTCAAGCAAAAAAAATCTGACCTCTGCTGTCCAGCATTACTCATTAAAACAAGAACTACAGAAATAAATATAGTTAATAGAGTATTAATAGAAATATAAATTTCTGCTATCTACAGGCAGATGGCACAATGAAGAGAGCACATCAGATTACTAAGTCTGCCTCTATACACAAGAAAACTTCTGCATTGGACCCTTACTACACATTGCTCTCCCCACCATTCCCCTTGCAATAGAATTTTGTAACCTAAGCCAGCTTGGTGTCAGAGAGATTTATTTAGTGTATGCACCTTTTGTATAATTATTTAGTTATTACTCCTATAATGCACAGCATTATCTGGAATAAGTCTGCACCATAGTGGTGAACCTCCAAAGTACCTTACATTTCTTCTTATAATACCCCACTCAACCTAACTCCCTTGTGAGATCTGAGAGGAATATTATTCATTCTACAGACAGAAATTTAGAAAGAAAGAAAAGGAAGAAAGAAAGGAAAGGGGAGGAAAGAAAGAAAGGAAGAAAGAAAGGAAAGGGGAGGAAAGAAAGAAAGGAAGAAAGAAAGGAAAGGGGAGGAAGGAAGGAAAGGGAGAAAGGGAAGGAAAGGGAGGAAAGGGAGGAAAGGAAGAAAGGAAGGAAGGAAGGAAGGAAGGAAGAAAGGAAGAAAGGAAGAAAGGAAGAAAGGAAGAAAGGAAGAAAGGAAGAAAGGAAGAAAGGAAGAAAGGAAGAAAGGAAGAAAGGAAGAAAGGAAGAAAGGAAGAAAGGAAGAAAGGAAGAAAGGAAGAAAGGAAGAAAGGAAGAAAGGAAGAAAGGAAGAAAGGAAGAAAGGAAGAAAGGAAGAAAGGAAGAAAGGAAGAAAGGAAGAAAGGAAGAAAGGAAGAAAGGAAGAAAGGAAGAAAGGAAGAAAGGAAGAAAGGAAGAAAGGAAGAAAGGAAGAAAGGAAGAAAGGAAGAAAGGAAGAAAGGAAGAAAGGAAGAAAGGAAGAAAGGAAGAAAGGAAGAAAGGAAGAAAGGAAGAAAGGAAGAAAGGAAGAAAGGAAGAAAGGAAGAAAGGAAGAAAGGAAAGTCCAACATTTCACAGAGAATCAGTAAGACAGCAAGAAGGTGAACTCAAGTTGTAAAATCCAGACAGTGCCTCAGTACCATGAACAATACAAAACATTTCAGTCCCATCCAATCTTCTGAGAATGTTTGCCCAAGATACAAGGTTGTAAGCTGCAGGGGAGGAGATACAGAAAAAAACTGACCAAATAACTTTTTAAATTCTCTTTTGGTCTCCTTTTTAGACAAGTGTTAACAAACAGAACCACAAACAACTCTTTCAAAGCCCCTTTGTTAGAACAGAACCTGCTGGAACACAGCACATATTCAGGTCCCTGGCTTTGATTTATTCCTACTGCATGAACAGAAAGAGAAAATAATGAAAGCTGCTACGTGGCATTTGCATTTTGGCGTGTAGAAATCCTCCTAAAATAAAAATCCAGACAGACATCTAGAAATTGAATATGCCAACAAAACAGCACAAGTGAATGAGAGATCTTCCTATTACGTTCCCCCTCATGTTTTCAATAATTTAGTTTTCAACTTTCTTGATCCTTTTCATGCAAACTTCTCACTACTTTTTCACTATCAGACTTCCATGCTGCACAGAATCTCATTTTGTGGGCTAAAAAGATAGAATGAAACCTTTAGGTTTTCAACAAGCACCAGTGAGAAAAAGAATGAGACAGCTACTCCTGTTAATGGCACAAACACCATTTTTAGTAAGTAAGGTTAAGCTTTTAGGTCAAGATTAAAATTGCTTTTCAATTAGATTCTAAAGTCATATTATTAACTTCAGTAGATCTACACCTACATGTAGTAATAGCAATAGATTCCTGTGACTGCAAGATCAAACTTATTGTAATAAAGAGTTTATGGAAAACTTAAAAATAAACACAGACAAAGGTACAATGTTATTTTAAAGAAATCAGAGGTGATTCATCACAATTCCATGGATAGAAACTGTGTTTTGGAATACAAAGTTTTAATTCTTACATCACATCCCATGCTTCCACAGAACAAACAGTTCTTAATAAATCCATTAACTGGCATGTTTGGAGACCTGGAGCTTCCCTGGGTCACAACTGGAACCATTGCTCCCATTGGAAAAGCCTAAGTTTCTTTAGAGATATGTACTGCAACTTTAAGTAACTCCTATTGGTAATCAAAAATATTTTTAAATCCCACTTTTACAAACTCAGATCTAGTTTAACTCCTATACTCAACTATGCAAGCTAAAATCATTAATAGTGGCTTCCAAAATTATCACCCCACACAAAAAATGCAAAACAAAACAAAACCTTACGAGGCTCCTATTGTGGCAATAGAGATAGTCACACATGGAAATAACACAAATATATAAGTATTTGTAAAGTCTTGGGCAATATTATCCTTAGACCTAGCTTTTATTTGCAAATTAAGTATGCATTTTAAAACCTAACAATGACTAAATACAGAGGTGTTGACATTCAAAATCCACTCAGTGAGACTTCCTGCATATAACATAACAAAACACTTCAAATCTAATTTTCATCAACTTAAGAACTAATTTTGAGTGCTGTTATGTTGTAATTCAATATAATTTACAGAGGTCAAATATGCATCCATAGCAATAGGGTAGAATCTCCAACATGCAATAGCTCCATAAAACCAAACCATCCCATGTATCCAAGAAGAAGAATCCATTTGCTTTTACCCTTCCTCCTCTGCTGCGCCAAGGAACAAGAGGCTAAATTTCTTTTCTTCAAGCCAGCAGTAGCTGTGAAACTCTTAGCCCCCTAAAGGAGTGGCTCACACAAAACCACACTGAATTGCTTCCTCAGCAGCTGTTCCTACATCTTGGTGTGGTGAGAGGTCGCTCAGAAAGAGATATCTCATCTGTGTGGAAACATTGACGTTAAAAAGCCACCTGAGCAGACAGGTACTAAGACTGGCTCTATCACACTAACACCTGCAGTGTGCACTGTGTTACAACACCCATAAAAACCTGGATACATCACGAAGAGTAGGAAAAGGTAAGCAAGACAGCAGCTGATGCTTTCTCGTGTCACTGGAAGTAACGGTGAGCACATTTGAAAAAACGATTTGTCTAAACCAGGTGAGATTAATAAATACAGGTGAGCTTAGGCATTGGCCATAATTAAGAAAAATCAGCTCACTACCACTTAACTTTGAATAAAAGGCACAGCCTGAAGTTTATGGGCCAGAGATTGTCTTTTAAGCAACGACGGAGAAGGATCTTCTAAACCCAACACCATGGGGAAGCCACTGTGGTTCCTCTCTGAAATGATAAGCTCTGAGGTGGAGAGTCACAGGGAAAAAAAGCGAAAGGAAAACGAACGTGAATTTTAAAGGGCAAATAGACGTTTCAACTACGAGGCCCTCGCAGAGGGAATAGTAAAACGAGACCAGGCTGTCACTGCTTTCTAATTGCAAAGGTGCTGCCTCAAAGGGGAGAAAACTTCCATTAGCAACTTCCTCTGAAACACCTGAAAAAAGCAGCACACAAGGGCTCGTACTCCCCTTACGTGCAATCCATCTGATAATGTCTAAAATTTATTAACAACAATTTTAAACACCGCTGAAGAGAGATGGCTTTTCTACACGAGGATCAAAGACGAACGCTTTGGAAACTCAACAAGGCTCAGCCGCAGGGAGACAGGGGAAAGCGCAGAGAGACGGGGCAGAGTCAACAAGTATGGGGCTGGGTTTGCTTCGCCTGCTGGTGTTTCCCAAGGGCACGGCGGCCGCGGCGAGGGAGCCGGGGCGGGGGAA
>NW_005054303.1:1926668-1927882 GCF_000277835.1 Geospiza fortis
GGCGAGCGGGCCCGCCCGCCAGCGCTGCGCTCCGCCGGCTCTCACGCTGCGACACCGCACCGCCAACGCGGGACTGCGCCGGCGAGGCCGGCCCTGCTCCCCGGGCAGCTGCGCACCATCGCTCCCCGCTCCCTTGTCCCTCTCCTCTCCTCCCCCGGCCCAGAGTGAACAAACGCGCCGCCGTCTACCTGTGCAACACCTCCGCAACACATTTTATTTACACGGAATTAGCTCGGGGCATTGTACATTATATACAGATATTTTCCCCCTCCAACAAGGCAGATCTTGTGCAAGATTAGTAGCATCCTCTGGAGCGTATCCGACAGTCCACGGGAAATGTCCCCCCCACTAAGAAGTATCAGCTGTCAGAGTCCAAGTCACTTTTCCCGTCCTCTTGTCTCTTCTCCGGTGACGTTTTAGACGCTTTATTCCACTTTTGAGCGTTTTCTGATTCCTCCGAAGATGATCGCTTTTGCCTCCTCCACTTCGCCCGGCGGTTTTTGAACCAAACCTGTTGCGTTAAGAAATTAAATTATTAGAGGGAAAAATAAAAATAAAACTGTGCAAACCAGCAGTTGACCTCAGCCCCGCAGGAAACCTGCCGGGGCCGGTGTGAGCGGCCGCGCTCGGACGGACGGACGGAGGGAGGCGGGGGAAGCAGCCGCTCGGGTGGGACCGGCCGGGCGCCTTCAGGAGGCACAGCCGCCTGCCGACAGTCCCTCACAGCCCCGGGACAGGCTCGGCCGGCCGCCCCAGGGAAGGGCACTTGGAAAGAATAAAAAACTTTCCTTCTACCCCCGCAAAGCGGCTCCGCTGGCAGAGCCGGGCTGGAGCCGCACCGCAATACATCCGGTTCGGGCGCGTTTGAGCGCGACTGGCAGAGGGCTGAAGAAGGAAAAAGAAAGCAAAGTACCTCCACTTTTTCCTCTCTTAAGTGCACCCTTCTGGCCAGCTGTTCCCTCGTGCCCACGTCTGGGTATTTCGTTTCCTGGAAGAGGTTTTCCAGCGCTTCCAGCTGCTCGTCAGTGAAGATAGTCCGGTGCCGTCTTTTTCGCCTGCAGTGCAGCTGGTTCAGTAACTGCAGCTCCGTCCGGGACAAAGTGCCCACGTTCATGTAGGGCAACATCTGATGGGGAACAGGGGACATCAGGACTGACCCAGTGCCCTCGTAACCTACGGACAGACAGACGAGTCGACGATAGGCTTTGCATGAG
>NW_005054303.1:1928343-1930467 GCF_000277835.1 Geospiza fortis
GGAAAAGAGGCTGGAAGGACACGAAATCGAAACTTTTCGGATAAATTTGAAAAAGGGATCGGAGCGAAAAGAAAAGAGCCTTTTCCGAGGGCAGCTTGCGGGCAGAGTGTGCGTGTGTGTCTGTGCGCGCGTGTGCGGTGTGTGTGCGTGTGCGCAGGATCCACCCCTGGAACTTTCCCCCCTCAACTCTCGCCTGTTTACTGATCTCAACCCAGAGGGCTGCTCGGAGTATAATCCATCTGAACCTCTTCCCTTTTTTATACCCAGGCGACGTCATCCTGGATTTAGTTCCTGGTAATATGCAGATGACAAACAAAACCAGATTTGATTTTTTTTTCTCCCCTTTTTTGGTGGGGAAGAGGTGGGGGTTACACAAAGGAGTGAAAGCAGCCCGAGTCTGTGTATTGAGAATTAATGAAATTAACGTAATCCTTTCCATTAGTGGGCTTTTTAGAAAGGCCCCAGATTTAGGCTTGATCTCTGCTGCACCGGCTAATTGCCCAGGTTAATCTTATTAATGCCATTGTGTAGAAGTGGTTAGCAGCTCCTAGTCTTGTCTATTATGCGCCTGCTTTGGTCGTGTTAGTTCACATTAGTGGGTGCGATTTCCTCTGTCTAAGGCTCAGATTCATTATTTATGCTTCGAACTGCTTAAGAAGCACTTAAAAAAAAAATAAACTGCCACATAAACATGCAACGCCCCCCCACTCCAAGGGTTTCTGTAGCGCGATTTGAATCTTGCGTCCCCGGCTCGGAGGACTGAACGGGCGTTGAAGAGTATGTGTTTCTCTGATTTAAGGTTTATGCAGTGAAGCAACAACGTCTTCACTGAGTAACTGAACTCTTTTTTTTTTTTATTATTATTATTTTCCTAGGTCACCTGGCGGAACAAGGACACATGAATATTGTAAACTTCTATCTGTCCGTTTTCTTTCTTTCTTTTTTTTTTTTTTTCCTTTTTTAACAGATTCAGACAGGTATCACCTTTTGTTTTTAATACAAGCCAAGAGACGCAAACGTTAAAGACCAGTGCCATCTCAAATCCCCGGGTGTGGTAGGTATTCCAATTTGCTTCTGATCTATCTTGGTGCCTATTGCTTTTCTTTTCAATCTTTAATTATCTAGCTTAGAAAACAAAGCCCATAAAGTTGCAATGATGCAGAGAACTTTATATTTTGCATGTTCCGTGAATTTTTAAATGGAGAAATTTTAAATCCATAAAACTCTTCCTATTAAGAGGTTTGGCTCTCCTGGTAGCTGGCTCTTGTGATTTGCAGAATACTTCGTCTGTCACGACTGTCCCTGGGAATCCACAGGAGGTGAACTGAATAAGATTAGACTATTTACCCCATCAACTCTCCATCAAAGAAGGTAGGAAATTGTACGCATGAAATGAAAACAAGCCATTAGAGTCCGTTTACGAGGAGCACATTATTTTTCCTCAACAAAGAATATCCTCGTTAGCGGTTACTCGCACTTTATCTTTAGCCTTTCTTTCCTCGATATTCCAGGATTTAAACTCGCACCTGAGAATGATCTGAAACGTATTTACAGCGAAAGACTTGTATAAGCGTTAAAAAAAAGAATGCCAAAACTAAATTCTCGCTTTGTTGGTACATCGCAATGTGATTAATTATCTTCATCGATTTTTACTTCAATTTATCAGCCTAACCATTTCTTTACGCCTTTGCCATTTAGACCTGAACTTCGTGCAAGTTTTTCAAATTTGATGGAAAGTGAAACTATTTGACAGAGGGTTCGGTGGGTTTTTTGTTAGATTTGGGAAATTTTTTTGTCTGTTGATATTTTGAGACTTTTCTTTATTTTTTTGTTTGTTTGTGGGTGGGCTCGGAGAGGGAGTTTCGGTTTGTTGGGATTTTTTGGTCAGTAATTCCCTGAGTGCAGCCGGTCACGCTGCGTGCAGAGCAGCGCCTGCTTAATGCCGCCATCGGGATGCTCCTTCACGTCCTCAGCGGCTCTGCAGCAATGCGCGGCAGCATCCCTCGGGTGGCCTGCGCACCCCCGGCGGGGAGCGGGGCTCAGGGCGAGCCGGGCTCGGGGTCCCGGGAGAGCCGGGCCCGAGGGGAGGCCGGCAGCGGCACGGCCCGCTCTGCGCCGGGTCGG
>NW_005054303.1:1930614-2010721 GCF_000277835.1 Geospiza fortis
GGGCACCGGAGGAGCCGCGACGCTGGCGGAGCACGCACCGCCCTGGCCGGGCGGGCGATCGGCTTCCCGGAGAGTTTTCTGCACCCCTGACGGATGATCCACCATGCTACAACGTTCACCTTTATTCCTAATTTAGAAATTATATTTTCCAAATAACTTGTCCCCCCAGCGGGGAAGGTTTCTTTTATTTTGTTTTGGTTTTTTTTTTTTAGTCTGAGTCGTTGTGCCGTGAAACCCCCGGTTTTGATACCCGCTTGGCGAAACCTGCTCTCGGAGTTTCTCATTTCCCACGCGCTCTTCGCTAACCTGGCAAACGGAAAATTGTGTTAAACAAACAATCAGTAGTCGCACAATGTCGGGGTGAAATTGTAATAACAAATGAAGCACAAGCAAATTGTGCTGCATAGTGTTGCTAAGCAATTGTTTGTTACGGGAGGGTGGTCGCAGCATGGGTTGAAAGAGGGATCTAAAGAGGAGCATAGCGCTGGGCAGAGCAAGCTGTTAGGTATGAAATACGGTAAACACGGCGCTGATTTTCAATATTATTACCCAAACACGATTTCATGAAAAGCAATCACCATACACAAGTCTATGAAAATGCGCTTGTTGAGAAATCGGACATATTTTTTCTTTTATTTTAATATATTAAAGAACAATTCCGGGGATGCAAAATGCACCCACCGCCTTCCCGGCGGAGTCTCTGACCGGCCCGAGCGGTACCGGGGCTGCCGGCCGGGGACTCCCGCCCCACGCGAGGGGCACCGAGGGGTGAACCGGGCGTTTGGGGATGAGCGGCGGCGAAGGGGCGCTTCGCGGCACATCTCTTCACTTAGAAATGCCATCACCCTGCAGCGCTCGCCCACGTTTGTTTCAAATTGATTGCATCATTGCTTCACCAGGAAAAAAAAAAAGTATAAAAGTCATACAATGCGAAATTACCGTAATTTGTTCCCAGAATAAACTTATCTTGAACTGATTAGGAGAGTCAGTCATTTGAAAACGAGGCAGAAAAGCGGTTGGGTATTTTTTCTGAAAGCTTCCCTCTAACAATATCAGCTTCTAAAGTTTTCATTCATGTAAACTTTATTAATGAAGATCTTTTATTTAAATGTCAAGAGGATTTGAAATTTTTGAGTAAATTATGAAGCATGCATGTCTTGACAAGTCATGGGTCAAATGCATTTGTGAAAAACTGCTAAAAGAGCATATGGTTTTGAATTTTTCTACAATGACTAGTGTTTAAATAAATTGCTTGTACTGCTTAACTTCATGTATAATTTTGACAGAAATTGGCCTATAGCCTTTTGATATGTAAACATTTCAGGCTTTTATGCGGTATAAAAAGACACTTGCTTTTTGGGATCAGCTAAAGCAGTCACCCTGTAATTCAGAAAACTGGCACCTAACGTTACATTCTTGCTGCATTTCAACTTTCAAGTGGCAGCATAAAGGGGGGAAGGAAAAGGGACATTTCAAAAGCAATTGGAATTAAAAACTGCGAATGAGGTGGGAATGTGCCACTCACTGTCTGATTGAAATGGATAAACCTTAGCACTAAGAGAATTCTCAGTCTTGTTTTCTAAAAAACAACAGAGAAATCAGTGAAAACAGTCTTCAAGGTAGCACAGACCTGACTCGCATGTCAAATTAATGTCTTAAAACAAAGTCTGTCTAAAGTACAAATAGGTGTGATGAAGAAAACCCAGATATCCCTTCTGAATTCTGTCAGCTGTTTCTCCTCTACAAACTATCTTGGGCTTTAAAAATTGAAACAGACTTTTATACATTGAATATTGCATACAAAGTATATAAACATACCGCTACCCTTCAAACTGCCACTTTGCTAGCTTCATGTTCACTCGCATTTCACCAGTTCTTAAGTCTTTTGCAGTTTTTGCTCCAGTAAACATTCCATTGACTTCAATTAGTGTTTTGTTTTGGTGGTGTGTTTTGGTTTTTTGTTTTGGGTTTTTTGGGTGTGTGTCTGGGGGCGGGAGGTGGGGGGGGGGCGTTATGTGGTTTGGATTGTATTTCCTTTTTTTCTTGTGAAGAGGAGACTAGAATGTGCTAAGGGCTTCAGGATACAGCCCATAAAAGTAGTGGAGTCACTCAGTTTTAAGTCTGCTTAAACTAAAATGATTTTGTACATGTATAAATCCACCAAGCTACTGAATAAATTCATTTATTACTAATATATCTGTCTCACATAAATAAACCTCCTAATGTTGATTAGATGGATAAGCCTAGCACAGCGCTAGACAGAACAGGACCTGGATAGTTGCCTGGTGCCAGACAGCTCAATATGTTTATTTCCTGTGTGCTTTAGTGGGGACTAAGCTGAAGTTGGAAAAAGGTTTAAATGAACTATATAATTTCAATCTGTTACTGTAGTAACATTTGTATTTTTTGTATATGTCAGTTAGTCATACACAGAGTTCTCAAGATACACTACCCCCTTTGTTAGTGGTCAGAGGTGATTTTTTTTCAGAATTGTAACGAGTCAACATAGACAAATTTTGTTATAGACAAATCAGATGCTGTAGCAATTTAAAAGCTGGTATGGATTCAGTCTGATTTGATATAAACTAGTAAAGAAAGCAAAATCTCTTGTAGGTTTCCATGAATTAGAACAAAGGCCAATGAGATTTTTTTGCAGGTTTCATATGCATTCCAACTAACAGAATACTTGGCAAATGAGGATATATGACATTAATGACTCAGCAAGAAAAGACTTTTCATCTTAACAGAGAAATCTGCATCTAAACTGAGCAGATTGTTACAAAGAAGAATCTTTTGACATAGTGCACCTTTGCAAGGGGACAGTGGGAGTACACTTTGGGTCCTAGGCTGCAATGGCAGGAGTCAACAGGAGGCTGCCTTGTTGCTTGGAAGCTTTGTTTCCCATCAAAAGCAGTTTGAGTGAGATTCTTTACTCAAAGATACTGTGATCAAACCCATTTAAGCTCAGGAAAGTGGGATGATCTGGACATCTACATTAAGGAAAAATTCATTCCAAGGGATGTGCTGGAGAGGCTGATGTAGTGGCTCTCTTGCACACCCATGACTGACCCAGGTTTACAAGGTGCTTCTCAATCACAGTACACCCAGCAGCCAACATTTCTTCTAGAAACTGAACATATTGTAGCAGTGTGCTTACCAGCTTACCAGCTTCCAGACAAGATGGCTTCACTCTAACCTATTAGCACTTTTATTTTTCTCTGTAAGGATGAGCTAACTCTAATTCCCCATGTTATACATACAGTCATATGTGATGGTGGAGAGGGAGATCTGTATATCTGTTCCCTACAAACACTGTGCATAAATTGTGCTCATTATGCTATCAGATCACTTTCTATGCCAGGGTTTGTACTATTATAAGTTGAGTAATTACAAAAAGCAAACAAAAAAAAGCCAAAGGACCATTTTCCTAACTGATAAACACAAACCAAACTAAGACTTCTGCAAATTTTTGGATCATCACGTACCACACTGGATTTTAAACCACAACAGCTCCTGAGCACACACAGCTACAAATCACTGGCAATTGTATGTGGTCAGCATTTATCATTCCACCCAGGCATCATTACATTGGCTGAGGATCTTCTCTGTAGTATAAAGTGTACATACATAATGCCACCAGAACCTCTCCTCTCTCTGAAAAGGCTCTGGAGGTTACACCCAAAGTAACTCTTCATTTTTGTAATGCAAAGAACCTCAAAAGTCTTTGCAAGGGAGTTAGAGCAACAAAGTCAGCCTTAAAAATAAATAAATCAGCTGTACAAAAGACAGCTACTGCACTGTTTTCTGTACCATGCACATAATGTACGTTCAGACTTTCATGGTTTTCAGGAGATTTAGTTTGTGAATATGACTGTAGCCTAATCTAGCAGTGTTTACCATGGTGGAACTAGAACTGGAGCCCAATCCCACACCTATGGAAGTCTGCTTGGCTCTTGCCAGTGATTTTGAATCAGAAGTGAAATAGAGAGTATCTTCCAGCTAAAAGTCACATTATCATTTCCAAACACTATATGACTGAAACCTTGTAGACTTTTTTTTTAGTGAAGTGTGTCAGATACATATCATGAACGCATATCATTTGCATTTTTTATAAATCCAGGAAATAGTATTAGTAATGAAGATCAAAAGGACAAAAATAAAACCAACAAATCTGTAGTGGATAAATATATAATGAAGGGGGACAGATTTGAAGTAGGCAAGGCAAATATGCCAGAAAGAACTACAGAAATATTCTCTTGGTTAGATGATATTTTGATAATATCATTTAAATAAATATAATTATAATCGGTTTCAGTGACCAGTGCTTACATTAGGTGAAAAACATCATGCAATGAAGCAACTGAAGTGGAAGAGTTATTGTATTTACCTACTAATGTTCTCAACTTTAATCTCTCTCTCTATCATGCTGTCAGTAAACCACATCCTCATTTGTGTTCTAATTTAGGCAAAAATAGCCTATTTCCTGCAAAGATCATTTGTAGAATTCAACACAAGACTCAAACCACTAGATGACAGAACTAAAAAGTTGTGTTTATATTATGTTTGGATTTGTTTCTTTTTAGTATTTCTAAAGACAATTTTATTCACAATATTGATATACTTAAGTGTTTTGATACTTTTCTGAAAGCCTCCAGAAAATGTTAAACTTAGATAGGATTAACTTGAGGTCTGAATTAATTCATGGTTATTTTCTTTCTAACTAACCATCTAATTCCAAACTAACCAGAACTAGATTTTTGAAGTCCTGTGATGCATGTTCACCTCTAGTTGAAAATTTGCAACATGTACCTTTTATCCTTTGAATCCCATCTAATGAGACAGGGAATTTTTATAATTTGGTATTATACAATATTTTAGAGCAACATGCATGTCTTCTGCTCCTATGAATCAGGAATATTATGCCAGTATTTATCCATTTCCAGCTGTTTCTAGACACTTTGCCTTTGCCTTTGGGTTTCTATTTTCTTTCTAATTCCTATGCACTGCTTTCTCACAGCCTAGTCTTCAAACTTTTGGTTTTGAAGGGAACTCTGTTTTTTTTTTATGAAAATGTAAATTCAGAGGTTTTTGGATGGATTTGTTCCAAAGTTTTAGTAAGATATGCAAGATCATAGTCTGGGCCTGATGCCTGTTTCAAGAGGTCAGCATGCTGTGTAGTTAGATGAAATTCTGGACTAGGAACTGAGCAGAGAACATGGTACAAGAGCCAAAAGTCAGGGATATTTCCTTTTTCAGAAGTTTTATTGATGGCATCCTCTTCATTTCTGTGCTGATGTGGCACAAGATGCTTTTGGGAGTGAGGATGAATCCTTTTGCTGGTAAAAATTCTCAGGGAGAAGGAAAAATGGCTCTTTCCCCATTCTGCCTCTTGCAGTGGATATACCAACATACGTTAGCAACTGATTTGAGGATTAAATGTGCTCAAAACTTGGATGGATGGATGGATGGATGGATGGATGGATGGATGGATGGATGGATGGATGGATATATGCATTTCTTGGGCCAGTTCTTCACTGTGGTTTAGCCTCAGGGTAGTAAACATGCATTTGCTACCATTTGTTGAAAAAATCCAGTAGACATAAGGTATTTTAGGAAAGATCTAACCAAGGAATGTCAGTGCATAAAAAATGTGAATTTATAGAGCACTCTGATTTACTCTGAATTTTTTCATGGAAAAGGTTTTTTAGTGGGGGTATTTTGAGCCTTGCAGCTATATTAGCATGTGTACTGTGAGCATCTGCACAGCTTGAAGAAGACAGTGGGTTGCAGATCTTTTCCCTACCTTTCTGCGTGCTCCTAGAGAGGCACCACAGTTCACAAAGCAGGCATCCTTTAAAGTGAGCTGTGGGCTTCTACCACTTCTTATTCAGAAGTGACCCAAAAAATAAGAAAAGGCATTCCACTTAGGAGTAAAAGCCACACTGAGACTCCAGATGTTTTCAGAACTCCAAATTTTAGCCCAATAACAGCTTTCACAATAACTGTCTATAGAAAGTTTTCCTTTCCAAACCTTTGAGTTTCATGTTGGTTACAAAATTTGCTGTTTTGAACAGGGCATGAAGATGGATTTGAAACAGCAATTAGTGACAGCAACATCCACCCATTTTCATCGCTAATTTGGTGCTCTATCTGAAAGGTTATCTACTTGTGTATCTTTAAATATTGCACAACCCATGACAAGTGTCATGTGAAGTTCCTGCGTATATTCATTTTGTAAAATACATAAGACAAAACCTTTAAAAGTTTGGGATACCTTGCATAACCTTTGCATCTCAACCAATTTTCCAATAGACATACATATTCTCAGTCTGCCTAAAGCAGGTAGTGCAGTGTTTTGGTTTCTTTTGATTGAAAAGTATTTTCTTTACAAAGACATCTTAAGGCATCAGTCACCAGATGACTAATGCTTTAGTCTAGCCATTAGAGTTTAAATCCCACTAATTTTAGGTTTTCCTAACCTCAGCCTGCCCTATTTCAGCAAAAGGAGACTGGCCCACGTTGAAACATTAGCAGGATCCAGGGAAACCAGAGAACAACTTTAAATATTTTGTACAAATATTCCCTAGTCTATACTCTGGCCCCAACAACTGGATTCCTAATTCTAAAATGATTTAAACATGAGCATCAAGTTCTGGAAAGAGCTATGTTGAAAGAAATCTGACTTTCTGGTGCATAGATGTTGAAGATTGCATGCAAGATGTTTTCCATTACCATCTGTATGGCTGATTACCTTGTCAAGTGAGCAGTTTGCCTTATCTCTCTCTTTGAATGACCACATTCACACCTTCCTCGGGAGGGGACCTCCGCTGATAACAGACTATGGAATATCGGTGCATGACTGATAAGAACTATAACATCCCATTGTGAGATGCTCCGCCCAGAGGGAGGAGCCAAGCACTGCTACCCCATATACTCCAAGATTCTGAAATTGCAGTTTCGGTTTTTTTTTTCTCCACGAGATTCCCCAGAGGAACAGCAGCTACCTTTTCCTCCTGGATCTTCAGAGGAAGACTACATCCTTCTCTACAGAACCCCCTTGCTCCAACAGAACCACACCTGATACTTCAGAGGACTGCAGCCACATTTTTCAATCGGACTGCCACTAGCACCCTGACCAACAGGGTGTCAGGTTGGGTTCTGACTCTGTCAGTGTTGTTCCAGTGGACTGTATTGTTTATTTTATTCTTTTTATTTCTTCCCTATTAAAGAACTGTTATTGCCTGCTCCCATATCTTTGCCTGAGAGCCCCTTAATTTAAAATTGTAGCAATTCGGAGGGGTGGGGAGGGTTTACATTCTCCGTTTCAGGGGAGGCTCCTGCCTTCCTTAGCAGACTCCTGTCTTTCCAAACCAAGACAATAGAATGCCTTGACTTCAGAGCTGGCTGTGGTTAACAACAGCATTAGCTTGACATGCCCTTTGCTTGCTCAGTCCTCAAAAAGGGAGTGATATACAAACAATCTTCAGTCAGTGTCTTAAATTTTCTGGACTATATTCCACACTCGGTTGTGTTGCATGTTGTGCAGTCTCAAACAAGGCTCAAGGAGGAAAATTGAAACATTCACTCTTAGTTAGACTGTGCACGGCAATTCCACCAGCACACTTATTCTGAAATCACTGAACTGGTGCTGTCTTTCCATTAAAATCCAGATGAGAAAATCTAGCCATTGCAAATGTAACACCTTTAATTCTGAAAATGCATTTGAATTTTATGCCTGTTTACTGCATGTAGAGCAGTTCTGTGCTGAGAGTGACTGCAATAATATAGATACTGTTCTTAAAGAGAAAGAACCAGGGGACATAAAGTTCCATAATTTTTGTATTTCCTTTCCTGTAGGTTGCTTGAGTCCCATTGACCTGTCCATCCTATCCAGCTTCCCTCTCACCTCTCTGTGCTCAGTTAGTCTGGCTGCTGTCTGTCACTTCAAACTGGGGGCTGATTTCAAACACCCTCAAGCCTGACTGGTAAAACACATGCTTTTCTCTGATGTGTCATTCACAACATTCATTTAGAAGGATTCAAATGGAGCCTTGCTCTTACAGATTGAAGGAAAGTAAAAGTACAGGAAGAGTCTATTGTTTTGGCAGTAGGCTGCATTTTGCAGAGTGATGCAGAGTGACTCATTGATAAAAAATAATACATGCTACCAGAAACAACTCAGAGGTTTTTCTGTTAAAACTACTCATTGCTCTGTGGCTCTCTTTAAACGGGGCAGAGTAAGGGGCAGTAAAAGGCATTCAGAAAAGGACAACACATTTAGCATTCATGCCATCCTACACAGGACTTTAATATATAAACACATGCAAACATATATAGCGATGACTAAATTTCAGGCAAGAAGAAAGTGTCAGTGCATTCAAATTAATAGCACCAAAAATCTACTCAAACAGCAGCCAGCGCAGATTTCCTTGGATATGTCTGACTTTGTGCTTATAATGCACACAAACTCAGAATGCCAACTGCAGAAACTTGCAGGCACTAATCCTCAAGGGCTACAGGGAGCAACATGACTTCAGATACGATCACTTCTATAGCACTGGTTTATAAAATCTGCATTTTTTTTGCAAGATTAAAATGTGATTTGGTGCTCCCAAAGGCAAGTGGGAAAGTTTGTGCCACTGCCGAGCCAAGGTGAGAGCTGAGCTGTCCTCTTTCCCCTCTCTTGTTGCTTTGTTTCCTAGGACTGCTCTGAAGCAGGGTTGGTGACCCCTGAGTGACAGGGAAGCTGCAGCAGCTCAAGCCCCTAAACAAGCCACACTGGCAACAAACAGACAGAGAGAGAATTTCAGCAAATCTACATTAGCTTTGGTTTTAACAGGAGTTGGACTAGGTTTTAATTCAGATTACATTGCAAATACCTTCCTGTGGGATAACTGGCTAATTGCAAGTCTGGATGAAAACCACAGGACCTCCAGGGTAATTAAAACTCTCAGGAAAGCAGTACTTACTCTTAGAGAAATTACCTTGCTGTTGACACTGGGTGTAAACCACAGGTCCTCCTATTCCTCCTTCAACAGGGCATTAAAATTGGTTGGCAAACATGAAAAGAGCTGAACACTTTAATACCTTTACAGAAAGCTCTGCTAGACATCCTCCTGTTCAGGGTCCAAAGTGTCACTTTTGTTACTGAATTCTTGTTCTGTACTGACCTTTTAAACCACAGCTACAGTTGTGGTGGTACAACACGTTCCCCAGCAATGTTTTCTGCCCCAAGCAAGTTGTAGATTATCAATATAATGTTAGTGTGATTTAATTTTAAATACTATTTTGAGACAGCCTTTGCACTAGCTAAGTGCTATGAACCACTGATTGCTGGTTTAACTATGCTGGTTGTAGCTGAATTCAACTGAATTCAAATGAATTAAATGAAATTTGAACCAGCCCCTCCAGAAAGGAGAAAAATAATACTGGATCCATTCAAAGTTTTGGATCAGATTAATCTGTCATAGAAACAACCCTAAAAATAATTTAGTTGTCAAGCGAATTGGGGAAAAGTATTTTTCATGCATTTTAGAGTAAAGCTTTTGGGGGTTATTCTCTGCCAATGTATCAGTGGATTACTTCTAAATGCTGAAAGTATTTAGAGCTACCTTTTATGAGAAGTGGGCCAAAATTGAAAGAACAGATCTGAACTCTTGAATTTGTGGGTTGGAATGTAATTCTCACACCTATTTATGCAGCCTTGCCAGACTTATTACCACTACTTGAGCCCTAGGAGTGAACCTACTTTTACAGCTTTGTTTCCTGATCAGATGCAAAATTGCTATCCATGTATTTTATGGTTTGGGACTAGGCAGAGCCAAAACCTTGAAGAGCACCATTCCACTCAAGACCAAGTATTCTCATCAAGATCACCTAATATCCCAGGTCTTATTTTTTTTTTTGAAGATGCTTGTGGGATTTTAACATGATGTAAGTGAAGCACAGCTTGATGCAGAGCTGACACCAGAATCTTCAAACTCTGTCTCTGTTCCTCCCAGTAGCTGCAATTAGTCTGGAAAACAGGTTGATCTAGTGCCAATTGCTCAGGCAAACAAGCAGTGTTAGTGGTATTTGATTTCTGAGCTTTTTTTTTTTTAACTTTTTAAGCAAGCTATTCATCACACACACCTTCCAGAGGTTAATTTTTAAGCCACCAATTTATTTTTTTTTTCAAAATATATGCACAGACACAAAAGTAATTCTTACACTCTTAAAAAACACAGAAATTAGAGCATGTGGGACTTAAAACTGCTTGAGAGACATTTGGGAAAAGAGAATACACACTCACTGTGGATAAAAGTCAGTTGCTAACCAATACAAACAAATGTAACCTAATCTATCTGCAGCAGTGCCCTACTGAACACCTTTGCCTCCCATTATACAATTCTGCCACAGCAATAAAATCAACTGTCTGCAACAGTTTTAGTTCGTTGTATGGTTAATACCAATAATGTACTCAAAATTGATGTTTAACAGAGTGAACTGATTTGTTAGAGTGTTAACAGCCACAGACTTTAACTAATAAACAGATCATTAACTGCTGGTAATAAACAACTTGCCAGGATCATTTATTATTTAAGAACATACTTTGTCTTAAGAAAAGATGGCCCACTTAATGTTATCTTTGACACTTTTCTGGCTCCCATTCAAAGTGGGAGGCACAGATGAAGCTACAGACAAGCTATGCTGCACACACTAGATCAAAATTCATGGAAAAAATACTGGTTTTCATGAGAAAGTACTCACAAGAAATATATTAATTCCTTACACTGCTTAATAATATAGTCAGCATTTTTACCAAGCTCTTGTTTTTAATACTGAATCTAAAGGAACTTACTTTCTAGTTCTGATAAAAAATTTTTTCATCCTTCTTTTACCATATGGGATGCCACTGCTGCAAACATTTCCTTCTGGAAGTAGTTCTGAATGGGAGATACAATTTATGTATAAAAAGAGTTTTCATAATGGAAGAAGAAGAAAGTTAAATGAAAAAAATGTAAATTTTGTTACAAAAGAGGAACAGAGAAAGGTAGCTTGCAATCATTCATTCTCAAAAAACCTTTTAAAAAGCTGACAAGTTGTAAATACACCACCTAATTACTCTAGATGATGACTGGAGATGTGGAAGGAACAAAAGAAAGTCCTTGTTTCCCCATGGTTTCTAAGACATTCCATGTGTAATAAAAGGAAGTCACACAATAAGATACACTTTGCATATTGGAGTGTTCTAATTTTGTCAATATTTGAAGGTCAACAGGGTGGTACTGCTATAGTTTCCTTTTGGTTCTCACTTCTGAAATGGGTGATGTGGCACAATGCCCATCTGATTGAAAAGCAGAGACACTTTCTAAGACTGATTATTACAATAAATCAAAGTTACCAAAGCAGCCAGAAGATTTCCTAACCTCCTTCCTGCATTGTTTCAATAACCTGATAAGTCAAGCCCACAAAAATACAGCCATGTGTTCTGAATAAGAGTGAGAGATGAGGAGCTCAATGACAGTTTGCTGACATCCAGAGTCTAGATCAAGAACCACAAAATGCCAATTTATTTTCTAGTATCTTCTTAGAGGCACCAATATAAATGATGAGATTATTTTTTCTAGGCACTGTGTAAATAAACTGCACAAATACCCCAAAGCAGCTACAGGCTGAATGCAAATGCAGTCTCAAGACTGCAGTGTCAACCTTCCACAGCCCTGCTGAAATGTGCATATAACACTTCAACTGCAGACAGTTGAAGGATGGCTTCTTTATGTCAGATCCTTACAAGTGAAGAAATATAATTTAAGGAAAATTTTTCATTGCATTTTTTTACATCCCTGTGCAAGCTCAGGAGAAGGCATTTTAAATATAATTGTTAAAATAATTTTGACTTTAAACCAATATAAATTGGCTATTACTTGCAGTAAGAAAAAATCCTGTATTTGCATGCTGGTTGGAAAAATGCTTCTATTTAATTGCTTGGGAAGAAGCAATTTATTTATAGACATACTGTGCAGGAGGAAATTTGGCTCTCCTACTACATAATAAGATGCATGGCACTCTGCCAGGATGCTGGCTATCCCCGGACATTTGGTGTTCCATATACCAAGAATGTGGAATTGCACTGCCTATAAACAGAGAAGGCTTTTTTCCAAGGATACTGTAAGACATGATTTTTCTTGAATGAAAAAATGAAAAACTAATGCAATGGTTATAAAGTTGCAAGAGCAGAAACTTTCTTTTTTGTATTTATCACCAGTTGCATTAGCCAGCTAATGAGCAGTTAAAACAGATTACTTGTTACTCCTCCTTATCCCATTTAGGGAAGATGCCAAAAAAACCTCCTGTTTTGTGGGTTTTGAATATAATTCTTCTAAACCAGGGTATTACACAAATATTTCCACACAGCAGGATGACTCACATAAATAAGTAATGCAAGACTGGGATTTACTAATCTGTCAGTGACAGTGTATCCAATTAATTCCTCTGTTTATTTAGGTAGGAGTTTTTTGCACTTTATTATCTTCAGGCTGTTTGACCACAGGGGAGAGAAGGGAGGGGGAGTGGAAATAGATTTTTGAAGGGGAGCCATAATTAGCTCAATTCTTGGATTGAGCTCAGGAATGTTGTTACTGCTAAATAGCTCCTTAAATGGAGTATTTATAAACTCCAGGCAAAGCTGTAATATTAGAAGAGAAGAAAACCCAAAATCAAATATATTTAGATGTACAAGCCATAGGTTAATGCCCTGGCATGATGACGTAATCCAGCTCAAGGGATGGGGAATGAAGAAACATTCCTGATGGCAAATCAGTGCCTTGTACAGGGCTCTGTTGGAGCCCATGGAGGGCATCTGGAACCCTTAGAGTTTGGATCCATCCTGAGAGTCCCTTAAATAGCACCTGGCTCCCATGGAGGGGCCATACTGGTCTTTCCCAATGACCCAGGTGCACACCCAGATGGAATCTGCTCTGCCCTGCAGCCACAGCAATGCTGAGGTTCCATTTGCCCACCTCTTCCCCTCCCTCCTGCCCTCCCCAGCAGCCACCCCATGCACAGCTTTCCTACAGAGATTTCTACCCAAATGGGAGGAAGTGGGAGGCATTTGCCCACGAGTGACCAAGTTGCTTTCTGCCTCCCTTTCCAGTCCTCTGGTAGCAGGCAATGGGGCTGAGCTCCACCTCAGGGTATCCTCTAGCTACCCTATCTGAGCATAAAAACCTATTTAACATCACTCCCACACAGCCCTGCCCTATCATGCCCTGGACCCAGCCCCATTTATTCAAAGCAGATTTATTTTTTTTCATCACACACACACTACGTGGTCCAAACCAACTCCCCTGGAAGACATTTGGACTTCAACAGGGACAAATTCAGGGTGAAGCAAAATAAATCATTAAGCTATGATGCAGAGGATTTGTGCCAGGCCTCCACACAAGACTAAGTTTAATCATTGCAGATCAGGGTATTTGGGGACAACATCTATTTTGTAACTCCATAAAAAAAAAATCAAATAAGTGAGCCATGGCTTGTCCAAAATCTCAAATTATTTTCCACATTTAAGAGTTTTTCATAGAAGAACTTTGCTTGCAATGTAATATCCCAAAGAAGCTTGTTAAATGCTTTTCCAAGGCTATATGATCTTTATTAAAAAATTATAACACTGTCTACTGGACACAGGGAGAAAAGAAATAATCTCTTTTTCAGATTAAGTTCTTGAAAGCTTTCAATAATGAAAAATAAATCTTACAAATTCTCTCTCCATTTCCATATAATATATCCTGTCCAAACACAGAGACAGTTGTCTTCTAGAGGCGCTGCAGCAAATTTATAAATTACAGCAATACTGTTTCCTTGGCAAATCCATTTCAAATGCAATAAAAAACTTAATGGGATTAAGTTCTTGGAAATGTAGTTGGAAAGTATAGTTCAGTGGAGCAAAACTTAGTGTGTTAATATATTGAGAGTACAAAACAAAATAAGGGAAAATGGAAAACAGAGAAATAGATAAGCAGTAGACATAGAGAAAAATCAAAAGAGCAGGGAAAAAGAGAATCAATGTATGCACCTGGATGCAAGTGGCCATGTAAGGCTTTGATCCCAAAGTGTGCAAGCCATGCTCCACTCAGAGCCTGCAGGCAGGACTTCAAAGGGACCCTGTCTGTGATGCTGGAGCCCCTGAGCCCCCACAAGGGAGAGCTGGGACAACTTGAGACTCTGTGATTGAATCCCAGCATGGGAAAGATCCTCCTCCCAGTCACACCTCTACCAGAGCCAGTGGGGACAGAAGGGCAATATTCCTTTTCTGAAATGTATGTATGTGCAGGTGCATTTATGTATAGAATCACAGAATACTCTGAGTTGGAATGGACCCACAAGGATCACCAAAGTCCAACTCCTAGCACAGCACCATCCCCAAAAATCACACCATGTGCTCTGGAGCATTGTCCAAAAGCTTAATGAACTCTGTCAGGCTGGTGCTGTGACCACTGCTCTGGGGAGCCTGTTCAGTGCCCAGCCACCCTCTGAGTGTGCGTGTGTGTGTGTGTGTGTGTGTGTGTGTATCTGTGAGTGTTTTTATGTATGTGCCTATGGATTTGTGTATATTTGTATATATAGATATGCACATGAGGAAGTTTTCTCCTACAATATTGTCTTCAGCCATTTTATTTGAGATGCAAAACTCACGGGGGAAGGAGGAATAAGGGTGATGGGATTCAAAAGCCAGCTTCTGAACTGCTGTTAGTGAAACTTGATGAGTATTAAGAACATGGCATTTCTGACTTTCTCTGAGGAGCTATTGTAACAAATACTGTAGGTAGACCTCTGTGTGTACCAGAGAAAAGGATCAAAACCCTGTAGCCAGCTCTGTTTGGTTTGGCATTGATTACTACAATTCCAATTCTAAAAACAAGCTATAATTATATTGGCATAAAAAACAGTAGAAAAGAAGAGATACATTTTGTTTGAAACCAATTCTACTCAGATATTTGAATTTCTCTATTTCTGGCAAGAAATTATTCTTAAGCCTTTTTTGTTGTTATTATTATTCCAGCACATCCTCTTCATTTGCTTGGTTCCTCAAGCAAATAAAAAAAATCAGAACTGCATGACTGGAATTCACCACATAGTTGTAAAACCTTTATCTGATATAGATACATGAGTATAAATAGAATGTAGCAGGATCATGAGCTGAGTTAAATATTGATTGGTATAATATAAACATACACTGTTGAATAAATATTGAAATAACACACTGTACTAATTTATGGATTTTTCAATCAGAAGTTATTTCCTAACTGTTTTAGTATTTGAAGACAAACACATTCCTGCATGTTTATCGTTTGCAAGCATGTGCTTTTTTGCGCTTTTTGCTGGTTGTTATTCCTCCTGGATGGCAAACCACCTTGGGTACATGGTATTGCTTTTATTCTGTTATTGCAGAACAGAAAACAAGTCCTGCAGGAGCCAATAACAAGAGTTTTAACTTTTGGGGTTTTTTGGGTGGAAAGGGGGTAAACCCTTTCATTAACACAAATGATTGTGATCACATTTTGCTGAACAGGAATTAAAACATTGCAAAACATCCTTCAAGTAAATCTATTCATCACCCCTCCTCACCTATTCCTTAGCCATTCCTATGTACTCTGTGCACACAGTCAAAATTAAAAGATTTTCCTATCATTGTGCATGGCTATTGAATTTTGCTATTAAAAAAAAACCAAATTGCAAGCACAGACTAAGTATCAATTATAAAAATTATTTTATGCAAAATTCTGTTAGTATTTCTATATTTTATATTGTTAAATATAGAAATATACCTGGGCTGTTCCCCTCTGCTTTTGTGGACACTTCTACCTATGCAGTCAATAGTATATGACTTAAATCTGAAGCAGCAAACATAAAGATCTAAAAATTTATTTTTTGTAGTTACAGTTGTAAGTGTTCACATATATATAAATATGCATAACTATTTAATATATTTAAATTTATTAAACATTTTTTAATCCAGAAACTTTATAGCAGGTCTACTGTCAGTCTCAAAACTCAGAAGTTCTTGGTCAGAACCTAAGACAGTTAAGTTTAACTTAAAAGCTGAATTTAAAAGTATTTGGCCTTTACCTTTGCTTTAAGTCTTTAGGGCTCCAACTTGCAAAATTTTCTCTGCAACTGCAAGATCTACAGGCATTGCTTTTGAATGAGAGCTGAGAATCACAGGTAATGAAATGCCTCCAGGAGTTGGAGCTTTATGGAAAAACACCAAACATCATGCAACTTGTAATAAAATCATGGATGTTGGAAGCACCGTTATAGTCTTGCTTTCAGAATATGATTCTTGTAAAACACAAAATAGTTCATGCTAAACCATTTTTTTCTTATTAATACCTCTATATTTGGTACTTACAGTGGTAGGCTGACAGTCATCTGGCTGGTTTTTCATGACACAGCAATTTACATAGTCATGACAGCAAACCTCAGTTGCTAAAAACTATTTATATATCAAAGACTGAGGAAGAGAAATGGACTATTTTTCAGAAATATGATTCTTCTTCCATCTTGCTATGGCTTTGATCCGACTTTTCATCCTGAGGTCTTACCTTATGTGACCCTTCTATGGTAGAAGCACAGCATTTCTTCTAAAAGGAGAAAAGTGCTTTGTGGGTGGCAATATTTTCCCAGAAAGGGAAAAAGTTGCAAGCGTGAAGCCAGGAAGGAAGGAAAAGACATCACACATTTGGAGCTCTACGGGCAATAAATTTATTGTCAATAGTCAGGTTCAAATAGCATCATCTAGGGAAAAGTTCCCAATAGAACCACAGTGTGGATGAGAAAATGATTTTGGTCAGTCATGTTCTGACATTTTTATGAATTTAATTTAAGGTGACAAGAAGAGACCTAGTAAAAATGGCTGAATGCCTACCAAAGGGAAAAAACAAATAACCTAAAAGAAAATGAAACACTTTTTTTTCAGAAGGAAGTCTTTCATGGCTGTTGGTGTGTTTCTGTGTTCCAAGCTAAAAGTATTCATACCAACATTTCAGTAGTGGGACAATAAGAAAAAACAGTCATAGAAACATTTTGAACAGTCTGATCTGAATTACTTTTAGATTAAGAGTGACATTGAAGTCTGAATTGAAAACTGAACAAGGTAATTGAGGCTCTCAGTTTGATAAAGTTCTTTTGTGATTTTGGACAAGTCAAGTGATTTAGTATTTATTGTATTTTTAAGCCCAAATTTGCAAACAGAGATACCATACTTCTGCATAGAGAAGAAATCTGATGCCTTCAGCAGGGCATCCAGCCTTCTTTAACAGCATTGCCTCTATGTTCTTAAAGGAAGCTGTACTTTGAAAAATTTTATTTCCCTTGTCCTTCCTTTTTCTCCCCTCTCCCATTGATACAGATTTAATGGGATTTTGCAGGAAGGAAAAGATCCTAAGAGGTGTATTTGAGATGAGGGGCACTCTTTGGGCAAGGAATGATAACCACATGCTGGGCTGTGTTAGTGAGTGCAGTGTGCAACTCAGTGGGTGTGATTATTCCTCTCCCTTAGGCACAAGTGTGCTCAAACAGAGGGTGCTGTGTCCAGTTTGATGCACATCAGTATGAGAAAGAATTGGAACAAGTCCAGTGGAAGGCCAATAACATTATTAAGGAGATGAAGCACATGATGTACTTGGAGATGTTAAAGAAATGGATTTGTTTAACCTAGAGAAAAGAAGGCTTATAGGAAATCTAATTGTTTCCTTTAGCTTCATAGCTATAAAGGAGATGGAGAAAGACCCTTCTCTGAGGTGCACAGAAGAGGTCAAAAGGCAGCAAAGAAGTTGGAACAAGAGAAATTTCAGTTAGATACAAGAAAAAAATTCCCCACAGAACTGTTGCCCAGAGAGACTGAGGCACCTGCATACCTGGAGAACTTGATAAAAACCTGAGCAACAAAATTAGCCCTACTTTGAGTGGGGATATTGATCAGATATGATTATGATTAATAAAATCTCCTTTTCATCCTCAAGATAGATGTTTGTTGTTTGCCGAGGGTTTTGTTTTTTATTCTATACCATTAGAACAAATTAATTTCCGCTTTTTTTTTCCTCCTTTGGAAGTATCATGATGGTATTTAAGTAAGTGTTACTACTGAATTTATTGTGCAACCTTCACTGCAGTGCAGGGTGTGATTAAGGTTTTTACAGATACACATAAGCAAGCTTTAAAATATTGTGCTTAAGATCTACTGGCTGATTGCTTCCATCCACAGAGCTACTAAACTTATTCTTCAGATATTTGGAGTAATTCATGATGCTAGGTTTTGCAAATGGTTTGTATTGCATGTTACCAAGACTATGCATAATTATCTGAGATATTTGGTTTGTAATCACACCTTTGACTGACAGGTGTTAACAAAATTGTTCTGGCACTATCTTCAATCAAGATCTCCCATGAAGAGTGCCTAGAAAATGGGATCCTGTCTATCTGTGGAGAAGCAGGCCCTTAGGTACCAGGAATAAATAGATACCTGCTCTGATTATAAAGCACAGGCAGTGCTGCATCTTTGTGTGGGGTCTTTAGTTTTTCTTGCTAATTCCAGAGGCCACACTTGCTGGGCACTTACACAACAGTCCAGTTGCCATCATGACACTGCTGTTCTGCCTTCTCTGAGGTACCAAAAGGTATCAGAGGTACCTTCTCAGGACACTTTTGGAAAGCTGTGAGAGAAGGCTCAATATTCACCGAGCAACAAAGGATCTGACATTTCCCAAGTAAGTTCTTAATATAACCTTCAGGAATAATGTCCTTAAAATTTTGAGAAAAATTAATAAAGAAAAATAAATGAAAGCATCTGAAGGACTTGTGATGCACTAACTAAGAAGCAGAGATCATTTCAGGCACATGGTGGGGATTGCTCTGGACTACCCAGCCTACCAAACTGGTATTTTTATTGCTGAAGTTATATACAACCTTTAGATATACCAGTCCTTTGGTTTCCACTAGATAAAGCATTGGATCTGCATTTGGATTTGCATCTTTACAGCTTCAGTGGGTGAGGTCTGAGGTGCTTTTGAGCTCCTAGGTAAGCAATCAAATGCATCTCTTTTGTAGTAGGACACTGACCTTGTGCAGTGACTGCTCTTGAGGGGCGCCCACATCCAAACAGGGCCAGCACAGCTCCCAGTGCAGCACAGTAATACCTGATGATCTGCAGCTCCACATCTGCAACCAGGGCTCTTGTCAAACAGCTGACAAATCCCTGTGGCCTGCAGGTGGGTCAGTCAGACCAGACCTGAATTCATTAGTCTATCTATCTGCACGCAGGATTCTCCTGTAGTGATTTAGTCCGAGCAAGAAGCCATTAGAAATCTCAAGCCATGACAGAGATGGGTTCAAAAACTGTCAGATGAACCAGCTGAAATTATCTGGTGGACAGGAATTATTGGTATCATGAGAAGCTGTTAAAGCCCCATGTAAGCACATGCTGGATCTAGGAGGAAAATCTGGCTTTGTGGAAGACCACAGACTGGCTAGCATCATTTTACACCAATCTTATCAAAAGTGACTGTGAATTCTTGATTTAGTTGCGGCCAATTTTAGGGCAAGGACTTGCAGTGCATTGCAATTGTATGAGCCACACTGAACTCTGGTCAAGGCATTGAGTTTCTGAGAGTTGTAGACAAAACCTGAGTTACTGTTGATCAGACTGGATTTTCTCTTTTTTTCTGACTAGCTGTCCAGAATTTTCTGAGTGAATGAATAGCCAGCCATTTTCTCAAGTGAATAAGTCAAAGCAGATTCTAAGATGCTCCACTTTAGAAATTACTATGATCACTGGACATAAAAAACTCTTTTCTTGGTAAATAGTGGCTTTTCTTAGAGGCATAATTCTGAATATCATTTTACTCTTGGTGATGATTAAATTTTCAGATTTCGACACCTTAACAATTGACCTTGATCAAGGTTCTGAATTGCCCGTCATGTGAATAGAGCTTTAGACACCAAGCAATTATTTGGTGATAGCCATCAGGATAAATATTCACTGAAAAGAAAAATAGAATGAGTGCACATCTCAAATAGCAAGTGCAAAAAATATAATCAAAGTCAAAACTTAATTTGCATGTGTCCACAACTCTGCACTCTAACTTTTCCAACCACAATTTCCCTGTATTGGAACATAGCAAAGGTAAAATTTAAGACTTCAAAATAAAATTACATCTTTTCAATAGCTATCATGACAAGATGAGAAGATGAAATCTAATGTCAAATCAAATTAAAGTATATTATAGTGCAAATTCCATTTGCATTTTGCACATTTTAATACCTTGACTATTTACAAGCTAAAGAGACAACATTCCACTTAGATACAGCTACTCCTGAAATCTGAGAAAAAGCACAATGCACTTGCTTCTTTTCATAAGCAGCTGTGGCATTTTCAGCTAGAGCCAGGATACCTGTTATATTTGTTACATTGGATGAAAGCTGATTATGGATTTCGTGTTCCTTTCTTTGTTAAAGGAAGGTTTATGAGGTCTCAAACTGAAACTCTTCAAGGTGAAACAGAAACTCTGAAACCACTTAGAAGAATTCATACAAAGACTAGCCCTGCCCAGGTGTCAAAGAGGCTTTTAAATATTCAGCCTAACAGCAGGAAAAGAAGCAAATATCACTCATTGGACATTATAGGTGATCACAATATCTCTCCATAGATCAGCAGAGAGTATCCCCCTCTTGGAAGCAACAGCATCTGGAATTAGCAATATGCTTTCATATTTAAGTATGATAAAGGCTTTTCTCATCATGTCTTCTTGCATTTCAATTGAAAAGGGCAACATCTCTGCTTATCTGTTTCACTGTGCAGGAAGTTTAACGAGTCTGGTGCCACATCTGAATTGTCATTTGCTAAGTGAAAAACTCAGCAGTATGTAATAAAACATTCATACACACTTCTTGTGGCAGTGAGGAAAATCCCAAGTGCATGTCTCAAGTATTTGGTGCAGTGACACATAAGAATATATACAGCTTAAAGAGGGGTGAACTCCTTGTGGCAGTGAGTTGCTGCTTGCACCCACTGAAATACAGGACAGACTAACATCAGGGGCTGGGCCACAGGGTCAACCAGTACGGATGAGTTTATGCGCATTGTGGTAAGGGGACACTAGATTCCTTTAGTTCCACTCCTTCTGCAAAAGACCACAAAGCAAAAACAAGCAAGCCTCACTCCTGCAGGAGAAGAAAAGAGCAATTATATAATCTTATGCAATGGAGTTCTCTATACTGACATAACAGCACATGGCTCTGCTTGAAGTCCAGCACTGGAAGGCAGAAAAGCGAAGGCCGTGACAATGTGGGTATCCACACCCACCAGCATGTGTGCATGCCTACAGATAGAGAGAGGGCTTCTGAGGACTCAGAGCAGGGCTCTGGGTGGATGTGGGGCAGAGGACACTTGGGATCCAAAAGCACCCACCACTGAGCTCCCTGCAGAGCTGAGGACAGCTCTCCCTACCTGTCCTAGAAAGATAGGACAAACATTTTAGCAGGGCCTGTAGGGAGTGGACAAGGGGTAATGGTTTAGACTGAGAGAGTGATTTAGTGATTTTGGTCTCTGGGAACATTCAAAATCAGGCTGGATGAGGCTCTAAGCAACCTCATCTTGTTGAAGATGCCCATTGCAGAAGGGCTGGATGTTTTTAAAGGTCCCTTCCAACTGACTCTAGTCCATGATTATATGATTAGGTGAAAAGTAGGCTGTCTCTGAAGCCCCATGCCTTTTGAGGTCTTTGGTACCTCCCCTTAGGCTGCAAAGAAACCCGTTTGGTTCTGAGCTTCCTGTGCACATGCAACACTCATTCTCTAAATTTCTACATCATTTCTACAATGCCCCAATTTCTTTCATCCTCCAATGAAGACTGAAATACTTGTGTAGAATCAGGCCTACCTGCTTCTTTTGGGAGGCTATGTTGCATATCCTCACCCTAAAGTACATCAGTATGGCCAGGAGAGTCCATCATTTTAGGTCTCAGTTTCTTGATGAGCCCCTTATGTTCTGCAATGACAAAAACAAGTGATTACAGGTACCTGAATGGAGTTTGTAGCAAGGTGGCCGTTGGTCTCTCCTCCCAAGCAGCAAGCAATAGGACAAGAGGAAATGGCCTCAAGTTATGCCAGGGGAGGTTTGGATTGGGTATTAGGAAAAGTTTTGTCGTGGAGAGGGTGGTCAAGCACTGAATGGGCTGCCCAGGGAAGTGTTGGATTCACCAGATCTGAAAATATTCCAAAAATGTGTGGATGGGGTGCTTAGGAACATGTTTTAGTGGTGGACCTGGCAGTGCTGGGTTAAGGGTTGTACTTAGAGGTCCTTTTCAATCTTAATGATTCTATAATTCTGTATCTGTTGACACCAGTAAATAATGTTTTCTCAAAGGCTCATCTTCAGTTCAGCCTTTTACTTTAAGCCCTTTTCCCTAAGCAATGATTTCAGTTAATCTGAGGTATTTTCACTATGATTCATAGAGTCTGAAAATGTCTTTTCAAGGTGTTTTTTATTATCTCCCTTAGTCTAAAGACCAGCTCTGGATGACTGCATCTCCTCCTGTGAAACTGCAGCATCATGGCTGCAGCCCCTCATCCTGCCATTCCTGTGCTCCAAAGGTGAGCTCCTTAGCAAATCTATTTTCTAGAATGCTATGTGAGCTAGTGCTCTGCTGAGTTATTCTTCCCCTTCACAGCAGTAAGACATTGCTATTTTCCTTTTCTGCAGTAGTTAAACCAATATTCAGTAGTTACCCTTTCTCCTTGTCACCCAAGGCACTCCCTTGGGAAACTGTAACTTCCCACTTCACTTCTCTGGGCAACTCATATCCTTTCCTTTGAGTTCTTTCTTTTGGCTTGGGTTCAAATAATCTGACCAAGAACGAAGACTTTTTCAAAAATGAAGGATGAGAACACTTTGCATCAATGTATTATTTTTTCCAGAACCTCATCATAATAGGCTTGTTAATCAACACAACTCATGGTTTTTAGATCCCACACAAGTTCTCTCTAACAATGTTTTGCCTGCTGTCAGCTGAGTTGCCCTTTGCAACAAAGCATCTCACTTATCAGTCCCAAGCAGTGAAAAAAGTTTTAGCAGAGTTTATCTGCAGGACCATATACAGACACACAACACACAAACTAATATTTATGCTTTGCATATGTTAAACCTTATCATACATCTATATTTATTCCCACTTTTCCCTACTGATTCATTGTACTGGTAGGTTTAATCTACTTAATCTCTGTCTCTCAGTGTCTGTGACTATAAAATAAGACAAGGACAACAATATTACCTGCTGCATCATCTTTAAGACTTATGGAGAATTCCTGAAAGTGGGAATTTTTCTGCAGAAAAAATGGCAGGATCTGCTTATGATATTTAACTGGATCCTCCACTATGCTAGCAATGTGCTCAGTTAAACTCTGTAAAGTTGCACCATTACAGGAAACATTCAAGTTCAAGAGTTTGTTCTTCTAAACTGATTTGTTAGAGTTTGTTTTTGTTCATTTTCACCAGTCACAAGAATTGTTCCTAAACATTAAAAAGTGTATAAACTAGCTTTTAATTTAAACCACTCGTGCAGAAAATGTGCCCAAGGAAAATAGCTGTTCCACGCACAATAGTGACACGGTGACTTACAATGACTAATTAATGAGAACACCTGGAGTATCTTTCAGAGCTAAACTGGAAACAAAATACTGGAGATTAGGTTTTCAAGCTACTGGTGGTCCCAACTAATCTCTTTCAGGTGTAAACCACAGTGTACGTGGAAAGCAAATTCTGACTCATTCCTGCGAGACAGGAGGTCTTCGGGCTAATAATTGCAGTATGTAGTTTCCATAAAATTTACGAGGTTGGCTTTAAATTTTAGTAGTGGCAGGCCTGCAATAAATGCCAATGAGGTCCATCAAAATGAGTATTTGTGTGTGTCCTCATAAAAATAGATCAACCTTTTTAACAGACTCCATGCAGAGGAATTTGTATAATTACAACACATATCTACAGCTTTAGAGTCCTTTCCACACCAAAACCAACATGCTAAGTCATAAATGCAGAGGAAAAATAAACACAAGGACATAATAAAAGAGATTTGGTTGGGTTAAGCCGCTCTGTCTCAGCTGCCATGTTTTAGCTAACAGAATTTCCACAAGGGGTGGGCAAAGAGATTATTTTCCCTGTTTGTCAGCTCTCCCCTCACCTTTGCCTCTTGCACCCTTGGGCATGGCAAACGAGTCTGTTCACACAAAGGAAAGGAAAGGGACAACCAAAAAGGAGGAAGTGTCCCACCACACACACATACATACATTAATTTCCAGACCAGGCATTAACTCTTATCATGCTGGTCATGATGGAAACGCTCAACAAGGGATGAGAGATGCTAGGCAGCCCAAATGAAAGGACAAATTAAATTTACAACTTGTGCATTGTGTCTATAACTTGCCAGTTCCATGGTCACAGCTCAATTGTCAACTCCAACTAATAAAATATGGTTTATGTCTGAGATTCCCCACAATGCCAAGTTTCCACAGAGTTCAGCTGAAGTGGAAAGGCAGTTATGATTCACTGATTCTCTCCCCAGCTCAGCCACAGCTCTCATCCTCATGAATTATCCACCAGCAGGGAAGATCTGGAGTGTCATGTGTCACATACAGTCCTCATCCAAGAGTACCTCAGCTGCCAGGGACAAGACCCACAGAGCATGGAAGCAGGGGTGTCTGGAGGGATGAGGGGCAGAAGCCAGGGGAAGTGCTGCTTGGATGCCTGGATGCATTTTAGGATAGTGCTCCTCCTAATAAGAGTGGGACAGGGGTTTATAAGTGTTTATACACCTAAAAGCACAGATGGGCATTTAGTGAGATTTTCAAAAATTCCTATGACTTTTATAGGAGTTAGGAGATGTTAAAAGAACAAAAGGCACCTCTCTATACCTTTAGTTTTCAAGTATTTATTACGGGTCTGGTCTAAAATCAGCCAGTGCTTTCCAAATTGGCCTTGTTTTTAAGCAATTTCCATTGCCATAGCATTGCATTGTTTTAAATAGACTTAATGGATTCCACTTTTGTGTAACAGCCAGAAAACAGAGACTATGTGTGGGACACAGTTTGATTTATTTTAGGCATCTGAAAATGAAGAGTGAGAGTTTCAGTTAGTTGCTGATCTACCTACTGAGAGAGCAGACACATTGGAAAGCGATGAGTCTACCCCTGGAGGTTCCTGTCTCTCTCCCTTGACCACAGAGGGAGCACAAGCTCAGATTAGACATCTAATTCATAACAGCTGAAGCCAGATGAGATGAATTCCTCCTCCACCTCCTCCAGCGACTCAGCCAAAGGCACACAGAAAACAATGGGAGAGCAAAACACTGAATTCAGCCTCCCAAACCTCTAGACAGGGTTTAATCACTGTGCCGAGCTTCACTCTTGAGAGGAGATATTGGACACTCTTGCCAAAACAAATCCAATCGGTACACGACAGAAAGCGATGGAAGTTGTGCTGACCAATAAGTACAGAGTTGGGAGCTGGAGGGAACAAAAGGGTCGTACCCAAGCTCAGAGGCTTTCCCCACAGATTAACCAGTTCACAGGAGCTGTGGCACCACAGATATGCAGAGGCTGCAGCCACCCAGGGAAGTTCAGAGGAGCAGGACTGCCTGGGCATGGAACCTGACAACAGGAACCCAAAAGCAAAACTAGTTTCAGCCAACCAGCTGTGCTAGTTTTCTCATGACTTATCTATCTCACTAACCTGATCAAGGTCAAAAAGCACACATTTCTCTCTTAAAAATTCTTAATAACAAGGAAGAATAATTGGCAATACTTCAAAATCCTAGTGAAATCTGAAGTTTTGCAACACAGCACATTGCTAAATCTCAGTGAGGCACATGAAGGAATAGCTCTTAAAAACATTAATATTTGTATTAAAACTTTTAGGTTCATTTGAGGTTTTAATCTTCTTTTTAATTTCAACTACTTTCTACTCATGGGGAAATTGTTCTCCCACTAATGAACTCTGAACCTTACAACAAAAAGGGTTTTAGATAACCATAAGAGATGTTCTTTCTTGAAAGATTTCTTACACTGCCTTCCAGTTTTTAAATAATAAAAAATAACCAACAGCACAACTTATAGTGGCTATGAAAGGCAAGTGAATTATGCCCTCCTAATTATGCACTGTTTCTTGCTCTCCTTGTGCTGTAGATCTTGTCATTATACTCTCCAGGCTCCTCCCCCCTCATGCCTTTTTAATGCCATTTGAGAATAAAAAGCAGTTAAGCATCTACAACAGATAAAAACTTTTGCCCTAATGATAAAGTCACTGGCGAAGTCCTCGTTAGTGCCAGTCTGGCCAGGCCTTTACTCCAGCCATGGCTTGTCACATCCCAGGCAGAGCACAGGCACAGACTGCAGGCGTGTCCTTCAAGACTGGGGTCTGACAGCAGCTAGATGACTTTGCCAATAAATTTATTATGGTCTTCTGAACATTTATTATGGTCACACTGGTTCTCAGAGGCTCAGCGTGATGTGCAATTACTCTTATTCCAATCACAAAGCCAGCAACCAGCAATTCAATGTTATTTGTGCCTCTATACGGCTTTGATGTTCAGAATGCTGCTGGTCACGGCAGCAGCAATCAATGCCTCTTCAAGGTGCAACTGCAAACCCCTGTCTCCAGTCCAACCCTGCAAACAGTGGAAAATTTACTCATCTTTTAACTTTCTGCAGGACAGTTTTCTACACAAAGCTTCAGCAGAGTTTGTGTTAGCTATTGTCAACACATAAAAATGGGCAGTACCCCTGAGGGTTTATGAAAAATTAGACAAAAAAGCTGTCAAGTAGCCAAAATAGCATTTCACTTTCAGACCCAAATAGCAAAACAAATGTTATGGTCTTGTGGGTTTTTCCATAAGAAGGAGTTGGCACTTGTCAGGTGTTTCCTTGACCAACCTGAGGAGCCTGTAAAGCACCATGCTTTGGGAGGCCAGCAGTTCAGAAACCAGCTCTCAGATGGTTGCCCAGTTAGCACTTTGCTGAAAGTGTTAGCACTTTGCCCAGTTAGCACTCTGCTTCTCACAGACCTGACCCTGACACTTGTTTTGGCTGACAAAGCTCTGAGTAATTTTGCCTCTTTTCCCAGGTTATTTTCCCTGCTTCTCCTTCCCAGACGCCAACCAACGGTCAGCAGTATCCTAGGCCAGCCACAAATGATGTTTCAGCAACCTTTGCCCACATTGGTTTCTGAAAAGCCCTTAACTTATGCCACCGTGGAAGCAAAAGCAAAGTGTTCAAAGCAAAGCTCATCACAGAGCAGGATTTTAGCCCCAATGTCTGTCACCAGCAAGACAATGCTCTGGTGCCTTTAACCTAAGCAAACTGGATGGTAGGAGAGGGTGAATTCTCGCCTATTTCACTCCCTTGTTAACCCACCTTTTCATAATTAATAATAGAAGTAATTCTGGGGCAACTGGGCATGTCCTAAGTGTGTGTAAAGAACTAATATATTTTAAGTGCTATACATTCAGAACAGATTTGGCTTAATTAAATAACGGTATTGTAACTTTCCCAGCTCTGCACCAGCCTAGCCAGTTGTGAGCTGCAGTGATTGCTGTACATGAAAAACCATCACTCCTCAGTACCATTGTTACTTTGAAGTGAAATTTTCTTTCCAGCATATCCTGGAGCTTACTGGTAGCTCAATAAAACAGGTTGTTATGTCTCCAGATTCTACATTTCTTTTTTTTCTTTTATGTACTCATACATAAAGTAAGTACTAATTTAATTTACTTACTCAAGTAAGTAAATATTTTTCTGAATTTTTGATTCAAATGCCATGTGTTTTTCTGCAAATTTGAAAGCTTTTGAAAGATGCCTGATGATAAGCCTGACAAGAGCCAGCACATTGTGTCTTTAGAGCAAGGCAGAGATGTCAAGTGCTTCCACCATCAGGGAAAACCTTGGTAAGAGGGAGCCAAATGCCAACACTCCAGCACTGGGCTTTCCCCTAGAGCTGCCATCATAGTGCCAGTTCCTGTGGCCCTTTCTAGCCACACAGGCCTTGCACCTGAAATGGTGTAACAGGGGAAGGAGTAAGGGAGGAGACCGGGTGTCATGTCCAACAGGCTGCGCACACAAAGGTGCCAGCGTTGCTCACTCACAGCCTGGACTGCATTCTAGCAAGTGGGCTAAGGATGAAAGGTTTTCTGTTCCCACTGAAACCCTCAGAGCCATCCATTCACCCTATCATATGTTCACTATCAGAAACTGCTCTTCAAAGCTGAACAAAAACTACCGTGCTGCATATAATTGACAAAGTTAATTGTATGCAGCATATTTCCCCTACCATAAATATTCCCAAACACCATTTGTTTCTGGATTTCACTGTTCTCTTAACTAAAGAACAGCTACATTATTGTTTCATCTGTAGCCCAACTGTTTTCTTTACATTTTACCACTAAATTGAATCTACTGCCAGTAATCTAATTTACATTTAAAATGCACAATATGCCAACATGACCAGACTTCAATAAAATTTTTACTAAAACTCATAAATGCCTTGATTCTGGTGTTTATAGAAATTTTAGACTGTTCATTCCCTGAATGTTATGTCGCTAGCATCCTGAAATCATTCCCATATGAAGTAAGAAACATTCTTAGATTCATGCTGTGTCAGGAAATACAAAAAATAATGTCACTCGCCATTGCTCTCAAAATCAAAGATTTGTCATCTCCCAACAAAATGATTTGGATGGCGTGTCCAGCCTGCAGTAGCATGGGATATTAGCTCTACTCACCTGCTTTTGTTATTGATACAGCACATCTTGTTCCCTGCATTTCAGATTACAAATATTTCTTACCATCCTTGCTTAATTTATTTTTTTCTTCTTGTGTACACAAGTGCTTGGTTTCAAAACATTGCAGAATTCTTCAGGTGTCTTATGAGCACTCTCCATCACCACTGAATCTACCCAGAGGGATCTTTCCTGAGTACCTACCTGACAGTACCAGAAAGGTCATTTCCTAGAGGTTTAGAATACATTTCTCAGTTGGATACTGATTGCCAAATTTGTAATTTTAGCAAAACAAAAATTATCAGAGGTTCAGGTAAAAGTGGAACAAGATTTCAGGGTGGTCTTCCTTTTTTTGCTTGCTTGGGTCTTTTTTGGTTTGAGGTTTTTTATGTGAAAATGGATTATGGAGTAGACGGAGCTCATTTTTGTAGTTACTAAACATTTTGATTTCTTTTTCTAAAACAATATTTTCAGGGGTATTAGGCCAAGTTGAGTTTTTAAAAGAAAAAATTGAAAGCAAAGAATACATTTGCTTCCTATTAAAACTCTTTTTTTCTCTTGCTTTGAAACAAAAGTGGTGGGATGTGTGCAGGCAGGCACATGTTCATACAAAGGGAATTAAAAAGGGTTGAGTTTTTTGAGTCAAACCCTCATTACAACCCCAAGCCTGTATCAGTTCAAGAAGCATTTGGACAATGCTTTCAGACACATGGTGTGGCTCTTGACTCGATAATCCTGATGAGTCCTTTCTAACTCAGAAAATTCTATGATTCTATTATTTTCCTTTTTTGTTTTGTTTTGTTTTGTTTTCATTATTTTACTTCAGCAATCAAACCAGTTATAAATTAATTCTGAAATTCTACTCATGGCATTTATTTATACCCTTCAGCTAATCTTTGATTGTCCAAATCCATTCTGGTTTGATTGTCTGTGCTTGTCAGAAATTCACAAGCTACAGCAGTACAAGGATCAGTGGCCACCTCTTCAGCACAGTCATAGCTTCAGGCAGCGTCCATAAGCTGTTCTACAGTGTGGATACCTTGATCCACAAACATTCACTTATTAAAACTTATTTATTGTAGAATCATAGGATCAGGACCCCTAAAGATCACCTGCTTCCAGCCCCCATGCCACTGGCAGGAATACCTTTGCCTGGATCAGGTTGCTCCGGGTCCCATCCAGCCTGGCCTTGAACACTTCCAGGGATGGGATGTCCACAACTTTTCTGGGTAACTTCTTGCAATGCCCCACTACCCTCACAGTAAAAAATTGCTTACTAATATCTGATCCAGAACTCTAATCTTTTAGTTCAAAACCATTCTCCCTTGTCCTACCACTATCTGTCCATGTGAAAAGTCCTCTCACCCTTTACAAGCCCCCTTCAAGTACTTAAGTCTCATTTTGCAGTTAGGGCCAAATATGGATTCTTGCCTCCTTACTATTGGCTCAGGGAGCACACTGGGCCGTATTTTACTTTACATCTCATCTAAGTTTGAAAAGTTAGGATTTATATGCTGTTATTACCCTTGGAAGGGGAAAGGATAATCAAGAGTTTGTCTAATTCAGAGTGGCAAAAACCTGAAGAGATGTGAACTAAGACAGAGGCTCCTCTCTGTTTAAATATCAGGATTACAGTTGTTTTAGGTGGAAGACGAGGTTGCAGCTGTCTCTTTCAAGGATAAATCAGAGTCCTCTAGATATATTTGCTATTTCACATCTAAATGCATATAATCAGCTTGCAGGAAACCTCTCTGTACATTGTATTTCTTTGAAATATCAGTTCAGTTATGATTGTGCTTTCACAGCTGAGCTGAGCATTGGATTCTAAGGGGTTAAATTCTGCACTTGGGTTCATGCATCTAAAACACACAGCTTGGTTCTGAATAAAGAAAAAAGTGAGGACAACACACTGTTGCTCATGCTGTATTCTTCTCTCAGGAAATTTTAATGCGATTTTTGTGTACAATAGAATTGTTGTACTCCAGGGTGCAACTATTTATGTAAATATAATCATGCTATTTATGTAAGAAATTCAAAAGTTTACAGTAAGAATCAAGAACAATTTCATCCTGAAGGAGTAATCATTTAATTCAGAATGCAGAGTTAAGGTTTAATGTTTCCTTTTTTCCCTTTCCAAGTGGTTTTTTTGCTAGCATTCTTACTACACTCAGAGTTACATAAAGTAAATATGCATTGTAGCCAAGTCCAAACTGCTGGGCCAACAGAAAGCAATACCCCACACCTGCTGAGAAAATCTCCCCTTCTCAGTGCCTTATTTTTGCAAAAGCCTTTGTTGGGACGTGGAAGCCCTTGATTGTCCTGCCTGACAAGCAAGCACCACAGCCTCTCTGTAAACTGAAGCACTTTGCTCCGTGCTGGGAGAGCAACACCAGACAGGTAAATTCTTGTTTAGATCAACCCAGGAGATGGTGGTTTGGGGGGTTTTGGTCAATTTTTAAAATTTTAAATTCAAACTTCAAGTATATGCTCTTACACATCCAGCCTATGCAACAACATCATAAACCTGATCCTGTTTACCCTGAATCCCAGCGTGAACATGACACAGAGTATGGGGTCCATTTGCTCAAAGCCCTTCACTTTCCCCATTTACATCCTGGGGACCAACCTGCCCTGCTGTGGCCTATGTCCCCTCTGCAGGGTGTCAGTGGTGATGTCCCTGCATCTTAAAATGGTACCCTGAGCAGAGACTGACAACAGGACATGGCTGGTACGAGATGGAGACCTTCCAGTGTTGGGGGAGCACAGCAAGGCAAAAAAATCTTGAGGGTGTTAAACCGAGAAGAAAAAAATTCTTGCTTTCTAACCATCTTCAGACTTCAGTCTTGATATAAGTTTTCCAAACAAGGCATTGAGGAAATGTCACATTAAAAGTTTTAAGAAGAAGTGTAATAACCCCACCAAGGGACAGAGCCAGACAATTTTTGAAAACAGAGAATTAAACTTTGAGGAGGACTACTAAGGGGTTATTGCGAGGAAATTGAGTGAACTTAATGCATGTAATAGAAATGCATCATTGGAGAAAAACTCTCTTTTTTGAAGATCTAGACTCCCGCTTGGGCATGAGTACTAGTAGGAGAAGCAGCTGCTGAAGATTACTCCAGCACTGATAAACTATTGGTTGAAGGACAACATGTGACAGAAAGGTACAATAAGATTGGTTTGGAAATTTTTGCACAGACTCTGAACCCTAGCAGAAACATTTCCTATAAAAAAACTATAGCAATAGCCTAAATTTCTGGGTAAATTTAGCTAAATAACATGTTTCAGTACAGTCAGCTTGAAAAGTCAGAGTCCAAATTTAAAGTGCATAGATCTCATTTGTGAGCCAGGGAAATGGTAACTCTGCAGGGATTTGGGGGACTTTGTGGATATTCAGAAAAACATAATCTCCACCACTGACTCTAAAGGGCTAGTCCTCCTCTGGAATGGATAGTGGTGGGGCAACTGGATCAGAGGCTGTAAAATCCTATGCCTGGGCACTCAGACAGCACAAAGTTATCCAAGCTACTTCTGTCAAGTACCCATATAGGCCACACACATATGATGACAGGCTTTGTCAGTTTTGAAGAGGAAAACTGTACAAGATGAATCCTGACATTTAAATCTCAAAATGAGACCCGTTCACCTCGTGAGGGCATGCAAACTCTCCCCTTTGGGGAGAAAGGGAAAACGGATATGGGAATGTCACCATGCTGTGGGAGGCCTTCTAACACTGGAAACTGAAAACCAAGATTAGAAGGTTGGGTTTGGATTTTTTTCCTAAAATACATGCTGTAGCTCAGCTGGCGTTGTTGCTGGTCTTGGAAAGGCAGTCAAGCAGTCACAGCGCATTATCACAGTGGTCTCCTTTGGCTAGGGAAATCTCTGAAGACAAGCAAAACACAAACATGTGCCAGAGGCTTATTTTGTTTAAAATCCAACAATTTCAATACACATATCCCATAATTAATTTGACATATAACTAGCACACCTCCTTGTCCTGCTGTCAGTCTACCCTAGGGCCAGGGGCAGACACACTGGCATGCCCAGCATCCCATTCCAGTCCCGCACACCTTCCCATCTTGATAGAAGATCTTCCAGCATCAAAGCCTCGGACTGGGGCCATTTAATTGAGCCAACAATTGTATATTATTCTGAATTCTATGACTTTTGTTTAACCTGCAGATTGAGAAATTCACCATAAGAGTCAGAGCAAGATTTAGATTTGTTGTCTGCGAAAAGCTGGTATCCTAAGGAGGCGGAGAACTCTTTCCAGGTTGTTGGTGTTAATGAGCCTGACACACAAGTAAGCACTACTGGCTTTATCCAGCAGAGGGAAGCAGCAAAAAGAGAGCTATCATGGTTGGTTTATCATTTTAACAATCACATAATAGAATAAATAGTTACTGCCTAAAGAAACATATTCATAAAACGTAGCTACAGCTGGAGTCCCATCAGGCAGATTTGTTCACTTCTATCCAGTGACTAAGACCATGTAAAAGTGGGACATTTCATTAGACAGAGATGTTTCCTCTGAACCTGTTGAACATTTTAATATAACCTCACATCACTGCAAGGAACAAATAATCCCTGAAGATGATACTAAACCTACGCTTTTTGCCTGCCCCTGTAAAATTGAATGAAAAAGTAACAGTACCACCATTGTGATTCACACATAATTGAGTGTGCCAACTAATAATCTTTAATATCCACTGCTGACAGGATGGAATTAACTGCATTTTTCCCTGTCCAACTTTCATTTTTTTCCTTGTGGTGTAAGCCAGTATCTAATCCCATCCTTATATCATTTTGGCTATATTAACTCAATTGAGGAGAAAGTACTTAGCCTAAAGCACGTTAGGGTGAGACCTTGAAATAACAATGTTTACACAAGCTAAAGATGTCTTTTATTGGAGCTCTCCACTGATGCTTGCCAACAAAAGCTTTTCATGCGCGAAAGAGTCAATACTGAATTATGGCTAAGCCATGTAATAATTATCCTCATTAGATGTAACCAGAGCATGGATAGGATGAATTCAGTTATAAACTCTGCTAATACTCAGGAAGCATATTCTATATGTAATTTAATAATCTTGGAAATAAATACACAAGTCTTTCTGTCTTTTAGCACAAGATCTATTTAAAGCAGAGAGGCAATTCACGGAGATGACCAATTTTTTCATAATTTGTTTTTTACTTAATCTGGGGGAAGTTTCTGAATATGGTATTTAGGAGAGTGTAACAAGGTTTCCTGAGAGCAAGGGAGCTGGGACACATTGGCCACCACACCTTGGGTGTATCATCCTGGTGGGAAGATGGGCATGGCTGGGAACGTCTATCCTGAGCAGGGAGTGCAGATCCAGATCTGCATTGTTGGCATCGTTTCTGTCTTCTACTGAAGCATGTGGGAGGCTCCCCATGGAAAGATCCTTTGGGTGCACTGAAGTTTCATCTTTTCTGTCCCCGGCTCATAATTCCCTGGATTCCCTTGTTCTTGACTTACCCCTGACAATTTTTGGAGAACCTTTGAGTGCTTTCATTAAGGTGGTTTCAGCACAAATTTCTAACATTCAGATTCTGGCTAGAGGCTGCCAAACCACTTCTCAGGCAATTTCTCCCCATGCTCTCGGCAACACAGGGGTAAGGGACTATTCCTCCCATGCCAGTCCCAGTTGCTCCCCCTTGCTTTCCCCAGTTCTACCATTCACTGTCAGCATGTTTTTCAATTGACATTCTAGGCAGGTGACCTCAAAAACTTCATCTCAAAACATATATTGAGTGAAGAGGACAGCAGAGAGCCTTTTTACTTATCTGTTTTACAATAACGCAACAAGGTGAGCAGAAACAGGACAGAGGGATGGTGATTCTCTGGCCTGCTTTTGCTTTCAGCACCCTCACACTGGCAAGCATGGCAACCACCTCATTGTGTTACTCACCCTGTGAAACCCCTGATTCCACTGTGGGAAGTATGGCTGCTCTTTTCCCTGGGACTTTCCTCCCCCACGACTGGAAACCTGGCTTGGCTGCCTGAACAGAGCATCAAACCCAAGGACAGGCTGGAGTCCCAGAATCAGCTGGGGCTCTGATTCCCCCTGAAATATTTTCTTGCAATGTCTCTGACTTTGCTGTTTCTTCTGTTACAGGGGATAATATTACTTTCCTATCACTGAATTAACCAGCTGTGTCTGAAAGCATGAAAACATCACGTTTTCCTCTCCAACATTTAAACCTGATGCCATTCTGTGAACCAAACTATCCAGAAAATTAGCTTTTGGAGGTTGAGAAACTTTGACAGGAGGCTCCTGCAGTGCTGCTTTGATGAGTCCTCAGGAGAGTCCAGCAGACCAAGGGGAGAGAGCAGCAAATTGTGTCAGCTCTCATCCAAACCTCACCTCATCTGTCCCAACTCTGCAAGTGCTGAGCACAGCAACAGGCATGACAGTGAGAAGTCCATGGCAAAAGATACTGTGTGGTGAGACTTTCTGTACATAGCTATTTCTAAATAAAAGGGCCAAAAAAGGCAGCAGCACATGTAGCTCACTAGGATCTGCTGCATTCATCTCATGGATGGCACAGTCCATGGGTGAGAACCTGCTGTTTTTTATAAGTCAGCCTCCCCCATATGAGGCAGTGGCAAAAATCCTATAATCCCAAAGAGATGAAATTCTGCTTCTTTCTAGTGATGCAATGCTGATGTAACTATGAAAGCTGGTGACAGTATACCAGTGTGGCAATAATACAACTCTAAGCCTACCAAGGTAAAGGAAAACATACAGGATGTAAAAAAGATTTGGTTAACTGATTTATTTTTCCAAAGATTATTTACTTACTTTTGGAAAATTGCAGAGCTATTCAAAGAAGACTCATTTTTTTTTTAACTATTGACATGGCTTACAGTGATAAAGTAATCAGCATTTCTCAGAATATTAGGAAAAAGGCCTATGGTTCCTGGAAATGTCATATTCAAAACAACTGGTTTAAGAATGTGTTTGTGTAGAACGAACATTTTTAAGCAATGAGGCCAGAAAACTAAATTAAATATCCCATATTTTAAGTTTTCATTGCAAAATATTTTGTAGTTACATTCAAAGTTATCCAATTTGAGGAATTATATAAATAAGACCCAACCTCCATGCTATTAAATTAAGCTGCTGCCAACACTATTATTGGAAGTAAAATTACTTTGATTGCTATCAGTTATAATCAAATATAGGAAAAGCTTGGAATGCTGATATGTTCCACAGTAGTATGTTCTGAAACGGTCATTAGAAAAGAAAGCTCTGACATGATATATCTATTTAAAATTATGCTTCACAGTAGCAGATAAATAGCATAATGAATTCTTGGGTTGCTGCAGCCTATGTGTTTAAGCTCAAGTTATTATTTTATTTCCATTTGTCTTTTTGAGCGGTTTAATGTTGTAAGTAAGCCACAGCTCAATATACTGAATTATTTACGAGCCTGTGGAGTGCAGATGCCTAACACAGCAGTTCTGGAGAAACCTCTCCCAGCTCTAGCCAGGACATGCATGCCAAAACAGAGAGGGCAGTGCTCCAGCACCCAGATCAGCCAGTCCATCCAAGTCCTGCCCGAGCACCGGGGGGGGGGTGCCCCCCGGCCATGAGGAGCCACTCCAACACACCAGCAGTGGAAGGCAGAGAGTGCAGAGCAGAGCAGAGCTGCACAGATTGGAGGGCAGAATCCATGTGTGAGCAGATCCCTGGGGGGCTGCTCAGTCACCACGTAGTCAGGCTTAGACAAAAAGTGCACACAGACCTCGGGCTAAGCCTGAGGTTTGTTCCACTTGTGGCTTTCATAGAAACCGAGAGAACATGGGCTGAGACCATAAACACAGCTGGATACCAAGGGCTGTTCCTTCCCTGGCAGGAGCAGCACAGTTTTCCCCTAGCCCCAGGACATCTGCCTTCCCTCCTCACAGGGACACTTCTCCCAGGATCCCTGGAGGCAGAGAGCAAGGGCCAGGACACACTGAGCAAGGGCAGCAGCCACTGGGGATGTTTGAGTTCATTCCACACTCACCCTACAAGGGAAATCACAGGGTTGGGTCACTTCCCAGCTCTGCAAAGCCACACTACTGAAGCAACAGGGGAGACAAAAAAAAAAAAAGACTTCATAAAACAAATCCTGGAGGATTTCCTCACAGTAATCCTCTACCCAGAGTGAGGTACCTGCCTTGCTTTAGTCACCTGCTGTTTTGAGGGGCGTAACTGCTGGAAGAAGAGAAGGGCAGACTTAGTTATTTTCCCCTCGTATTCTGGAGAAACAAAGGGTTGCCTCCACATACCCTGTCTCAGTTAGAAGTGGAAGACAAAATTCTCCCCAAGGCTCATGCTCTGTCTTTGAATTTTAGAAAGAAGCAGAATTAACTGCTTCTTGCACATGGATTACACCACAGACAGCTTTTTGCCCCTGCAAATCTTACTGTGACACCACTGCAGTGACAGCTGGGATTTTCAGAGGGGTTGCATGAGACAATGCCTCTAAATGCCTTGGAAAATCTCAGTCTAAACATAAATGGCAATCAACTAATTTGATGTGAAAAAAAAAGTTCTTTACAAGATATGCTTGTGCCAATTATGCTTTATAATCTCACCTCCAGAGGTAAAATAACTTTACTTTCCCAGACAATACTCAATGTATGCCATAAAAATTTCATCAGATAGTGGAAATTCAATGTACTATGAGACAACATATATGCCAGAGGGAGCCAAATTCAGTCTCAGAATAATTCTACAATGGTTGTTAGAAATAGAACTAGAATTAAAAACTGCAGGTATTTTTAATAATTATTGCTGTTTATTAAGTGTAACAAAGAACGTTGAAAAAATAAGTGCTATTTTATATGTGTTAAGGGAAGTGATAGATAAAATGTTACTTCTAAATTAATTTTATCAGTTGATCCTCTTCTTCAAAATTATAAAGGGTTGAAATGTGAAGTTGCATTTTAAGGATCCAGAGGGTCTTGGACACAAGGTACAGCAGGAGCAGCTGGAGCCTCCTTGCCAGCAGTGCTGTGGGAGGGGCTGACTCCCTGCCCCAGGGCACCCCTGGCCCTGCAGCCCGGGCATCCTGGCAGCTCCTGACAGGGGGGTTGAACAAGCCAGACACAGCCCTCTGGCCCTGCTCACCCAGCTGGACCCAGCTGATCATCCCACAGCACCCAACAGCCAGTCCTGAGCGTAAAGAATGGGCAGAGATGGGGAAGCGGCCAACGGCAGTGTGTTCTTTGCAGTACTTCATATTAAAGATTTTCTTTGCATTTTGAAAAGGCAGCTTATATCTGATCTCATCACATGAAGGACAAAATATGCCACTTTCAGTTATGTCACTGCATGCTGTGTAGGAAAGCACAGACATTAACAGAGCCACAGCCAAGCATCATGTGCATCTGCATTCTTTCTCTGCAGCCCAGGCTTTTCCTGCCTCGCAGTGACAGGATCAGGGAAGAATTTTCTGTGACTAATTAGGTTTTAACTTGCCAGAGAGAACATGGACATTGGCAGTCTATGGTATAATAGTGAAGCAAAGTTTGAACTAGATTGAACTTAATTTCCTTTTCACTGAAAGGAAAGAAAGATTAATGAAATATCCCCAAATCCATCCTGTTAGCTTTTATTAAATCAGCAAATGAAATTTAACCTCCAATTCTGTTATAAAATCTTTTCCTGTAGATTAAGTTTCTGCAAACATAAATGAAATAGACATACTCTCCCCTGCAACATTTTAGATATGAAAATTACATTACTTCAATCAACATCAATGTTACTTTAGGCAAATGCCATATTAAGAAACAATTATTTCTTGTGTTTCTTGTCACAATGTTACCTAGATTTTATGAAATGCCAGAACTTTGCTAGTCCTTTTTTAAAACCACTTGCTGATATTCCAACATGTCCTTGTTCTTTCGGCTGATAGGACAGAGTTAACTCTTCAGGAATACAGTGCTTTCTTTTATTAATGTTATACTTTTTGTCTGAGGGACTCTAGCCACGCTCCTCTCCCACCTCCTTTACTGCTGCTGGGCTCTAGTCATTGCATTAACACCCTGCCTTACCACTCTTCTCCTGAACATCTCACTGAAGTTGACACATGACATCAGGGAAACCCAGCGCCCTTCTCCTCAGCAGATGGATGCTGCCACATTTCTCTTCACAGAGGAAAGCCAGGCACAATTCTTCCCAAGAATATTTCTGGGTTTCACATTCTCTGAACCTCAGAGAAAGGGAAAACACAATTCTTATCACTTGCTGCGCCTGTGTTGTGCCAAAGTAGAATGCAATATGGAGATTGTTTACCCCAAGTGATGGTGTTTTGTTTCCTTGGCCTATCAGGGCCAGGTGTGTGTGTGTGTGTGTCGGGACTGTCCGGGGACAGTCACGAGTCAGTGCAGTGTGAGCAGGGTGTGTGCAGAGTGAGGGCTTGGCAGATTCAGTTTAGATGAAATGTATAGAGTATAGTACAATAAAGTAATTAATTAGTCTTCTGATATCCATGGAGTCCTCCTCATCATTCTCTCCCCTTTGTAGGAGTTGTCTTTGATTTACAATAGATGGGGGCAGGCACTTAGATGTTCTTTTTGGAGAATCAGTACAGTATGGTCTCTAAGCTTGCTTCTGGTGATAACCTTGAAGAACCAGAGCTGGTGACATCAGTCTGGAGCATCCATAACTGCATGGCAAGGTCTACACCTTAGAAGCTATTTACCTGCAAATGTTAAAACAAATGAGTAGGGAAGTGGGGCTCTGCTATTTCACACTGGTGAGTAAGGCAGAACTGTAAAAATGAGTGTAACGAGCACATGCTGCATGGGGACTGCCTGTGTCCTGCTGCCTGCACACCAGGCCCTCATCCTGCTGGGGGGTCAGACGAGAGGCTCTGAGACAAGGCTCTGGTGTGCTGCTGCAAAGGACAGAGCCACGCAGAACCTTGCCTCTGAGAATGGGATCCTGTCCTACCCCCAGGTGAGTGTTCCCACCGTGCCAAATGAGCCCAGCCAACTCCAAGGCTTTGGAAAGCCCAGGGCTCTGCAGGGGGAGAAGCGTTGCTGCCATAGAAGTTAGAACATTAACACTGTTTACGTCAAACCGCCAGCGCTTGGTACTGCACAAGACAATGTGAAACTGTATAAAATATTTGCATTGATTGCCAAGAAAGCAGACGCTGCCAATACTCCAGAGCATGTCCTCTGGAACTGATTACTTCTAATCCTTTAGAAAATGTATAAATAAAGTGATGCCAAGAGGGATGGACAAGCCAGGGCACCTACTCATGTTTCTAACATACTGCTTTTCCTCCACCCCTTTCCCTTCTGTGTACAAAATTCTCTCCTTTTTTAGTAACTTAAGTTGACAATCATCAAAAGAAATCAAACTGTATATAAACGAACATTCTGACGCATGTCACAGTATGTCAGAAACCATAGAAATCTACTAGAAGTCTGCAAAACTAGTATTTAAATCTTTTAGTAATGCTCTAGTAGAATGATTATTTAACTTACTTGCAAGAATGCATTTAACAGGAACACCAGAGGCGTTTACCCTTAGTATTAGCTGCTCAATCACATAGCCTAATCCCAGAGGCCTAATCTGCGTGTTAGTGGAACACAGCAATTATCTACATTCATTAGAAATTAGAAAGGGGGAAGGTGGAGAGAAAATCTCAATGGGTAGATAATTAGTTTCACATACTCTCATTGTTTGCACGTAGCCAAATCCATATTGCCATTGAAGTCAAAGGAGCTTTTACTAGCCCGTCCTGCCTTTTCTTGCTGTCCAGACCACCAGCTATGATCATCAGAACTGCTTGTCTTAGGCAAGGAGACACAAGCTTGTTTTAGCCTTAAATATATTAGAATGGTCTTTCTTTCTCATAAGTGTCTAGTAAGCTAGAGTAAGTGGATTTCAATAGCCTGCTTGTTGGTAGCTGCAGCTGGTGCCTGCTTTGGGTTCTTTATTTTGTGCTTAACACAATACTGCTTTAGAACAGATGGATTTAGCAAAGCTTGCTAAGATACTAAAAAAGAGTAGGGTGTTCCTAAAGCAGCTGGACACAAATTGAGTAAACATATAATGGAAGACCGGTTCTTTCATTCTCCATTCCCCAATAAAGATGTAATGATTTATCATAGAGCTGGAGAACTGACATTCCTCTCAATCAAAAGGTAGTGTTACGCCTCACTATGAGTCATTTATGGCTGATCCCAGGCAGGGGGAGAGAACAGGCTACTCTTGCAGCCTGATTTCTGCAAGCTCATTATAATTACAGCTGTCCTCAAGCTGAAGAATTCAGACATATTTCATGTCTCCAAAGTTTTACTGTAGCTCTTTGTAGCAGCAGATCAGTGTTCATTCTCAGTCAGTGTAGCAATAAGATGTTCTGTGGTATTCTGTGCACTTATAATCCTATTTTCCTAATAACATAAATAGGTGAAATCAGTTTTATTGAGGGTCTTTGGACTTTTCCAGTCACTCCAAGTGACCAGGAAACTGTGCAAGCTCCATCTACAAATACCTGTTCTAAGTTCAAGTCAGAGACTGCTATTTAGAGATGTTCTGTCTTCATTAATTCACCACAGATATAAATCTTAGGTGATTTCTAGCATGAAAAGCATGGCAAATTCTTGCAATTCTCTTTGCTGTTAGAACATACATTGAAATAAATCTTACTTGTAGGTTAACTGACAGCAAAAGTGCTGCTTGAGCACAACTGATCCTGAGTCTGAGCCCTAAAATGGGTAAAATTACCTCCTTATGAGATTCACCTTCTCTGCTCAGTGAACTTTGAAGGCCTCCACTACACAAGGCAAAGGACAAGTACTGAGATGAGAGGAGGTTAGAACCAAGCAGGGTGTGATGGATCTAAACAAAACCATGTTCAAGGAAGTGTTTAATGCTGGCTGCATTGTGACTACAGAAATGGAAGTGTCTGCAGAGACCAGGAAGTGTCTCTGAAGTCATTAAGTGACTTTTAAGGAAAGGACTCCAGCTCCACAATCCATCTGCAAAGGGCTCTCAATTGTAGCAAAGACCATTTACTTCAATTTTACTATAAGAGAAAATAGGGAGAGATGGAGGAAACAAAAGGCTGTGGAATGTTGCCGTGCTGCACAGAAGCTGAAGGATCACTTCCCTGGGTACTGCACTGCCCAGCAGGGCCCTCTGCTGTGTGAAACCTTGGTAGACATCTCATCTCCAAGTGCTTGGTGACAAAAAAAATGTAAAAGAGGAAGAACCAGAACAAATTCTAAACTTGAGTTCATTTTCAGAAGGAGATCAGGGAGATTTTTTAAAAAGGCATGTTGGATCACAAGATAATTTGGTTTGGAAGAGGCCTCAAGAAATCATCTAATCCAGTCTCCTAGAACATCCCTACTACACAGACATGTATCACCTTTCAGAGATAAATTCCTTGTAATAGGGAAGCAAATAATCATAAGAATAGCATTACCCGAGAATTACCTTTTCCTGGCGAGATGTTTCTACAATTAAAACAGGTAGCAAAAGACCATTCTGTGATGACAAAGAGGTGCAAAAGTGTCAAAGTCAAGGACTGAAACAAAAATTTGAATGAAAGGTTTGTAACTGAGCAATTAATTAATGAAGAAAAATCTGACTGATGTAATTTCAGAAGACTTTTAGTAGGAAGTTACTGGAAACAAAGCCACCAAGTAGGAAGACAAACTCCTTCTAAGGAGCTCAAAAGCAGATACCATCTGCATGGCAGAAAACAGAAATTGAATATGCTTCCTGGAAAAAATGTGAAGAGCTCAGTGAGAGCTCCTTTCCAAAATGTGTGTTGTTCTTCCTCGCTTTCTGGGTGGTGGCGGTTCTGCTTTCTCATGTATCAACTCAGCCTCAGACAGAAACTCATTATTATGTAAAATACAACATGCGAACTCAGAGTCTAAAACCCTATAATCTTAAAATCCAGCATATGGAAAATGTAAATGGGTGGTGTGGTGTGAGAAGCTGTTTTCATCTACTTCTGCCAGCAGAAGAAAAAAAAGAAAGCTTTGTTTATGTGCCACCAAAACAATTTCAATAGAGCCATTATGTGTCCCAAGCCAGGCCACCGATTGTTTTATTCAGCAGCCTTTCAAATCACAGCTTCAACAGTGTGAGGAAATGAATTTAAATAATATTTTAAAAATAGTTTTGTTCTTTCTATGGACATGGATACAAACCCGCAGGCACCAGTCTTGTGTCTACTGCCATCTTGTAACAAAGGTTTTTCACTGTGTGAGGTGGGAGTGAAGTGGGGGTGAATCCTGGTTCCTTCTCCTGACAGTGTCTCCTGGTTCCTTCTCCTGATTGTGTCTCCTGGTTCCTTCTCCTGACAGTGTCTCATCCTTAGGAAAAGACAACAGGAGAGGGGGATGAGAATTTCCTAAAACCACGAATCTGAGCAGGGCACAGGGGTCACCACTGAAAGGGCTTTGGTCACAGCTAACGATGGCCAGGGAGAGGTTCTGGGGACAGTTCTGGGAGCACAGAAAGATGGCAGCATACAGTGGAGCCTGTGGGACCACGGACTTGGCACCTTGGGCAGAAGGAAGGAAGGAATTTTGCAGGACAAATGGGAGAAGAACTTGGTGGAAATAGCACAGGGCCTCAGAGTAAGGTAAGAGACACCTCTCTTTATGAGGAACCTGTATCCCTGGTACACAAATCTACCTTAAACAATAACATTATGAGACAGCTATTGTTTTAAGAGGCTTTAAAATGCAGCTGCTCAACATATCTAACAAATTCTGTTGTAAGCATACAAAGTAGTATACTCTAGCCAATATACTCCCACTAAGAGCCTGGGCTCTAGCAGTAAAGACACGGGGGCAAAAACCAGTTAAAAATATCCATAAAATTACAAATGTAGGAGCCTCCAGACTTCCACTGTTACAAGACACACAGTACTACAAGGATTACAAGTATCATTGCTGTAGATACGACAACATTTGATAATCAATCTCATTTCATGTTTAAAGATCTCTCATAGGTTTTTAATTAAACTTTAGAGGATCCAAATGATAGGTTTTGCTGTTGAACAGTATATGTTTACCATGAGATTAATTCTGGTTGATTGATGTGCACTCAAGCCAGTTCAGAAATATGCTGCTTACAAGGCATGCAAAATCTGCTTGTACTGTAGCATACCTCAGCCACAATTAGCTGTCATGAATTTCTTTTCATGGAAGGGCTACCTACTTTAATAATTTTTACTTTATAGTGCCAGGCGAACTGGTTTAACAATTATTACATTTCACTCAAAACTTTGTCCATATTTAGATTTTAACAAACTTTGAAATTAGCCTAAGAAAATGAGGCTTGTGCAGTCAAACTGTTTCTGTGTTTATTTGCGTCTGTTTGCATGTCCCTGCCTTGCAGATTTTGATCCCCTTTGCACTTGACAGAGGTTAGAGGTCTCTAAAACACTACTTTTCTGTGTTTCATGCGAACAGGCAACCTGGAGAATACAAACTATAGTATTTTCCTTGGTGCAAGAAAAGTTGCCTTATTAGATACCAGAAAATCTACATATGAAAGATTAAATATAATATACATATATTATGTGTATACATCCTCAGTAACAAGAAGTATTTCATAGGAATATAGGGCATTTCAGGCAGGCAGTGGCCCCAAAAGGGGTTTTTTACAGTACCCTAGGCAAAGTCTTGAAGCCAGAACAGATTGCTCAGGGCTGTGCCCAGACAAGTCTGGAGAACCTCTGAGGATGAAGGCTGCACAGACCCTCCAAGCAACCTGTCCCACCCAAAAATGCTCCCCTGCACCCAGTCTGGACCCCTCTGGTTTCAATGTACACTGCTGCCTCTTGTCCTCCTACCCTGCAGTGCTGAGCACAGCCCAGCTTCATCTTCCCCATGACCTCCCTGCAGGTGCCAGGGGCTGCTGTGAAGTCCCCTGAAGGTGTCTCCTGGCTGGACAAGCCCTGGTTGCACAGCCTCTCCTCAGTGGGTCTGTGCCCAGCTCGCTGGCCACCATCCCTACAGCTCCTTTTCCACAGAGCTGCTGTGCCAGGCAGTGCCAGTCTGGATCTCTGCCAGGGGTCTGCCTTGTCTTTGCCTTTGACTGGAATGCCAGGAACCTCATGAAATGCAAGCCAGTGGCCACCCTGCTGCTGGTGCCAGAGCCTGGCCGTGTGGGACAGCCCAGCTGTGCTCTGCTGCAGCTGGAGCCTGGTGGCTTCTCAGCACACCGAGACCAGCACAGGACATCTGCTCCCACACAGAATGTTAACTAGGCTGGCTCTCATCTCTGTGGTCAGAGCCACAGCATGGGACCATTTTAATGTCTCCTTACTTTAAACATATTTTGAAGGCAAAATTTTGCCTTCACTGCTTGGCAGAGGCTGGGAAATGGACTGACACAGGCTCATCTCTTGCCAGCCTGTGTCTGCGGGACAGGACACACACTAAGATGATTTTCACCATGAGCAGCATGTATTGCCCAGAGATGCAGGCCAAAAGAGGAAAGAAGCAGGTTCCAGATTCAGAGTAAACCAAAGGAAAATGTGCTTTGTAAACATGCAGATAAGTAAGTGCCAAAAGTTAACCCAAGTTCAGGCAGCAAATGGATAAAAGAGAAAAATTCACAGTGACCATATGAGAAAATTTCTGTTTCATTAATGATCCAAATATCACTGGTAGATGAGATTGTGTTCTGTGAAATATTTTTGCCTTGTTTGTGTACATGTTCTCCCTCCTAGACATCTGAGGTTGGCCGCCACACAGATGGGATACCAAACAGGACAGACACCTATGATTGGCCTGACGGTGTGATTGTGCCTAAACTGAACCAACACACAGCATTCACACAGACAGGACACCTTGAATTGCCCCTGCCACTGAGGAGCCTTTTCATGTCCTCCCATGCCATCCACCTTCTCTCCATCTCCCAGGAGCTGTGACCATGCAGGCAGCCTCCCAGACCTGGTCCCATGATCAAACAACACAGCACAAGATCAAACCCCTATCCATGTAATTGGGGTTGAGCTTCATTCCCATTTAGGCAGTATTTAGTAGTTTAGTAGTTTATCTTCAGTAAAGATCCCAGAAGCTACACAGTCTCAAATGGAACCAGAAGCCTGGGTGTTCAGTGGGCTAGTTCTCACTCTCTCAATGATTTCTTTAAATACATGCAGCAATGACTTGCTGAAAAACTAGACTATTTGACATTGTTTTGAAGTTCAAGCTGTCTTCGAGGCCCTTACCTTCAATTCACATGTTGTAAGCCTTTCCAGTCTGGTATTAATAATAAATATTATTCCATGCATCCTTATTTTTTGCTTAATTTAATTACAGAAAATGTAATAGCCTTATGAAAACAATAGATGAGTTTTCAAACCTAATTAACATGATACAAGTGCACGGGTCACTAAAACAGTTGTTTTATCTGGAAGCCTTCCATGCAAACAGATAAAAACAAAACTACATTTAATTCAGCAACTTCACTGTAAAGTTAAATCAAAGATGACTACTTCTTGCCTAGGGGTGCAGCCTTCCTGGTAATAAATGCCTTCCTCTTGTTATTATTTTAGAAAAAGAGAAAGAGATATGAGAACCCTATCACAGAGTTTATAGTATGTCTAAGTCAGCCATGACCAAGGCTTAACTGTTAGAGCAGCCCTCTATCACCAAGGAGAAAATCAACCCAGATGTATAGCATTATTTTATTATTCTAACAGCAAATTTTATGTTTAAGGTAAACCCATCCATCTCTCCCCCTCCTCCACCTTGGTATAACTTCTATGCCGCTCCTCAACACCCCAGTCTGATTCTACAATTTACTTGGGTCTATAAGTTAGCAAGAGCTGTGCATCCAATGAGAAAATAAAGTATAACCCTAAGATTTTACTCTCATTTTACATTTTCTTGAATATTGTTTTGCCTTGAAGAAAAAAACCCAAAGTTTGATAATGGCTGAAGAGCCATTTGTAATTCAGGACTGGAGACCTCCATTCAACAAGTAGTTTATTGCTCCCAGTTGAAGAGAATTGATTCCCTCGTTTCTTGGAAAAGGGGAAAAAATTGTTCTGGTATCCAGGATGTCACATATCTGCCTACCCACAGGCATTTTTTGTCTGTCCATCAGCCAAGGAGAAACAATTGCCCACTGGCAAACAGACAGTGCAGTTTGACAGACATCAAGGCTGATTCATCCCAGGACTAAAGCAGGCCAGTATTTTATCTGTGACAGTTGAAGGAGCTCTGCCACAGCCTTGCACAGTGATCCTGCTCCTGCACAGCTGGTGAGTCCACATCTGAATGCATGGCCAGGCTGCCCATCCTGTCCTGGGAGAACTGAGGTGGACACCCTCAGCCCCAGAGGGGGTTCTCTTGGGGTTTCCAAGTATTGTGTCAGAACAGAGGGCCAAGAACAAGGCTGCAGGAGAAACTGAGAAAAGCCAACACCTGAAGTTCTGCCTTCCTCTGGTGCAGTTTGGCAACCCAGCCTGATGATCGTGTGAATGTGCAACTCCACCCTCTTCTCCAGGAGCTTCAGAAGAGGTCAGAGGGCTATGTGAAGATGTAAAAATCCACATATGTCTGTATTCTCCACGTCTCCATAACTCTCATATTCCAGTAACTTTCTCTGTGCAGCAGTCCTTCAGCAGATTTTTAGAAACAGGCTCACAGCTTTGTGAGCATAAAGGCAGTGTCACAACACAGCTATATCCCTCCTTAAACCAAAACTATCACATTTTCATTTAAAGAGGGGTTCCAAATTTAATGCTGTTTTTCTGCTTTGTTCAAACTCTTAAACCATTGAAACATACTACCCATTAAAACCATTACCTCTAAAATCATCTAATTAAAAGAACCCCTCTTTATTTCTATACCTCAAAGCCAGGACCTTCATTATTTTTAAAATTCTATTAAACATATACACCTAATTCATAATTAAATGACCTTTTCAGAAGACTCAATAAGCACAAGAACAGGTTCTGGATGAGTAGAGAATTGCACAGTGAAACCAAGTACTTTGGTTTTCCCCAAAGAAAGGCTGGTCATGTGGCCAGCAGCTGTGACAGAGCAGGATCCCTATATGATGTGAAATATAGTATTAATTACTTTTCCTGTGCTCCCCAATAAAATAACAAATAGATTAAAACTTAGAAGAAAAAGAAAGTTAGTGTTTATTTGCAAAGATTAAAAAAAGTGAAGATTCAGGAAAAAGAAAATAATTTGAAGAATGAATGAAAGAAAAAATACTTCAAATAGACAAAAAAGCTTTTGTACGATCATACTTCCCCAGATGCACAGAGCAGCTTGCAGTTTAGAATTACTAGGAACAATTAAAATGAAACAAGAACAAATGTGCAGTCCAAAGGCTAGGCAATCCCCTTTCCTCCCCTCTTCCATTTCTCTCAGCCTGCAGCCGATCCAAAGACCACAAAGAGCTCATGCCCTGCAGGCAGGTAAAGTTATGAAACATGGGAGAGAAGCCGCCCCAGGGTCACACCAAAATTCATCTCACTGCAGGTTTTCCAAAAGAAGCCCAGCAGGGATTTTGTGGTCAGCATCACCACTGCTAAAGATAGGTATTACTTTCATTTGCCCTCCTGAGGTGCACCCTTCTTCAGTCTAGAGAAAAAGAGAAAAAGAAGCAACCCATCTCTGTCACACACAGGACAAAGGGTAGAAAATATTTGGACTGATTGAATAATTAGAAGCAATTAGGGGTAGTTATCAGCACCAGGAGACTCCCCTGGAGCAAGGAAAGAAAGATGTGACAAGAGCCACCAGCTGGAAGAGGAGACAGAACAAGTGATGACAGGACGTAAAATGGTTTGCAGTTGCTTCTGGGCTGCTGCAGCTACTCTTTGCTATATTTAACGAGCCAATGGCCAGAACAGCCTTTTGGAAAAATATTCCTTCACCAAGGCACTCCTGTGCTAGAGACGCTGCTGTTCATTGGGGGCAGGAGGCCTTGGGAATCCATTTTAACCTAAAGGGCTGCTACTATGGAATAATGTATCCATCAATGAACCCCAGCAGATTTGTCTTGTCTTTTTTTTTTCCTCTAAGCAGAACAGTTTGAAGAAACAGCTCCTAAATTTGGGGTACAGAGAGCTACAGAGATTATACCATCATACATCACCAGTGGCACCTTCCCAGCCCAGTCCTGTGCCAGTCCTGAGGTGTTTGTAACCTTCACTCAGCACTTTCCTGTGGTACTCTCTGGCAAGACCTTGATTTCCACTGAGCACCCCAGAGCCCCATGGCAGCTCTGGAAGCACACAACTTTTAGCTCTGGAGTCCCTCAATCAGTTCCCACTGTGGTCAGTAGGGCAGGTGCTATCACATGGACACAGAGCAGGACTTCACAATCTTGCATGGGGCAGTTTGCTCCTTCATCAGGACAAAAAGTGTGTGAGAAGAAAGCATGTGCTCCTCTGCCTATGGCACATCCTCCTTTCTACTGGGCATGTGTGAAACTGAAATATGAACACAACAGGGCCACAGCTTTTCTTCTCTTGTACCACTTCAGTTGGATTATGTCCCAAGGCAGCTTGGTTTTGGCAGCTTCCTCTTCTCTCCACTCATTTTTCTATTTCTTTTCCTAATCAAAATCTCCGAGGCTGGAACAGCAGGAAGGAGTGAGAACTGTGGCAGTTTCAGATCTCAGCTAGTGATGAGGAAGCAAAGTGTAGGGTGAATGCTGTTTGCTATAATCCATGCCTGCCCAACACTCATAAAAGTTCAAGGATTCAAGTTGTGACCTGTTCTGCTGAGATTTTAAGCTGGAGTGGCATGCTGAAGAAGCATGAAGGGCTTGAATTTGACAGCAAAGAAACTTTAGGAGCATTTCTTATGAAGGTTGTGCTCAAGATGGCAGAAACCTCATTCTTTTGGCTGCCTTCCCAAGAGGAACTGGCTAAATTAAGGCTCCTTTCAGTTGTGGATATAACCCTAAACCAAAACCACAGGGATCTGATTCAAGATCTGTCTGCCTGAAATTGAGGCAGCTGTAATTCAAAGCTGGAATTCCAAGACTTTGAAAAGGAAGGTTTGGGCTTGCAAAGGAAAACCTAAATTTGTCAAACCCCAACAAACACACCTCAGCAGTGAGCTCGGAGCCCATCCTCTGCCTTTCTAGGCCTGCATTCCTCAGGCCCCTCTGAAAACACAGAGTAGTCCTGTTATCCAAGTGCTTGCTTGCATGGAGACAAGACAGGTTGGAAAGAATTGATTGTGGGTGTCATTTTGCTTTCCAGAGAGCAGCAGTGCCCAGGCAGTACTGGCAGGTGAAGGATGCACTGCAGAGCAGCAGGGATGCCCCTCAGCTTGCTCAGGCATGGGCAGTGAGCATCCTCTGCTCAGAGAGCTTCATGGGGAGCTCAGCTGCTGAAATTATCCCTGAAGCCCAGATGTTGTAGCATAGACAAGAAGGATTCTCACTCTCCTGAACTCTATAAATTAACAGTGAGTTTGACCCGGAGTTCTCAGTCTTGTTCATCAGGCATAGCTGGACAGAAGAGAAGGGAAATTAACAAAAAAAACGAAACCAAACTAAACAAAAAAACCCAAAAACCAAAAACCAAAAACCAAACCAAACCAAACCAAAACAAACCAAACCAAAACAAACAAACAAACAAACAACAAAAAAAAACCCCAACAACAAAACAAAAAAAATCAAAAAAACCTCAAAAAGACAAAAAAAAAAAACCCAAGACAAAACAAAACAAACCCCCCCCCCCCCAAAAAAAAATCACCTTGCTGCAGCTTTGTTAAAAATGTACTTTGGAAGCAGCTTAGGAAAGGGCATGTGGCTGCCCTTACAGCCCCCTAGGGATGCTGTGCTTGTGGGAAGTGCAGTGATGTTGGATGAAGTCTGCATAGCTCTAAATCTGCTGCAAACACCCTGCTGGGTCAGGTGAGAACCAGGGCTGAGGTACAGACTTGGAGGCCACATCTCTATATCCATGCAGGAGGGCATGAAGTCCTCTTTTTTTATTCTCATACTGATGGCCCTGGCATTGAATGCACTGCACCCTTTTTTTCTTAAACCAGAGTACTTGCACTCCAGAAGGCTGAAAATATATCTCAGTTGTAAGTCTTCATTTTGCCCTGTGGGGACCATTACTAACTGCAGCTAGGGATGGACCTGCCCCAAACCTGCTGTGTGTGTTTCAAACACACCCCAGGCTCTCTTTTCAGAGCTGCAGATGCAAGCAGGGTGAGAATATAGGTTAAGCCTCTATTTCAACTTGGACTCATTCCCTGTATTTCCACTTGAATCTATTTCTAATTTTAACTACATCCATTATAACATTTAGGGTTTGCTTTGCCTTTTTTGAAATAGTGAGACTCAGCTCCACATGTCTGAGTTAATGTGAAAGCACACCAAGGTATTTATGTCTCTGCAGACAAGGGTGAAAAGGCCAAATGCAGCTGCTGAAACTCTCACCTCATGTGAGGGGAGCGATGTTTCAGTGGCAAAGTGACTTTAGCACAGGACCTGCAGTCCCACAGCCTGTTGCAATTCTCTTTAGCCTGTTGTTCTGCCAAAGTCTGATCACAGAAGAGCGCCCAGGGCAGCAGCAGCTCCTCAAGGGAGTCACAGAAATCGAGTGGCCAACATGCAGCGTCATTAAATAAACAAGCATAAGAGAACATCCCTTCTGGGGATTGTATTATGATAGTTCCCCCTCCCCAAATTCCCTAGGCTGCAAGACTGTACCAATAATGATTGTCTGACTATAAACCTGTCTCTTAAGTTCAGTCTAATTAGAAATCTAAGGCACAAAATTACTTTAAATATTTTCTATTTTTAATGCAAATAAATGTACACTAAACACACCCAACATGAACAGGAAACTACAAAGAACTTTCTTTTTTTCATATTGTCCTATGCAAAGTGTTACAGAGACTTTGCTAGGATACTTCCAAGCAATTTATAAAACAAATGAAAATACTTGTAAAAAGAAACCCCAGTCCTGAATAAGAAATATGATCCATTATTATACAGCTCAGTAAATGCAGTACATATATACAGTAAATATAAAGGGAATGTACCCATGTACTGTCCAATAACCACTCAATATGGTCTGATTGATCTCCTAACTTTTTTCGCATCTCTTGTCTTCTAGGACCATGTCTTTAGGGCAGGGGCCACCTCTTTACTCTGAATTTTTTCAGCACCTTGCAGTTCCTGTTCAATCCTAAGCACTGCAGTATTGCTATTGCACAATTTTGAACTACAATATTGTTATTGAGTAATATAAACACAGATACTTATTTAGTCTGAAAAACATATATTAGTACCATCTGGCCTGAAAAACTGTAACTCTACTACAACTAAAATACATTAATTTGCTCACATGTAAAAGCACTGATGCGAGCAAAATTCTGAAACTGGCTTCAATTTCCTTTAGTGCAACACTGACCTCTCCCTTCAGCCACCAGCCTCCAGTTCTCAGGCCCAAAACTTAACCTGCTTTGTCCTCTTTGGTTCCTGGGGCTTCAGCAGTCACACAACATAGTAAGTGTTGTGTCAGGAAACAAGTTTTCTTTCCCAGTTTATAATACACTAGACAAACTGAGAAATGTCCTTGAATGAGGTCTCAAGCACTTCCACACTTTGGAAATTCAGTCCTGTGTCTTCAGATGTGATTTCTTAACACCAGGTGGTTCCTGTAGGTACTTCCATACATACAGACTGTCTGCTGCTTCCCTTAAAGATAAAGGCTACAGCATTTTTTCTGGGTGGTCTGGGCACCTCTGCGTGTATGTGACATACTACACACTCAGCTTAAGTCAAACACACCAACCTGTCATACACACCAACCTGTAGGACATCTAGAACTTAGAATTCTTAGTAAAAAAAAAAAAAGGTATAGATTAGATTTTTACAAGGAAATAATAGGAACACAGTCAGCAGCTTTAATGGGATCTTCATCTCTGTCACACCTATTGAGGAACGAATCATAAATGTCACATTTCCTTGTTTTGCTAGAGGACATTACGAGGCCATGGGAAGTGATCCAGGACTTGGCTGCATGAAACAGTGGATTAAATCATATTTTGTCGCAGACATTCTCTTTGTGAAAAATCCTTTCCTTAGGATTTTTCCTTCTGAGAATCTGTGGCCTCAGAGATAGACATAAACAATAGGTTATCTGCTGCTGTGGAATGCAACAGGTCAGTCTGGATTGGCCCATCTTGGATGTTTAGAAATAATGGCCAATCCAGAATTGGGACCTCTTTCGGACACAGTCTGAGAGAGCGGGGTTTGTTTTCATTCTTTACTTTTTCTATTCTTAGCTTAGCAAGCTTCTGAAAAGCTCTCCTGCTTTTTCTTTTTAGTATAGTTTTAATAGATGTATATATCATAAAATAATAAATCAAGCCTTCTGATAATGGAGTCAAGGATCTCGTCTCTTCCTTCACCCAAGAACCCTTGTGACAACCGTCACAATATTTCAATTAAAAGTTTTACTCTAAATATAGGGTGTGAGAAGTGCTGAGAACTGATAGTGGTCCAGAGGTTTTGCTGATGGTGATCCAGAAGTTTTGGAAAGAATCTGGGCTAAAGTCCACCTCATGTAAAGAGCAACCATACCTTAAGCTTGAGCTGTAGCCTCTGCAGGGACTGGAGCCACCTTGTGCTCAACACCACAGAGCTGAGTGCTGGCAGCTTCTGCAGTTCAGATAATCAGGAATAGGGGGAAGCTGAGCCATGTGAGTGCATTCAGCACTAAATCCATACGTCAGAAATTACCATGTGGTCAACAGGACCAGGACATGGTACCCCTTCATTCATCTATGGAATGTATGTGTGCATCTAAAACAGGAGTTTCTAAGCCATTCCAACAGGCTATATATGCACTGAAGCTTTGGGTTTTTTCTGTTCCAGAGAAGAGAACTGGCTTGTGTACAAAAATCTAATTCCTAGGGTAGGAAAAAAGCACCTCTTTTTAAGGGAGTTTCATCCTGAAGATCCTGAAACAAAGGGATTGTGCCATTCCTGAAGAGGAATTAGAGAGCTTCCACAGCAGCTTTAACACACTCACTGCATCTGCACCTACTGCTAAAACAGGAGGTTGGAGAGATAAGAAACCAACTAAATCTGAATTGAAATTATCATTATGAAAAGTTCCCAAACTGATTCCGGGAGTTAGGCTGTGATCTTATTTACATGGTTTTTAACAAGGATAAGCTCCAGAAGCTGCCTAGAGGATAACAATGTTACAGGATTTAAACTGCTGTAACTGGGACCAAATCTGAACTCCTGAAATTACTCCAGTTTCATACCAGAGAAACTAAGAAAATAATCTAGGCCTTCCTATCCTAATCTCCCAGGGAGATGGGAGGATAATGCTGTGCCTGAAAAATCCACTGCATTGAATAATCCAGGAGGTGGTCAAGTAACTACATTTACATCTTTTTTTCTTAATTTATTGCTTCCATTCTTGCAGTCTGTTTGCATTCTGACCCTTTTTGTCTCGGAATTTACTGAGAAATATTAACACTTTTTTAAGCAACAGGAATATCCCATCTAAAAAGCTGGCAAATTTCTTAACCTCTGGGAAGCATTTTTGCTGTAATATCAAAATACTTCAACACATATCAGTTCCAAATGACTTCACTTGTACTGTCAGTTTATCCTGTTGGACACATGAAGTCTTGGGGAACACATGAGCAGCTGTGGTACTATAGTATATTCTAGCCTAAAGGAAGGAAATAGTTTTGGACTGAAATTTAATGTGTTGTTTAAGGCCTACCAAAGGCAACAATGATCAGTCCATTGAGGATTTACATTGGGAGGGCAGGGAAAAGAAGGCATTGGTGCGGAGCCAACATGGCAATGTGGCATTTCTGCACATCAGCAGGTACCCACTGCTGATGCATCTGGGGTTTGCCTGGCCTCAGGGCCTTTCAAGGCTGCTGTGGATGGATGCTGTGTGTAGGCAGGTGGGTGGTGAAGGGAGGTGCAAATCTGGGCTCTGGGGTGCAAGCCACAGAGCTTCCCCCTGCTGCCTGGCCAGAAATCTGTGGACCCCTCATCTGCTGCAGAGCTTCCCTTCAGAAGATGAATAATTACAAATCATGGAAAGGTTTCCTCATAAAGGAAAGGAAATAAATCCATCAACCTCTATTCTGTCTGGTTTAGAAGAGTCTCATGGCACTTGTTAAAGTTTGTGGCTGAAATGGGACTGTAGGTAGGTTTTGATTTAATCTTGGCTCTGCTGAAGTAGATGGCAAAAAACTCACTGAACTTGAGGAGGGGAAAGATTAATACATTAAACCCCTTGTCCCTTAGCAGTTCTGCTTTGCAGAAAACAAAGTATCAGCACTTGCCTGACTCACAGGCAAGCAAATTCTTGCTGACTGCAGCTTATTTTCTAGAGTAGGTAGAAGGACTTGCTGCTCTGCCATGCGCCTCCCAGCTCCTCCTTAAAATCTACCAGGAACTCTGCTGTGCCAAGCTTTTGAAGGCCTTAGTGCAGAAAGTGAAAAAGAAATAATTCACACTGGTCCTGACTTCTCATTAGAGCAGTGTTCTTCCTGTGTATCCCTGTGAAGGCAGCCTGGCCTAGCAGGCATCTCAAAGCTCCTGTACTGGTAAAACCAACCTTGGCAGCCTCCCTTGCCTTGTCCCCATTTTACAGGGCAAGCAGTTCATGCTTGTTCCAGTCATGCTTTTCTTCAGCAAGTGGGGGAGTAACCAACACTGTCTGCTCACCATTTTGTGCTCTATGACCACAGATACCAAGTCAATCAATTGCTCTTTTCACCAGTAATAGACTCCTTTTTGAAGAATATTAGAAATACCTGCTGGATAAGCTGTTTTGTCAGCAGGTCATGGAATTCTGTAATATTCCATGCATCAGTTGGTATGTTTAACCCAAGGATTTTCAGACTTTGGCACCACAAGCACTAACTTATTTTTTCAGACTTTCTTTCATGATATTTGGAAAAGCCTTTTTATAAGACTTGCCTTGAATGTATTGTCTTAATTCTCTATTTGGGTGCAGTCCTAGTGGATAGTATTTTCCAGTGCCTACTAAAGCATACAGAAGGGGCCAAAATGACTTTTAATTCAATAAGCTCAAAAACCCCTGCATAGATTCTACTGAAGAACAAAATTCTATAAACGGAGTCTTTATTTGCATTGTATTCAGAAAAAGAAATATTTTTTTTCAATATTAAAAAGTCCTGGGTTGATCAAATTGTTGCGTATTTTTTTCTGGATAAGTGGTAGTGAGTAGAGATCTCTGACAGTTCTATATTAAATGCAGGTGGCTCTGTGAATGCTATTCCTGTCTGATACACTACATTAACCATAACCTGCAATTTCTTCCAAAAGAACTGGAATGAATTAAATTGTTTAATAAAACCTTACTTACCTGCATAAACTCATTTCTAGTTTGCATTTAGGTTCCCCTAATGCATCTTACTAGATTAGTACTTGTAACATAAAAAGCTAGAAGTGTTTACTTAGAAAACCAAACACTTAGTATAATCCTGATAATTGTCCAAAATTTTCCATTTTAAGATGGACTTTTCTTTCATACCTTTTCTTGCTATATTCTGAATTGCTAAATTAATTTAGCACAAATTCATAACTTCATTCCCACTTCACAGCTAAATTCAAGGCTCAAACAGAAATCCTTCTGTCTAATTTACATTTCAATGCACCTCCATCGAGTCTGCCTATAAACACGGATTTGGGCATCAAAGACATCAAGAGATTTGGGCGTGGACATACCTGGATGGAATTTTTCTTTTTCTTGTTGCTGTTGTTCTGTTTAAAGCAAACCCACAAAGTGGGAAATAAAATGCATCATCACAGATCTATACTTCATCAAGACCACCTCTCATTGAAAGCAAGGATTTTAACACAGAAGCAATGCAAAGCAGCCACATTTTATCAGGAGTACAAACCAAAAATATTATTTCACTTGGTGCATGCTGAATACAATAAAGTTAAAAATTGTGCTATTCCAAAATTTATTTTAAATGCCGGAAGTATGACTGGGAGAAGATAACTGCTTTATTTTGTTTTCATGGTTAAAGCAAGCCATAAAATTCTTTGTAACTGAGTGTTGTTGAGGCAAAAAATGCAGCCCCATGATTCCAAGTGTAGCATCATTTATATCCATAAGCAGATTAAATTTTAAAAGTTCTCTCAATACCACTGACCAGAGGAACAATGTCATTGTTAGAAAACACACACACTGGTTACCTTATAATCAAATTTTCACTGCCCTTTCTGACAGGTTTTTAAGTTACTTAAGGGATCTATTTATATGTGGAAGCATCAACATCATGCAGTAAATCCAACCACAACTCAGTCACATATTTTATTAAGTTTAAGTTCAGTGAAAGTGCAGAGTAAACTAGGGCCCTATGTCTCTCAGTTACATCTGATTTGCGGTTGCTATAAAAAGGCCCACATGCCGCTCTTTCAGATGTGTTTTGGATTGAAAATAGGATTAATGTGCTAAAGTGTGATTAGAATGGTTAAACACGATTAATTGGAACAGACTTGTATTGCCAAGGGAGCTCCGCTGTTACTGGCCAGCCTCCAGTTTACCAAGTGAACAAAGCAGGCCAACTGTCCAAGTTTTTCCATGTCTTTGCTTATGTGCCTTTTCCTTTGCATTTTCTCATAGCCAGCTTGTCTCAGAGCAGATTAAATACAGCTGAGAATGTTGGTCTAGGTCTGCAGCGAGGATCCTTGGGGAATAAGCAGGAACCTCAGGCCCAGACTTGGCTTTTCCAGTGCTGGTTGAAAACTGCCATGCACCTAGGGCAAGGGTCCAGGTGGATCGACTAGGGAGTGGGAGTAATTTGGGGTTTTTAAAATGATCTATTAAACCCCTGAACTTTAATCAAGCTGCTACCATACTGACAGCTGTGATTTACTCACACATGGCCGCGAGGGGTAAAAGGGGCAAGGACTGCAGAGCTCAGGCACTTGTCCCCAGCTTCAGAGCACATGCGTGGGCCACACGTGCATGTCCCCCCCCCTCCTAATTAGCACACTGGTGTGCTTTTTTCATGGGCAAATTCATATGTATCTGTGCCATAGAAAATCTATTTCATTTTTTTAGTAGATACTTGGCTGGACATTCAGAAAATGCTGCCCCTCTCCACTAACTACCCTCCCCTCCCCCCTTGCCTTTTCCAAGCACAGATTAAGGATTTAAAGCTTAGGTAATCAAAGCTTTAAACTGATCCTGCCTGGAGAAGTCAAAATGGTTTAGTATATTGTTCTAAAAACAGAAATACCTCAGTGGTTTATTGCATGAAGATATTAAACTTTGCACAAATTAAACTCAGGAGTGCAGACATTTTGAGCTAAATTCCTGGCTATAAGCAACTAAAACCTTCACAGCAATTAAAACCATGTTTGATTTTCTTTTAATAACTCCAGGCACAATTCAAATCACAAAGGGATTGCCTTTCTCAATAACGAAATCATTGTACAGCCTGTGGAGTAATGGCATTCTATCTGGGAATGGGCTTGGAAAACACATATGCATTCACGAGGTCCGAGACAGCGTGCACGTATGTACACAACTGTCTTTTAATATTTAGTATCCTTCTTTAAAAACTATCTAACCACTAGGAACAGAAGAGTAACCATATATTTATCCTCTGGGATTTGAGATCCTGAAGCAATTATTAGAGAAAAGAAATGGAAGATAAATTCAGGGATATTTCTTGCTGCACTCTAGTTCATTTACGTGACTGTACATAAATTTCCATCTCTCTGAACAATGCAAACAGAGAGGCAAACAGCATGTGCTATCTTTGCTCATAATTTACAAACTTGCCTTGGAGTCAGTTCACTGTCGCTTTCCCCTCAGGGGCTCAACAACAACCTCTTCCCTTGCTTCCTTCTGGCTTTCCCTTCTCTGCCTTCCTACCTCCCATTCTCTCCGCCTCATACACAATACTCCATTGCATTGGGTAAATGACACTGCTGCAGGTGCAGAATGGATGTCCTTCCATTTTTCATTTGAAAGGGTCGTAGCACATAAAATCAGACCTAAGTTTCTGTTTGAAGGCACCTTAAAGGTTATGCTATGGGGTCTTTCACTAGACCAAATTTATCAAAGCCCCATCCAGCCTGACCTTGAACACTGCCAGGGATGGGGCATCCACAGCTTCTCTGGCCACCCTCTTCCAGTGCCTCACCACACACATAGTGAGGAATTTCTTCCTAATATCTAATCTAAACCTAGCCTCTTCCAAGGTACATCATAGTATGCCAGAAAAAAAGGGAGACTCTTGACAAGCCTCTTCACAAGCTTCCTATCTTCCCTTCATGTAAACACAGCAGCTTCCTCTAGTGCTGAGCAGTACACACTGGTGGCAGCAAATCCCTTGCAGAGGTTTGATTTTAAGCTGCTGCCACATGTAAGCTGGAGTCCTAAGGTTTTCTTGCATAATTAGATTATCAGCACTTTTAAAAATTAACTGCAGCTGCAGAAGAGTTAATTACTGTTAACAACAGCAATTGCACACATTATAAGCTTGGTAGCTATCCAGGTGGTCCTGCTAACTTGTCATCTCAGTGGTTGCAATGAGTGGTCGCAATGAGCATCCCAATAGATACTCTCAGAGTTTCCTTTTGTAAATTCTTGGGAGTTATTAAACCTTCCTGGCAGTCTGGAATTACAGCTTTCACTGAGCAGAGTTCAAGGTGTGCCTCTGCACCTTATCAAGCCTGCTGCACACACAGGTACTCTTCCAGCTGCCCTCTCTCTTTGAACACGAATCTGGTCAAAGGTGTCAGCCCCAAACCCAGAGCACAGAGCTGAGCATCCACCAGGAGAACACGTCCAGTATCAAAGGCCAATCCACCCTGTCAAAAATGCCAGTTGAAAGGAAGCTCCCAAAGCCCTCTGCATGGACTGTCCTTTGGAGCAGTCCAGTTTGTCACTGAAGCAATGAAATCATCATCCAGGTGCTTTGAAAACCTCTCATAAGGTCTTGCTTCAATCAAAACACACTCAGTTCACAATGCTGCCTTCTTTTGTGGTGGCAGAAGCTGTTTCTCCCTCCAGTACACGGATGTGGATGAGATGTGGTTCAGCAAGAATAGGAGCAGCCTGTGGTCCACAAGTTCTGCCAGTCCAAGTGGTGGAAAATGAAAACTTCTGCTCCATACCTGGCCAAGCTATCTACCCAAGTTATGGTACCCATGGAGAGATGGGAATATCGAGCCGCTTTCCTGTTCAGAAGCCTTCAATGTTCACAGCCCAGTATACAAACAAAAATATCAACATCTATTTCAGTTTCTGTTACTGGGCTGGTCTGGGAACTGTCTCAAAACTCCCACCAGGTGTAGCAGGTCTGCTTGACACAGGCATCATTCAACTGATTTCCTTGGCCACCACAGCCTAACCTGACAGGGCTTGTGAGCACTGAGAGGGCATGGTGTCTTTTAAGCCTTCCCTGGAAGGGAAGACTCAGCATAGGTGATGTCACACAGAGAGCCTCTGGTGATCTGAGTTTACAGCTGTGTGGATGCCCCACCTTGGTTAAGCGCAAGTATTTCAGTAACATCTCCCAGACAGCTCTTGTACTTTCAACTCATCAGAAGAAAAATGAAAGGTCAGTGTTTATGTCTTTGATGTGATACAAACTGGAAACCCCATTATGTTTTAAACTACTTTGGCACCAAGCTAGAAAAGGTTTTTGGAAGAGAAATTCCACTGTCAGGTGGGTCTTATAGCTCCTCACCACAGAATGTTTGGATGTGACAAAGTCATCAGATCATAACAGTATCTGTGGCAGTCCCAAAGGTCCAGGCAGAGCCATGTCCTATCTTTAGCACCAACTAGTTACATTTTTCATAACCAAAATGCTTGCAAAACACTTTTTAACTGAAACTGGATTTTTGCATTCCTTGTGTAGGACACTTAGAAAGCACAAGGTACAACCTGCACTCCACACCACCACTGTGTATTGGGAGCTGCTGGTGCTAAGAAGCAGAAAGCTGCTGCTATGGGTCCCAGGGTGCCCAGTGTGAGCCATGTGACCATCCACACATTCTGTGTCTTAATCATACATTTGGAGGCCTTGCCTTAGGGGAGGCTTCCATTTTTGCTTTTTTGTCAGAGATGATCAGTGTTTAGTGCATGTGCAGACACACATGGCACTGCCTCCAGATTTGTGTGGAACAAAACCATAATTCTCTGAGAGAAGGCTGTTCATTTGTGCACTTAGGGATGCTGCAAGCCTTGCTTTAGTTATCCAGCCTCAGCTTAGGGGAGGTAATCTATCATCTCCTCACCAAACAGGAGACACATCAGCAGAGACCCTGAAGCTGAACTGGAAGTGTTCCTACAAGAGAATGGAGCAGAGATGTAGATGGAGGGGACAGAGATACAGGAATGTAGGTGGAAGCAGAATTGGGACCCAGCTCATTTATAGCACCAAGTTAAGGCAGTTCAGAAGTTACAGCCTGAGTAAGACACCTGGGTCTTTGCATGGCCATTGATTTTTTGTGACCTATGGAAGTCACTTGGCTTTCCTTAGCCTTACATCCATAAAGCTGGGATTACCAGTGTGACCTTGCACAGCACACTGACAATAACTGCCCAGAAGATGTAAATGAATGATGGTAGCAGCCATTGTGCAAGCAGAATGGATATATCACATTTATTTTTCTACTAACACTTCCCAAAATAATACATTGACATTTATAATTCACTTTCCTGAGTTTTTCTCTTGCATAATGTGCAGCATTATAAAATCTTTACAGGCTGAGTACCATTATATGCACATTTACAGACAGTGAAGGAAAGAGAGCTGGAGCAAAATCATGAAGGACTGGATGCAGTAAGGAGCTGAATGCTCCAGCCCTGTTCAAGGAAAGCAAACGCACTGGTCATGCTGAAGCCAGTGAGTCCTTTTGATTTCCATAACATGCTTAAGTGTTTTTCAGAAGGGGCCAAGGGCCCTCAGCACCCAGTAGGGCACTGCATTCCCAGTGTTCCCTGAAGCCATGCAGTGAAGCAGCAGCAAAGTGGTCATATTGTGGGAATATCTCGTCTGGCTTCCTGAATAGGACAACTGAGAAATTGAAGCTAAGAATGAGAGTCTGTCCCGGGTTTTACACAAAGCTCTGTGCACTCCAGAGAAGAATTTGGAGAGCTTAGTTACTGCTGGCTCAATACATATTCAGAGCAAAATTCTTTTCTGCATGCACCTGGTTTGCATGAATGCTAGGCTTGTGTATGCAAGGGAGGTGTGTGTACAACTGAAAAGAGAAGCCAGAATAAAAATTATCCCTAATTTCATATGGCTCAGCAAGGGGAAAACAGCAGCTCTGCACAGACAGGTGTATATGGCTTTCTTTAGGTTCAAAATCTGGTATAGGACCCTGAGGTCTGATATGGTCTCTCTGGTTAACTGGAGTGAGCCCTTTCAACTTGAGAGTGATCCTTGTCCCTTTCAACAACAAAGAAGGAACACATTGCCCACTCTATCTGCTAAAACAGAGGGAGGAAAATAATCAGTCATCAATTCTTAGATTTTTTTCTGTGTAGTCATGCTAAATCCTCCCATTTTTGGGGAGGATAAACCATAACTTTTTGGGGAGTAGAGGACTATCATGACACGTGGAAAACACGCAGAGCTGGAGAGCAACATTTGGAGATGAAGAGAGCTGACCCTGGGACCAGCAGTCCTTGGAGCTGCTGACAGCCCCACTCAGGCATCCTCTCCTCCAGGGCTCCCCAGAGCAGAGTCAGGTCCTTGAACAGAGCCTGAGCATGACGTGCAGGCATTCAGCAGCTTTTCATACATCTTTATCTCTTCTGCTGTAAGATTCAGTGCACTACACAGATTTATGGGAATTCTTTCCATGTTCACAACTTATAAGTATTAATAACCCGTCCAAGTTGGAAAATAATACACCATTCCTAACTCTATTAACTACAGAAAATCTGGCTTCAGTTAAAATAAGATCCCCTTTAGCAATGCCCAATATCCAATAAATATTATATATAAAAAAAGCCAGGCTGCATCTTATCTGACGTGTGGTAACAGCAATGTTTTTGCCTGAGGCACTGCAAACTTCAGGCTTAAGAAGTCAAAATGACAGGGCACAGATGATCACTTGAAAGTTATAAATTTTAACCTAAAGAGTTACCTTTAAGTCTTTTATTTTTTATCTAATAATGACTACAGACAGGCAAATTCAGCAGGCTCACAAATCTACAAAGAGATACTAAAGTCGTAGATAAAATTCAAAAACGGTTTTCTTAATACCTGGGGTTCTGCCACTGACCTGCAGGGGAAAATGGCATTAACATTTGTATCACTGCTATGTAAAATGGGCTCTGAGGTTTCCAAACAAGCAGTTCCATCCAGTTGGTGATGGTTTGAAAACTATTTGACTTCAAAGTTAAGACTAAATCCTTTGGTCCTCACTCTGACAAAACTCCTGTTGCTGTTAGTGAAGGTCTTTCATTCAGTTAAGTCTTCTACTTTCAGATTAAGGTGTTCTGAGGTACTTAAATGACAGATTTACGTGTTTTCAGTAGATATTTCGTACTTGAATACCCAGGTCTGGACCTTACTGGTACATAAAAACTACATTATTGTGTTAGAGTATCTCAGTATCTTTTGGGATTAGATATGCCAAGAGATGTCCTCAGAGTTATTGAGGAGTCTTTAAGCTGGAAAAGCTTCAGACCAGCACAGCCTAACTAGAGCTACAACTTTCACCCTGCTTTAAACTAGCAGAAGTGACTTGCAGCATACCCTGCCTTAGCAGAAGTCACTTGCAGTCAGCTGCCAAATCTGTCCTATTGAAGGCTGTTGGAGAATACAAATTCCTCCAGCTATTTACTGAGAGCAGCCTGTCTCTGGCCTCAGAAGTTCAATTAACCTGATAGACAGTTAATTAAAAGTTAAAATCAAATATTGTCTCAGGTATTCCTCAGATGCCCTTCACTGAATCCCGTGACCGTTACCACACTTCAGCCTTTTCTCCTCCCCTTTGCCCAGGGAACCTGCAATGCCAGCCCCAAGGACAGTGCTGGGGCAATGGCCTGTCCAGGAGCTGTGTCACAGACCAGGTACAGAAACCATCAGTTAGCTATGATTACTATTTGCTCCACTTCTGGCATCCTCAAGAATTCGCAGTATTCATTCATTCATTCATTCATTCATTCATTCATTCATTCATTCAACTACTTTCTTGCTTTGCTTTGTGTATTAGTCTGTAGGCTAGATGCCATTTTGAAAAGTTAGGACCAAAATGACCCAAAATTTGCTTTTATTTGAGAGTGTGGATGAAACTTTTTTAAAAGGAAGCAAGCTAGTGATGCTATTCATGGCAGCTCATGGACTCTTCTGCACCTATGGATGTTGAATCCAGAACATTATTTGATTACAGTTTTGTCATTCACATTGCAGTACTGGCTGTCTCAGTATTGCTTATTTTAAGGAGATTTTTTCTGATCAGAGAAAGTCAGAAAACTATCTTTTCAGCGAACTTATTTATCATCTTTGTCTGAGAGAGCAGTCTAGTAAGATTAGAATGGCTGAAAATTAAAGTCAATTGAGAAACTGAAAGGTCTCACATGCATACCAGAAAGGAAACTCATTTTCAGAATGAGATCTGGACAGTTATCTCGCTCTGAACATGACCTCATGAATTTGGCAGCTCCCGCCCTTCAGCAGACTTTGAACTCTTTGGTGGATCAGTAGCCTAATCTTTGACTTTCTTTTCTTTGTAAGAATGAGGGGGAACCCCCAATAAATTCACAGGATTTTGCAAGAAATTGTCTAATCACTCATTCATCAGACTTCTCAAGAGCTTAAAACTGCTGGGGTTTTTATCCAGTTAATGTGTGTTCTTTACTTATTTTGTTTCTGATTCTTTTTCTCTTTGTACTTTTTGGGGTTTTTTTTGTTTGTTTTGATTTTGTTTTGGTTTTTTTTAAATTTATTTTATTATTTTTGGTGGTTTTGTTGTTTTGTTTTGATTTTTGTTTTGGTTTTTGTTCTTTTTTTTTTTTTTTGGTCTTTCTTCAGCGAGTTGAGTGAGGAAATTTTTAGGGTCCCCATGAATTCAAAGAGAATGGCACTTTTACCCCAGAGACACCATCTTGGCGAGATTTCACTACTGCTGATGTCCCCAGGGCCACCATTTTTAGTTGAAATATGTCCATTTGAAGTATCAGTCCTGTCACTGGCTTTAGCAAGTCACAGCAGGGAAGTGTGCCTCCAGAGGTACTGCCCACATTGCTGCCCCAGTGGTGCTGGGCTTTTCTCCTGGCCCAAAGCTTTCAGACTTAATGAGAAGCAAGTGCTGCACCCTGGCATGGGTTCAGGCACGCCTCACCTTTCCCATGTGAAATCTGGCAAAGAGAAAAGCCTCATGATGCTGCCTTTCCACCTTTGCACCATATAAGCAGCAGCCTAGAAAAACTGATATCTTTCCATATGACAAATGGCAGCTTTCCAGTGAATACCCTAAAATCTTGGTTGGTATTTCCTCTCACAGGTGTGCCGCTTGGGAAAAGAAGAAAAGCCTCTTGCAGCAGCTTTTGTGTGATGTTGTGGCAATGGGATACAGCTGCCTCTCCTGTGTGCCCCACAGCCAGCCCTGCTACACCACAGTGGTCACTCACACATTTCAGGGCTGCTGGGCAGCATGGACAGAGGTCCTCACACCCCCAGCCACTAAGGGCCATCATTCTAACCAAGGGAGCAGGAGATTTGAGGGGAAAACGTTTCCACTGTAAATTGGATGTTCAAGAGTGTCTTGGGAAAGAGCCTGACAAGAAGTTACAGGCAGGGCCAGTGCAAGGGGGGGTTCAATACAGCCTGTTTTCCTCTTAGAGTGTTTGAGGACAGAAACAAAGAGCTAAACGGGAGTCTGTCAGGGTGGAGAAAGCTCTTCTTTTTATTTCCCATTATAGCTTTCATCTGTGAAAGAGGTTTGGCCAAATTCATTACATTCTGAACAGCAGCATAGTTAAGGAAAAGATATTGTGAAAACTGTAAAAATTGACAAATATATTTTTTCATTAAAAAGTCTGAACTAATGGGTTGTTTGGGTCTCAATAAAATTGACATAAATCTGTAAAAGACATGAAAAACAGTAGGAACGGGAGTTTGCTTTGATCAATAAATCTTCTGACATTTGTATTTCTAAGTTATCCTAGAGAGTTCCAGCAGGTTTTGAAAGTCATTAAAGGTTCCTTTCACAAAAAGGGTTTGGATTGTCATTGCCTACAAATAGCTTCCTTTCACAACCAAATGAATTTTAAAGAGTGTCTTTAATTATGACAGTTGTTGTTGTTATGGAGGCCGGATGTGCTTCCTGCTAAAAATGGCAGGAAAGTATTTTATAGTGTTCAGTTTGGGCTCAGGGAGTATCTGCAGAGTATCTTAGGAGTAGGACAGAGCTGGGTAAGCCCAGTGGCTGCCTGGAGCCAAGGCTGGTGTGGGGCTGGCGGCAGAGAGATGTTCTGGCACAGCCCACACCTCAAGCTCCATGCTTGGCACAGGGATCTCCCACCTCCAGCCCCAGGCTGACCACAGAGCCCAGGGCCCCTTCTGCAAGAGCTCCAACAGCACCTGCTCCCAGAAATGTCTCTTTTGTAAACAACGAGTTAAAGACAGCTCCCTCCATCCTTGTCCAGTCCTGGCTTTCCCTTGGGATGGAAAGCAGTAGCTTTCACATTAATTTTGGGACTCAGACTAGTAGTATTTAACTCACATACTAGTTCCATTGAAGTGAACTGATATTATTCACTTGTGCAGAGATCAAATCTCTTGAGAAGCTGTAGAAAAAACAAAGTCTTCCTCTTAATAAATACTAGAAATATCCAGACTCCTTAAGCACAGCCATGTTTAGTAATTAATTTGCTATAGATGTAGCTAGCTGATTTAAAGAGTCAGATTTATTCTGATTAAAGCATTTACTTCTATGTCAGCAGAAGGAAAATTTACTGCCTCAGGAAAACATAAATGTCAAGTGTGTGCTTGAATATACAGAGTATGGTAGATAGAAAGAAGACGATGTTTTCACAGGTCATGTGCTTAAAGGTCAGCAGGGTTAAAGAGTACTTTTTGTGTTGTTTTAAAGCTGCCATACATGAAGAAGGAGCTGTGCAGCTGAAGGGAAAATGGCAAGAAGGAATGTGCTCTAATGTCCACGGGAAGAGCACCAGGCACGTGCACACAAACAATACCTGAACTGGCCTCAAGACTCATAAAGGAGACTTTTATATAAAATCATTCTGGCGCCAGAAGTACTGCTTTTCTGTTCCAATGCACATTGGCACTTCTGCTTTTTCTGACAACAGTAACCATAGGTACTCTTCACAGAACTGCAATATCTCACATCACTATACTTGTGGGAAAAATTGCTACATCCCAATCAATTCCTATCCAGGGAGAATTCCAGTCTCCAGAGGACTAAGCCAGGAATATTTCAAATGCACAAATGAAGCAGGGACATCGGAGAGAAAATACTGAAATAAGTTGAAACCAAGCTGTTACAGCCAGAAATTCCTGCTGGAACTTTGGGAGCAGTCCTGGGGCTTAGCTGTAGGTGCTGAGAGCCATTCTGGACCCCTGAGGGTGCCTAGGACACTTGTACAAGACCAGCAGCAATGACAGAGGGCTCCTGCAAGAGACTCATATCCTTATGGAGTGGTGTCTGGCAGCCACCTGTATTTAGGGACCTGAATGTCCCCCTCAATAACTCTAAGAATGGAAATTTTTAAAGCAGAAATTAGTAGAGAGTCTAGAAAATTCAGGGAACTATAGACAAAAACATCAATGGGGCAATGAATTCCTGGATTTTGTGTGTTCTGGAGACCAGATCTCACTTTCCCACCACAAGTCTGCCAGGGGCTGAAATCCTGCTCTGTGTTCTCTGTAACTTCAGGTCTTACTCTGCCTAGGCTGCTGCTGCTGGCTGTGGTCTGTTCTGAGCCCTCTCACCCAGCACCTCAAGAGGTGCTTCAGGATGGGGCCATTAGCCTGTATTTACATTGCCTGGTAATGCCATCAAACATTCTGCTTCCAGTCATTAGCAATCCATCCCTCCTGCCTTTCCTCTCCCTGAGGAAGTGCTCACTGAACCTGTCTCATGGATTTCTGCTTTTTCATTATTGTTGTAGTCTCCCCAGTTTATCTTGGTCTTCCATGAAACAACAAACCACAGATATGGTTTCAACCTAGCAGCCTGTTTGCAAGAACCATCCTGGAGCAGGAGCACATCCTTCCCACATCCTTCAAAAATTCACTTAACTTGATTCATTGCTTTGTTCTTTGCTTGAAGCATGTTTCACTTACATTAATAATATTTTACCTTTCACTTATAATTTCAAACACAAAAGTGGCTGCCATTCTCCAAATAATCATATACATAAAATATTACAAGACTATCACTTTCCAAAGGTCAAGTTCTCTTCTTTCCCTTAATTAGGATTCAAGATTTTCAACAATAAGCTGTTGCAGCAGCAGCGTAGCTCTTTTGTGTTCATTAATTCACATCTCTGCTTTTTCACTTTGCAAAGAGGAAAAAGGAAATGGTTTTAAGTGGGATAAGTACACTTTTTTCTAAACAAAATAAGAAAAGGAAGTTCCAAATATGGAGGAAACAGAAGTGATCTGATGCAGTAAGAATTTACACACAGAGTCCTTGGTTTTTGAAGAGTTTATCAGTCAGTCCTTCACACTGAAGTGGTATCAGCATCTGATGTGCTGTGTCTCATGTGCCTGAATATGCAAGTCAGAGTTCCTTTTTAATAAATTTCCAGCCAAGAAATGGATCTTCTCACACCTAAAATGGCAATAGCAATATCTTGACTTCTAAATAGTTTTTTAATGTTCTTGCAAGAGCAGACTTCATTTTGTGACTGACTAAAATAAAGTATAATTTTTCATTATGGAACTATCCCCTAACTTTTTAGATAAAGGAAAGTAAAAAGGAAAGGAAGTAAATCTGGAGTGTAAAAGGTGTGTTAAATCAGCCAACCTGCCTGAGAGGACAAAGATAAACATAGTGAACAGTATGATTTCCTGTAGCATGATTTTGCTACATCTAAATATAAAAAAACCTCAGGTAACAGGAACCATACCTTTTGGGTCCCACAAGAACCTTTCCAAGGGGCTAGAGAAAAAGGGCTTATAAATATGCTCTTGCAAAGGGGCTTATAAATGTGCTCTTGCAAAAACTGTCTGTTTAAAAATTAAAATTCAGTAAAACAGGGAAAAGAACAAACAGTCTCCACAAAATTTAATATCATACCATTAATAAATTTTCTTTATGAAATTCCTATTTTTCTGATTTCATGTGTATATATGTCTCTAGTATTTCTTCTAAGCTGGCTGTGCTACAAATAAAGGGAGCTTTTGTGCTTTGGTTACATACCTGGACTTCAGGATCTGGGCTAGATGCCCACCTCTGTTGGAAATCCTCTCTGTGTCCCTGAGCAGGTGAATCCACTCCTCCCATTCTTTGTCAGCCATTTGCAGGATACATGGATTTTCCTGCTACAGTCCCTAGTGTAACACCACTGCCACATCTGAGGAAAAGTGTCCATAAAGAGGGACTGGGACTTTGTCAGCAGTTCAAGGTGCAGTAGCCCTTTGTCTTCCAGCCTTGTAGGCACTGGTACCCCCAAAAAGCAAAGTTCTGGCTGATGAGGTGGTGGGTGCAGCTTCCCAACGCCAGTGCCAGCGCTTTGCCGGCACTGCCCTCTCAAGGTGCAGAAGGCTCCTCAGGCAGTGTCCTGGCATTCTGGCTCCCCACTGGCACTTCCAGCCCCACATTTCGAGGTTCTCAGTCCTGCCGAACAGATGACTCAGCTGCCTGTGAAGCTCTACAAAAACCATGTCATTTTACAGCCTAATGTAAACCAGCTCTGTCTCCAATTTACCTTCATATACCAGCCAAAAATGGTGCCAGTTCTGATGGAAGTCAGAGTTCTGAGTCACTGTCTCATTAATTTCTAGATACAGGTTTTAGGTGCTTTAAAACTTTCCTCAAAACCCAATTCCCCCAGATTCCCAGTCACTTTAACATGCCTTCTTTGAAGTCCTTCCAGTTCTTCTAGATATTTTTAGTAGTAGGGTACCCAGCACTGAATGTAATCTTGCTTCCCTATATATTTTCTAAATCCTAGTTCTTAAAGCATTAGGGGTTTATGTGTGTGTGTATATTGTATTATATATTATAGTATGTCATATAATATATAATGTGAAGAATTTGCCTTCATATCAGTGATACCAATTTTATTGGGAGAGAAATATTAGCAGGATTTGATTTTGAGTCACCAGCTGTTTTTTCTTTAGGGTTATTTCTTTTTTATTGGTGTCCCAGTGAATGACTAAAATGTAAACTAAGTTAAGACTTAACAAAACACCAGGATGATTCATACAAGCATAAAATTATATTGGTCCAAATTTAACTGAACTCTCTCCAGAATGCTTTGAGTTTGCTGGACAGATTTCAGGTTGCCATCACAAAAGTGCAAAACCAGACTGAACATTCTCAGCTATCAAAGCTGCCAGTGCCATTTCTCCAATCAAGAGAAATGCCAAACTTGGACAGAGGATAAACAACAGCAATGGTCACAGTAACAACCTCAGTTTGCAAATCTGAGCAAATCATTACTCCAGGTCAGTGATATTAATGATGGACCTTCAGTGGATTTCAGTGGTAATTAGCCCTTACATTCACAGAAAAGAAGTGTCTATATCAGCAGATAGCCTCTGAACTGTGATGGCTAACATGCATTGACTCAGCAGATGTGAGTGCCTCTCTAAGAAAGCTGCGCCAACATGTCCCTAAAATGTAGGTGGTGGGAAGGCTTAAGCAGAGCTATTTCAGAGAGTTGAAGAAATACAGAAAAGTTTTACATGAGATATGAACTTCAATTCTGAATGCCACAGACTCCCTGATGATTCTGGGAAGCCTGCTTAGTCTGTCCCTGGATTGTCCATCAAAATTCCTCACGTTGTCCTAGGAGGAGAGCCATAGGACCCACCAGTGACTGGTCACCCACTGTGACCTTCCTCACTGTTGTAATAACAGTAATTGATTTCAGTGTCTTTGTTTCTGCAATAATTTGTCAGCTTTTTTTTTTTTTTTCTTGTTTCGGCATAAAACTTTTCAGGAAGTGGACTGCTTTTCTACCAAGTGAGACAACAGCAAAGACCCCTCACTTGTAGCTCACTTCCATCTGGTAAACGGAGGATGCACAAGAAAACATAGTGAAAGCATTTCTTTCTCCACAAAGAAAGCGCCAGTGAAAGCATTTTGAGTGTGGAAGGTGCCTGGAAAGCAGACACTGCCCCTGAGCTCCATTCACAGGCAGTCAGAACAGGCCTCATGTCCTCACACCCAGTGAGCACGCTGCTGCTGGCCTGGAGCTGGTACCAGCTATGCTTTGGGGGTAACCAGCTGTGCTCTGGGGGTCCCAGGCAGTGAATGGTGAATCAAAACCATTCACCACAGCACAGACCTGCAGAAGTTTTCTTGTGCTGCCCAACACACCCAGAGTAAGAACAGCTTGCTATAAACTTGTTATATGAACCTGGAAAAGGACTTAACAAACTTAACAATGTGTTTTAAGATAGTAGTATTTCGTTTTCCAATTAGCTGAAAAAAAATTCTCTGCTGTCCCACACCTTGTGAAACAGCCTACCTTAAAAGCTCACGCTAATTTTGCACTGGTGTAAATAACAGCAGAGAGTAATAAAAATAAAAAATAATTTAAAATATCACTCTTTTCCAGGCTGAAAACAGAAAACTCCATCCTTCCATTAAACAGCCATGACTGTTAGAATGCATTCAAATAACCTCTCCAGCCCAGTAAAGGGCTGCATGGAGCAAGTATTCTTGTTCAGGCTGAAAGTCTTTCTCTCTACTAGAGATAACAAATGCTGCTGCTAACATCCAGAAGATCAATTGGTGCTGAGCTAGCTATGTTTTTTGAATACAGGATTTGAAGGTTTTAAGCAATTACATCTTAAAAATCCAACTTTCCTTTGTATGCTACACGGTTACATACTATTGCAACCCACTCTGAAACTATTAAGCTAAAGGCAAGAAATAGGAAAACATGAGAACTTTTGAATAGTGAGAATTTGCACAGGGAATCAAAGAGGTTTCAAGTTCACTTAGTGCAGATGTTTCTATAATTGAGACACACTAGAAAAATGCATTAATGCACAAATCAGTCTTTCCTACAGTTATCTGAACCATAAAAAAATGTCCATGGCCAGGATATAATTCCCTATTAAATCCTATAGGATACTTTAAAAAAATAACATAAGTTCTTTTTTCCTATTAAACTCTTCAGGACTTTTTCAGTAGGGGAGTCCACAGGGAGCACAAACAAACCTAAAATCTGTTGACCAATTCACCCCATAACCCCTTTTCATACACTTGCCCACAGATACTAAGGATCTGAATTTTAATGAGGCCAGCTAAGTGCAGCTGGTGACCTGAAAGATTTATTACTCCCATTTAAACCAGTAAGACTTCCTTTGGAACAGGCTCGAGCTCCCTTTACTGTATGTGCCCAGCCATCCATCCAGCCCAAGCTGACACTCCTGCATGCAAAGGCAGGAACTTGCACCTACAGATTTGCTGCTGATGCAAAACACACAGCAGCCTCACAGAGGGACAACATGGATCCTCACAGGCTTTTGACTTCTCAAAACTGTAATGGTTGAAGCATTCAAAGGAAAGAAAATGTCTAGGACAGATCCAAGGCACCCTGACAAGAATGTTTTTTCTGATCTTTCTAAGCATGACATAACTGTCTACTTTTAGTGTCCAACACACATAAATAGAACTGGCGTGTTCTTCTTAGCAATAAACTGCAGCTCCCTACAATCGGCAGGGACCAGCTGTACCCTGCTGTAACATCCTTCAGGAAAGTTGTCTTTGATGGGAGCCCAAACCCCCAGGAGTGACTCCTACCTGCAGGTTGCACATCTGTTTGCTCCCCTCAGGCACACAGCCTCCTGCTGTTATGCTAAATTTAAACAAAGATCGCTCAGCCTCAAATCCAGGGTCAATTAAGATTATCAGGCGCTGGTTCCCAAACATGCCTGCTAGTCCGGAATGCTTCTCTAAAAGAACAGCAAACACTAGTTTTTGGTTGTTTTTTTTTCTTTCCATCCAGACTTGCCTTGATTGCCGAGATGGACCAAAATAATGATACAAACAAGAAGGAAATTGTGTATCTCTTTATCTCAGCCCAGCAGGAGGCAGATGGATTAGTATGAACAACAAATTACTTTGCAGTGGTTTCCACTAATCAGCCGGGGCTGGGCTGGTTTAGCGTGAAACCATTCTTAGCCTTTTTTGACAGTGCTGGTTCGGGCGTTGGGCAGAGGACTCTACCCGCTAATTAAGAACCTGAAACAAATTGAAAACAGCTGTGAATAATTAGACAATTTAAGTGCCGTTAAGAAGGAATAATTTTTGTAGCCATCGTAATAAATCTTATGCTGTCCGAACCCATACATTTTATGTGAATTTTTTTCTCCTGGCGGGTTTGTGCATTACTCATAAAAGAAACAGTATCCCTTTTGTTTTGATTGGGCCTGCTTAATAACAAAAGAGCATATCACTATAAGTGGAAGTGTGATGACAAGGAGAATAGCCTTTACTTTCCTTAATTTTCAATCGTTGTGGTTCAGATCCTGTGTCAGATTCCTGGCATATGAGTTTGGTGAAAAAAAAGAATTCTTGATTTGCACTGTAAATAATACCTGAACCCAGGATACTTGAAGTTTTTTAGATTTCTCTGGAAAAATACATGTCGGAAAAATACTTAAAAATTCAGCAACTGGTCTATCAGGTTTTTGTAGCAGATAAGCTCTCGAAGTATTAGCTAAGACTAGGGAAATCTATTTTTTTCTGAAATTTTCCACCTTCTTTTTCAATCTTCCAGCTTGTCTGGAATTCAGTTGAAGTGTTTCACAGAAAGTAATTTAAAGATGGGGAGCTTTCATCATGCACGGCCAAACTATTCAGGGCCTGATTCAGCAACCCGTAACTGGCTTAATTATAAATTAGTGCTGTGAACGCCTACATTTATATTTAATTTTATGTCATGTATACTTTTTCTGAAGGCAATGTATCTGCTCACTCACTCAATGGCAACACAATTCTTAAGTCGTTGTAGGATCCAGGCTTTGCTTGAATAATGGAATTACTTGTAAACAGGATATGGAAGGAGCTTTATTTAGAAGCACACTTTGGCTTTAAAGCTGTCTTAGAATAGCACACATTCCTCTGTCATTTTGGTGGACTTGCATCATGTAATTCCAATTTGAACACAGATTCTGAACGCCCAGTTTTTTGAGGATTCATGAGGTGCTGTTCTGCTTTTCTTACATTTTCAGAGAAAAGAAAACAGAACTTACTGTGCCAGGCATGTGTTCACAGTTTTTCAAACCAGCCAGCAGAAATGACGTGGTGAGGAAATTCCTGGTGCCAAGTACTTGGTTCTGCACTCCTATGGCCTAGACTTAAGTACAAAGAAAGGAGAAAGGGCATTGTGCAAAGCCTCGGAAAATGAACCTTATGAAGGTGGCGGGAGTGGGAGTAAGAGTTGAGATCTGTCTTCTCCCCAGCCCAGAAAGTGGCAGGCAGCTCTGCCCTTGGGCTGGGTCCTGGGACAACCCTTGCTGTTCAGCATCTGCCCACACATGGGATCTGTGGCAGTGGCTCTGTTCCTGAAGCTCTCCCCATCCTTGACACTATTTATCCAAGGCCCTGGGGGGCATTTCTTCACCTCTGAATTACCCTTTTTATGGCTTATGCCCAAAGTAGTATGACTTCATCAGGATGTTGCTATGGGATGACTCCTTACTGAGATTTCCATGACCATACTTCTGTCCTTACATTAGCATTTAGATATTCTGCATGTGGAAACAGTGGCCCCACCGGGTTTGAGTGTGTATGAGGAGCTGAAATTTAAATTTCAGATGTTCAATCATCTGACTATATGTAAGAACTATTAATCTACTTTGTACTAAAATGCATTTTTGGAAGTTGTTTTGAAAAATCCAGGATGCCACAAAAGCAGGGCAAATGTGCTGAACCAGGGCAAATATTTCTATCACTGAAGTTATTTCCAACTTTCAAATTCCTTTAGAAAAAGAAAAAAATAATTATTGGGGTTCTAATAATACTTTAAAAACAGTAGCACAATAAATACACTATCCCCTATTTTCCACCCTTCACTTTTAATTCATCTACTTGCAAGTGCATGTATGAATTTTTTTCAAGAACAAAGGTTGAATGTCTTCCCTAGAAAAGAGATGCAGCACTGACAAGGATGGAATTAATAAATTTCCTCTGCATCCAGCAGGAGCAGAGGAAATATCAGCAGAAACACACCTATCTATTCATAGGTGCTTGTCCTCTCTCCTCCCTGATTCCTGCTCTCTTTGGAGACCTAGTGACTAATGAAGATCCCCAGTGGTTTCCTAACTTTGGCCTAGGATGCAGTAGGAGTTTACAGTAGCCAAAAGAAGAATTTGATGTTTCAACAATACAGCCTTTGGCAATACTGAGTTCAGGAAGCATTTGGGCAATGCTCTCAGGCACATGGTGGGATTCTTGGGATGTCCTGTGCAGGGCCGGGAGTTGGACTTGATAATCCTGATGGGTCCCTTCCAACTTGTCATATTCTATGATTCTGTGATAATCAGTTTAGGCAGGAGTCATCAGTCACATCCGTGCTTGGGGCTTGCTGTTAACCCCAGGGATGCCTTCTGGATGGGTCAGTGCAAGTCTTTGGGGGCAAACAGCCAGATACAGAGCGAAGCAGATGCAAATTAAAACCAGCTCCTTTGGTTCCTGTTGGCCTTGATGGAGTTGTGGTAGAGAAGGAGTGGTTTTGGTCACCAAAGGAAATGCCTGTGTGTCTCCCACCAGCGGCACCTCTTGCCCTCAGCTTCTCATTCCATAAAATGCAGCTAATAGTTCCTTACCCCGTACATGGCTGCAAGCTTAATCGACTGAGGTTTATAAGGTGCTTTAGGAGCCTTGACTGCAAGTTGCTGCAGACTTGCTAACTACATTATTTCAAAATAAAATAAACACATTTTATACAATCAAAAGGAAAAGGGGAAAAAAAATTCACCACTCCTTTCTCCCCTCCAAGTCAGCTTCTCAGAATTTCTCCAGCATAAGTTACGCTGCGCTCCTTGCTCACGGTTTCACAAATAGACATAGCTGGTTGGCCAAGAGATTTTTTTACCCTGGTGTTTATAATTCCAATTGGTGTAAAATTTCCTGATGGTTAACACATCCCGTTACAGACACTTTTGAATGAATGACTCATTCCCAAATAATTGACTAGCTTTGTAATTTGGGAAGTAAAAATCACATTTATGAGTCCCTGGGGGGAAGGCCTATAATGTTGTGCATAAAAAGTAGATAAATCATAAAACCTGATTTTTTTTTCATTTGTAAAAGCTTCCATTAGCCTTTGTGTGCACATTAAAGCAATGCCCTCTAAATATGTGCAGCTGCTTTAAATCACTGGTGCACTTTAAAATCAAGTCTTTTTATATCGTGATGTTAAAATTACACGTTGGTTACTGTAATTCTGTCTTGTTTTTTGTGGGACATCCTTGGATCAGATCTGCTTCTGGGAAAACCTCTCCCTTTGCACTAAGTTTTCTAATCCCTGTAAGCAGAAGCCTAAGCATTTTGCAGCCAGTGGAAATGGTGTTTATCAGGTAAACAAGGAAGACAAACAGAAAGGACCAGTCAGTGCCAGTGCAAATAGGGCCCCATCCTCACTTAGCAGATGCATGAATTTTAGACTGAGGTTTCAAATAATTGCACAATGTGATTCTAATGGGATTTGACAAGGGTATTTGATGGCTGCAAGGCAAATCTATTATTATCTACAGAATATCTAGTTACAAATGTAACCCCCCAAAGGTGGTACCAAAACTACACAAAATTTAAACTCCTGAATGAAATGGCCATGCCGCTTGCCTTGCCTCTGAAATCTAAAAGTCCCAGGCACCTTTATGCTAGCAAGGCCTTTTCCCACATTTTCAGAGTACTGTAAATTAGTTTAGTATGCTTGAAAGAACCTGTAATTGTAACTGCTCTTGTTGACACATCAGCTTGATGCCACACAGAGCACGACTGGGACCATATCCTTTGGTTTTGCAGCTACAGTGCATTTCAAGTGCTTGACAGGTCCAGCGCTAAGATGTTCTGAATTAGATTTGAATTACAACCGCTAAATGCCCTTGTCAAAGCTTGTTATGCCTGAAACTAGCCATATACATTTAACTGACTATTCCTATGGAAGATATACTGCTTAAACAAAGACATACTCCAAGGTTTCATACAGAATTGTCAAAATATAATTGAGTTAAAAAAACAACTAAAGCATAAGAAGAGCAATCTTTACTGCCTTTTCCCCCCTTTTCCTTCTTTGAAATAAATCCAAAGGACAATTTAGTGGAGTCTTAGTAAAAAATAAAAAGACTGTTTGCAGTTCCCGCAGAGACATTGAAATTTATACAAACAGCAGATTCATCCATACATTGATCCTAGTGTCAGGAAAGGCCATAGCAGAACTTTAGGATCTTACCCTGTGAAAAACCTTTCACATCACGTTGCTGGCATCGGAGAGCATCTGGTGCTTCAGGAAGAAAATGAACTAAAGCTAGCAGGTCGATGAGAATCAGGATCAAGCCTTGAATTCTGGAGGACTCCAAATTCATGCTTCATCAAATAAGGGAAGCACAATATTTATACATCTGGACATGTGTGTGGAAGCATATACCTCAATGCCCATATGCAGTATGTAATGCACGTATGCAATGTTTATACAATTTAATAGAAACATAATAGAAACTTCCTTCTAACTTGCAGATGCATTTGGGATCATACGCTGGTTCTACAAGACTATAATCATACCTTCTTAGGGTAGAAAATAGCAACCAAAGAGCACAAAGCTGATTTTGACAGTGTTTGAAACCCAGCTGGTGCCATGGAGATGTCAGTGGCTCACAGGGAGCTGCTGGTTGTTAAACCCTGGGTGCTGACACGGGCTGTGTGACTGCTGGAGTGCCCTGCTGAGGTTGACCTGGCTGCAGGAGACAGTGCTGGTTGGGAGCCCTGCAATGGGCAAAGACATGGCCTAAAGCTGAAGGCTGAGAGAAAAGAGGGAGGGCTTCCTGCAGCCAAGCCGACTGTCTCAAACCCTTTCTGCGCACAAGAAGCAGGACAGATTTGCTTAACCTAAACCCATAAGGGCTCGGGCAGCACAGAAGAGGAGGAGCAGGCTATTGCAACTTTTAAAGACACGACAACAACAGGTCTGCATGTGTATGTGAGTTAACATCATCAGCTTCTCTTCCAAATTCTCCTGCATGAATGAAACAAAACATCTTGGGAAAATATCTGTTGCTCCATCATAGATTTCCTGGTTGAATTTGAGAATCACCTACTTCTGGAAGTTTTCTAGACTGGAGGTCAGGTCTACTATGATGTGCTCCCAGGTTTGCCTTTGCTGACCTGAGTGCAGACACAGCCCCTGGAGCCCTCCCTTGCTGCTCCTCCGTTTCCTACAATGGGGTCTGTGAGCACACAATATTTCAGGAGGGCTGAAATTCCCCAGCAGGGAGCCAGCACATGGCAGAGGCAGATGTTCTGAAGGATCCCATACCCTTCCAGCCACAGTAGATGTAGAGGTAGACTCAACATCAGCCCTTTTTTTCCACAATAAGGATAAAAGGCCTTCCTGTGTGTGCCTTGGCCTGTAGGTTGTAGCTCCTCTGGGGGAGAGGCTTTCCATGCCTGGGAAGTGAAGGGAACACCCAGCACAACGCCGTGCCATTTCACCCAGGGCCTCTAGAAGGTACTGTAAGACAAACAGAGAATAATCCTACTTTATGGATAAGGGCCAGACAAAGACCAGGACACTGCTCAGGGCTGTGTTCCCATCTCTGGTGGAGCAGTGGTGCAAACAGACTGGGAACACACAACCAAGATTTCTCCCATCTGAAGCTGCCCTAAGCATTACCTCAAAAGATGAATTCTCCAGCAGCAGCAACTACAAAAAGGTTTCTAACCCCATTCCAAGAGCAAAATGTGGCTTGAACTGGTCAAAACCTGCTGACAGCCTTAAGCAGCATGAGAAACCTGTTTCATGATGGCAGTTGGTTATTTTAAAACTGAGCTGAAAGATTAATGGTGAGATTTTCAAAAAATGTAGGCTCTCAATGACAGGAACTGACAATTTGCTCATGCAATTTCCCATCGCTGTGTGTGCAGTAGGGAGGAACGGGTGGGCAAAATGACACACAGCCATTCTGTGCCTACACTTTTTCTGGAAATCCTAGCCCTGAAAAGGCAGTAAGCAAATAAGAAAAGCATTTATATGAAAGGCAGAAAGACTTAGGCTGAGAAATACATTGATATTCTTTGTTAATTTTTTTATTCAATTAAAAGGCACATGCTGATTATTTTTAGCAGTGTCCCCCTGATACAATTCAGATGTAAATCACATTTCTGTAGTCAGCTGCTGCTGTTTAAGCAGAAATATTTTGACACCATAATTATAGGGTTGAAACTATGCTTTACATTAGTGTATAAAACACTCATTAAATTAAAATTCCTCCATGAAATCATGAAAATAAACAGTCTGTCTGAACTAGCATCAACAAATTCACAGGATGCTTCTGCGTTTTCTCAGGGCTGGCCTTCAAGTGACTGTGTTACAAGGCCCTTATTTAACCGTGAAGTGTTAAAGGTTCACATTCTTTTGAAGGTCCCATTCTGCTTATTTTTAAAATTATTGCTTTAATTGTTTTTACAACTTGTAAGATTTTAAAGCTATTAAGCCTCAAAGTTGTGGGAAAAATTAAAATTGTGATTACTACAACTTGCATAAGTCTGTGAGATGCCTGTGGCACTGCATTTTTTTCCAAGCTGGATTAAATAAAAGGTGTCCGTGGCACCATATGTGGCATGTCACATCAGTCTAATGTGGCTGAGAAGCAGGATACATAATGTATACACAGCACCTTGAGGGATGGAAAAGAAACCAAAAACTTGGGATGGTAATGTGTTAGGGGATCCTTCTTGTCCTTTCCTTTGCTCCCCACCATCTCCTTGCCTTTCATTTCCCTCCCACCCCTCATGAACCTGCTAGTCCTGAAGACAGCAGGTCCAACTGTCTGTGCCCAAAACAGGCAGAAGTTTCTGGCAGGAGGTGCCAGGACAGGAGCATCCCAGTGAGGTTCATCCACACTGCAGGAGTGAGAA